>NC_059131.1:55577781-55880811 GCF_020740605.2 Lemur catta | reverse complement strand
TATGAGATTCTTTTCCATTACACTTTCAGGGTGTTTGAAATCCTGTCTAGATTATTGGTCGTGGGGTAGGGAAAGGGAATCTTTGAACTTGATCTGTGTGGTGACATATTTTAAAGCAATCGCTTACAACTTCACAGAGGTTGTGCTAGTGACCTCTGCTTATAATTGTTGCTGCACACAATCAAAACGGTATATGACTTTTGTTATCCTACAGGCTAGCTCCAAAGCATGGATCTTTAAAAGTAGGTTGCTGTTTTTTTCTCGATGTCCTAATCAGCCTCACCCTAGACAATAATATCGATGAAAGTCCAACAGTCTCCATGGACCATAGTATTCCTCTTAGATATGGACGCAGTTCATTTTCCTTTCATATAGCTACATTTCTATAATGTATAATTAAAGTGACTGCTTTATTATTATATATAAACTTGAAGGAGGAGGAGCTCAATCACTGCCATACGTACAAAACAAAGAAATCTGAAATGGCATACTAGGGTGACATTTACTGGAGCTAAATTGTTCAGTCAAAAAACAGCTGATTAGAGCAACCAGAGTTCTCATACATTGTTAATGGGAGCATAAAGTGGTACTACCACTATGGAAAATGGCTTGACAGGTTCTTATAAAAGTAAACATATACCTTATAACCCACCAATTTCAATCCTAGCTGTTTATCCAAGATGAAAACATATGTCTACAAAAAGACTTGTAAAAGAATGTTCATTGCAACTATATTCATAATTTTAAAACATGGAAATATCCCAAGAGTCTAACAATTGGAGAATGGAAAAACAAACTGTAGTATATCCATAGAATGCAATACTGTTCTTCAAAAAGAAATAACTGCTGATACACACAATAACACTGATGCGTCTCTAAAACATACTGAATGAAAGAAAACTTATACAGAAGAGAACATATTGTTTGCTCTTATTTATGTGAAATTTTAGAATAGATGACTACTTTACAATATTCATGGATCAAGCATAACTAATCTAGGTAGGAAAAAAATCAAAACAATGGTTGCCGCAGAGGAGTGGAGACTGGGTGATGGAAATATTATATTTTAGTAGAGGTTTGGATTATACCAGTACATGCATTTGTCAGAAGTCAAGTAAATTGTACACTTAAAATTTGTGCATTTTTATTGTATGTAAATTTTACCTCAAAATAAAAAATAGAACTGTAAACAAGTATTGAACTCTAGTTAAAGATATGCATGATGAAATTGTGTACAACTTAACTTTGAAATGCATCAAAAAAGAATTGATGAACATATGTATGATAAAACAAATATAGTAAAATGTAGATTGTAGAAATTAGGTGTTAAGTGTATGGGTGTTCACAGTTAAATAGTTTCAATTTTCTGTATGCTTAAATTTTCATAATAAATCTTAGTGGGAGGTGGTTAGGAAATAGTAACAGCCATGATAACAAGAAAAGCCAAGCTTAAAATTCTTAGTGGAATAATAACTGTCTCAGTCTGTATGTATTAGAGCTTTCTAATACTTGTTATTATTATTATTATTCACTCATTCATTTGTTCTAAAAGCATTCTTAGAGCACCTACTCTGTGTGAAGCCCTGGTCTAAGTGTTGGGAACATTAGGATAAAAGAAACATAAACCCTGTCCTTAAGGAGCTCACAGTCTAATAGGGGGGATAAGAAATACTCCCATGCTGTTTGTACTTGACTTTAAATAAAGACAGCACTGTTTCCTTGCTGTCTCTATCTTAGTAGTCTGAGAGTTTACAAAGAAATAATGGAGAACATGGTGGGCCATTTAAGTTTAAAGACTACATAAGAATCTAATCATACGTAGGCTTTTAGCTTTAAATTACTTAAAGACTGTGAAATTTAGCACGAGTAAGCAAACATCCTCCTAAAAATCTTAGGATGGAAGTTCCCAGAGAGTGGCCTTTTTGCAGGACTTAGATTCGTGGGAAGAGTCCCAGCTGCCTGATTCAGATATTTCTATGCCCATTTAACTCCAACTCTTCAAAGAGACTGGAGTTGTAGGAACCAGAAAACTATCTGGGATCATGTGACCCCTCCCCATCAGCCTCATACTATCCTGTGGCTGTGTAGGCTGTGGTGACTAGCCCAGCCCTGGGAAATTGGGTGGTTTGGAGTGAACAGAAGAAATAACTCCGGCTTTGATCTTCCACAAAATAGGAAGGCATCAGTGTTTCATTGATCTTTCCAAGTCATACTAATTTTGCAGAATTCACAAATCCTGTCTCCATAAGGATCTTCTGGTAGCTGACAGACATGTAATCCAAGCTTTATGTGTTAACAGGCCTTGTTAACACGCTGCATTCAGCTAATGGTAAACATCAGAATAATACGTTGCCTTCTGTATTGATTTAATGACCAGAGATTGATAGTGGTTTTTCATTCTTCTAAGATTGGGTTCACTCAGACTCAACTAATAGGTTCTAAAACAAATGTAATTTATCCAATCCTAATATTGTCAGTTTGAGATTAAATTCAGGGAGGAAAGAGGTTAGTGTGGGAGCCAAGAAGATAACCCAAGCCTAGGTTTCAAAAACAAAACAAAACAAAACAAAACTTATTTAGTCAAACTGGCCTTTTCTAAGAAAGATGATGTGTTTTATTTATTTATTTTTAAAGCTGTGTAACTTCTCCTGAAAGATGGAAAAGATTTTGTGAATATTATTATCAGATGTGGCAAATCCATGTTGGCAGGACTAGCTTATATGCAGACACTTTAAACAATACCTGTTTCACCTGGCCTGTGTCGTGTCACATATGTGCTTTCCCTCTGTGGAGAGAAAACACTTTGCACAGTCATTTTGTTCCCAGAACATGATGAGATGGGGCAGGAGTGAGTCAGCCTAGGGACAGGGATTGCTTATGCAGAACAAAGGATATTAAGGGTTATGTTAGGCCCAGATTCCATGGCCCTGGAACCTGGAATAAATGGGTTCCAGATACTTGCTTTTGCATTCAGCCTCTTCATGTTCGTACATATACACAGTTCAGACCATGCAAATACTAGGTGCAGAAAACTATAAGAATAGGTCTCTAATCCCAAATATAAAATTTAGCACTAGAAGGGATTTGATAATCATCTAGCCCTATGATTCCCAAACTTAACTAATCTTGAATTACCTTGGAGCTTTTAAAAAATAGATTTCAGGACCACAAATATTCTAATTTCGCAGGTTGGGCTGAAGGCAGTGTGGTGGGGCTGGGAATCTATAATTTTAAGTAAGCCTCTCACATGATTCAGATGATCAGCCAGTTTTAAACTAATTCACCTATATTTACCACCCTTACTGTCAGTTTTACAGATGTGGCAACTAATGCCCGGAGAACTTGTGATCTGCCCAGTCACATAACTAAAGCTAAAGCTAGAACTCCAATCTCCTAATTTGCATTCCAGTGCTTTTTAATTCTACGCCAAAGGAATAGTTGCAAAGACCAACCAGTTTATGCTTTTTCTCTGAGCTGAAATCACCTAAGTTCTCTAAACTTTAGTTACCTTATCTGCAGAGTGGTTTGATAATATCTTAGTTGCTGTATTTGTTTCCTGTGGCTGCCATAAACTTGGTGACTTAAAACAACAGAAATTTATTTTCTAACAGTTCTGGAGGCCAGAATTCTAAAACCAAGAAGGGCTTTGGTCTCTCCAAAGCCTCTAGGCAAGAATCCTTCTTTGCTTCTTTCAGCTGCTAGTGGCTCCAGGGGTTCCTTGGCTTGTGGCTTGTATAAGTCCAATCTCTGCCTCTGTCTTTACATGACCTTCACTTTTCCCTATGTCTTCTCCTCTTCTCTTCTGTCACTCGTCATTGGATTTAGGGCCTACCTGGTTGATCCAGAATGATCTCATCTTGAGATCCTTAACTAAATTACATCTACAAAGATCATTTTTCCAAATAAGGTAATATTTACAAATACCAAAGGTTAGGACTTAGACAAACCTTTTTCGGGATCACCATCCAACCACTGTGGTTCATTCTCTGGCCCTCAAAAATTTACATTTATCCTACATGAAAAACACATTCACCCTCTCCCAACATCCCCCAAAGTCTCTATCCAATATAGCATTAACTCTAAGTTTAAAGTCTCATCTAAATATCATCAGCTCAGAAGTCCCACATTACCGTATAAATCACCTATATCAGATATGGGATAAGACTCTAGATATGATCCATTCAGGGGCAAAATTCTTCTCTACCTATGGAACTATGAACCTAGAAAACAAATTATCTGCTTCCAAAATAGAATGGTGGGATGGGGGTGTGATAGACATTAGCATTCCAAAAGGGAGAAAGTGATAGAATGAAGGGGTCCCCAGTTCTAAACAAGTTTGAATCCAGGAAGGCAAATTCCATTAGGTTTAAAGATATGGGACTAATCCTCTGTGGCTTTTGGCTGTTCCCTCTGGACTCACAGCTCTGCCCTCCAGTCCTGTGATGGCTTTAACAGCCTCTGCTTCTGTACCCATGGCTCTGTCCTAGAAGTCATTCTTTACTTTTCTTAAAAGATAGTACATAGTTGCAGCTAAGTAGCTCTATCAGCCTATTTCCTACTTACACAGAATTTTGGAAGTCCAACAGCAAGCACTCCTTCACCTTGTCCTTTCTCTGTCCCTTTCAGTTCAAGCTGGCAGTATTTCTGCTGATACAACATTCTTTAAAACCTTATAGGTATCCTACATATATGTCACAGGGATCCATACCATTAGACAAAAGGATCCTCCATAAATCTTTCCTGGATAACCCCATCTCAGTTCCTGGCTTCTACTGAGATGGTTAAGTGGATCAATGAGTCACATACTGAATCTCTTCAGCAAAAGGTTGTCCAGCCACACCCTTGGCTTTATATCCAGAGCATACTTTCCTAAGAGTAAATTTCCTGATTTTGGCATCCTTTGCAATCTGGATAGGCCAGGAACCTTCCAAATCATCAAGTGCTGGTTCCTTTCTGCCTATGAATTCCTTCCTCAATTTATCTCTTTTCTCTCACATTTTACCATAGGTAGTGAAGAGAAATCGGGCTGTATCATCAACATTTTGCATGGAAACCTCCTCAGCTAAATATAGAAATTTATTGCTTACATATTCTATTTTCCATCCAACTGTGGATCACAATTCAGCCAAGTTTCCTGCCACTATATAACAAGGATCACCTTTCCTCTAGTTTCTAATAACATGGCTCATTTCCTTCTAAGACCTCACCAGAAGTACCTTCATGTTTATATTTCTACCAGCTATTCTGTTCATGATGAAATATGCATTTCTAATCATAGAGGCTTTCTCTAACATACTCCTCTCTTATTTCTGAGCCCTCACCTTTAACATTCACGTTTCTACCAACAGTCTCTTCAAGGCAATCTAGGCTTCTTCTATCATTCACCTCAAAAATTTTCCAGTCTCTGCTTATTAGCGATTCCACAGCCACTTTTACACTTTTAGGTTACAACAGCACTCATCTTCTAGTTACCAAAATCTGTATTTGTTTCCTAGGACTATTATAACAAAATTACTGTAAACTTGGTGGCTTAAAGCAACATAAATGTATTCTCTCTCAGCTCTGGAGGCCAGAAATTTGAAATCTCTGCCTGAAAGTTGGCAGAGCCGTACTTCCTCTGAAGGCTCTAAGGGAGAGTCCTTCCTTGTCTCTTCCAGCTTCTAGTGGCTCTAGGAATTCCTTGGCTTGTGGCTTGGAAAACTCCAGTCTCTGCCCCCATCTTTTCCCCATGTCTTGTACTCTTCTGGCTCTTGCAAGGATACTTGTCGTTGGATTTAGGGTCTACCCAGTTGATATAGGATGATCTCAAGAACCGTAATTCCAAATAAAGTCACATTTATAAGTATAGGGGATTAAGAATTGAACATATCTTTTTGAGGGTCACCATTCAACCCACTGCAGTTCTCAAATATAAGGGAAGCAAATTATTAGTAAAGCTCTTTTCCAGCACTGTGATCTGTGATTTTTTTTGGTCTTTTCATTAATAAAACTATTAGTAGTAACATTAATTCTAAGTGTCAGTGTGCTTAATGTATATTATTCATTCCTCATAACTTATAAAGTACATATTATTATTGCCATTGTACAGTTGAGAAACTGAAGCTCAGAACTGTGAAGTGACTTGTTCAGTATCTCAAAGTATATGGCAGAACCTCGATTTGAGCCCAAATCTGCCCGATGACAAAACTAAAGTTTTTGCCCTTTACGTTATGTTTTTACCTCTCAATGTTTTTTTTCAGAATACAGAAAAATATGTGGAACAGTATATTACTCCTATGATAATAGCAAACAGTAGGGATGTATATTCCATCAGCTCCCTAAAACACATACACATACATACATGATCAAATAAGAAAGAATGTCTACATAGGCAATAGTAGCAGACATGTCACCCCTGTTTCTATAAATGCAATTAAGTCAAATTGAATAATTTCTAAAAATAGCTATAACCACTTCTATTGTTCCAGTGCTCATCTTCTCTTTCCTATGCCCTAATGTTACTCAGTAGTTATCAAACTGAGAGATCATACAATGTTTATGTGGTGATGGAATGATCCAGTAAAGAGGGAAAAGTTGATGATTCTAGTGAGAAAGAGGGGATAATTGCAGGAATAAAGCCCTTGAGTAGATAAAAAGCAGTGTGGTTAAGTACACAAGTGAAGGGAGAAGGATAGTTCATTCAGTATAAGAGGGAGAAAATATCTTTGATGGTGATAAATTGATGGAAACAAAAATAGTTCTCTAATATTGGTGTTGATCAGGCATGTCTTTATTTAAGCTTTATACTTGCTAAATGTTAAATTAAAAGTCTCTTAAATTTTATTTCAGTTATAATTATGCTATTCATGTTATGCATAATGTGTAAAGCTACAAAAGGCTAGAACCAAGGAAATGCTAAATCAAGTGTCATTATACCCAATAATAAATATATTTATGTATTTCTCTGTAGGAAGAATGACAATATAGGCAAATGTACATTTGTCTGAGACCCGGTTGTCTCAAATGCTATTGAAGTTACCATTTCACACTTCATCCATGTCATTTGTCCTACTTAGAAAAATAAAAATTAAAATACTGCCCTCAAACTCATACATGTATCCCACTAACTAACTTCTTAGTACTTATAACCATTTGCAAGTGAATGCCTTTAGTATCACATGAATAGCAGTGGGAATGGATTTGGTTCATATCTATTCTTACTACTAGAGAATTAACACAGCTGAGATGCATATGACAGCAGGTATGTCATTGTCATACCCATTCCTTCTAGATAAGGCATTTCAATTAAATACTCCTTTAGATTATTAAAATTCAATAGAAAAAATTGTGTTACCTAAATATGAATTCCTGTGTACACTTTGAACACATGGCACCTAGAAAACTTATTCTAAGAGACTGGTTTATGATGAAAAGCTTGGAAGCCAAGTAGGAAAAGTTTATCACAAAACAAGATCAGGAACAAGCATGCCAAGGAATAAAGTAGACAAGAAAAAAAGGCAACTTTGGAGACATTGCCAATATCAAATACAAAGTAAGCAAATGAAATAATATAAGACCTATGTTTCCTTCATCTTCAGGAAACAAATTGAAATTGAGTTTTCAATTAGTGATGAGAAAAAAAGGAAGTGTAAATTTTCAAAAAATCATAGTAGATTTCAAACCAAATAAATTTATTAGCTTGCAGAAATCTGACTTTTGCCAGATATGCTCATGTCTAGACAGTATTGTCAAGATCAGAAAGGTACTGATCAGTTTGGTCCAATATAATAGAGGCTTTTACTGGGCAATACATTATGACTTTGGCACCATGCTTATACAAGAGCTTGGAGACTATTTTCATCTCCCAAATTATAAAAATGATTGAAACTTGATCATGGATTCTTCTACTATGTCATTCAAGCTTTGTGTTACCTTCTGCATGAAAGATTTCCTTGAAATAACTCAAGGAGTAAAACATTCATATATTCAACAAATCACTATCAAGCATATTACTATGTGCCAGACACTAAGGATTCATTAATAAACAAGATAAGCCAACTTACTACTTTCAGGAAGCTTACATTCTAATGGGTAGTTCTAAATAATATAAATCAAGATTGAGCTTACCCACCCTTTTTAAGTGTCTCTATTAAGTGCTATTTACAATAAAATGATGTTTTCTCAAACCTAGATAGATACTACTTTCAAAGACCTTCAATCTAGTTGGTATATAAGAACACAAATCTTAGATTAAAGAAACTGAGGTATACTACAGGTAGATATACCTATCATGGGACACAGAATTATAATAATGAAAAAATTCTAACACTTTTTTTAGTTCTTGTCATTGTCATTTTTATATTTAAGCAGTTCAGGTTCTGGCAAAGGAAGTCATGGAATATGGAAGCTATTTCCAAGAGACTAGGGAACAGACCAGTATCCCAGAGTCACTGGCCAGCATAACCTCGACAGAACCACTGTGTGATTTTGTTGTATATTATTATAGAATCTTTGGTGAAAGGCTCTTCAGGAACAGCTATTCCATCTCCCATTCTCCAGGCATCCAACACCTACACCATAAAGAGATAGTTGACAGCCTGTGTAACTCTCCAGGATTCTTAAGAAAGCGATCCAAGTTCAAGTTCAGAGCATCTCAATATGCCTTCCAAACCTACTTATAAGATGAATCAAAACAAATCATTAAAGGACCAAAAGTATTCACTTTGAAAAAACTACCAACTGCCCTCACTCCACCCCCAGCCAAAAGAACCTCATCTATGGGCCAATCATTATATTCTAATAAATTTGCAAATTTCCCGTGTTTGCTTTCCAAAGCAGCTGTAGAAAAGGAGCTGGGAGTTTGCATGAGTAGTTACAGTTACAAGCTTCACCCTGCCAAAAAGTGTCTTAATTTCATAGCAGATCTAAAAGGGAGAACTTTTGACATCTGGATGAAGCTGGAAAGGCCAAGAGCACACCATCAGTTCATCACAGTATATTATCCTTAGGAAACCCTGGAAAAAGAACCAGAGGAATATTAGAAACTTTTTAAAAGGCACTAAGCAAACAATGCATCTGTATAAGAATGACAGCAACCCCAGTGTCCTTTTTCTCTCAGGCTGTAGTCTGTGCTGAATTCTTTCCTCTACTACTTTAGGTATCCTATTGCTGTACCCCCAAAGACCTCTGAATCCTCACAGTAGGAATCATAATTCCATATCTTGGACATCAGATTCTATCAGCAGTACAAATCCAGTGTCTTCTCATGTCTTGCCTTTCCACTTTTTCATTCCTGAGATGGGAATAAGATTGACCAAATAACTACCCCACAGAACAGAATCTTGTGTTCACTAAATAAATTTTTAAAGTTTATCAAAAAATTCTTTTCATATTTTTGATGCCAAAAGATGTTTGTGTTTCAGCACAAAGTCCTACCTTCTGCATTTCTAGGTAGCAGATTTTATTATATCGTTTTCTAGCAATGTGTGTTTGGTACCATGTTGACCACTTTCCTCTATAGGCAAATATCTGTAAGTATTCCAGATATGTTTAGCTCTGTCTCCACGGATAGGGTAACAGCCCCTTCCTAAATTAATCTGTTCCAGAATGTCAATCAGTAAGTCAGTCTGTCCGCTAGGGGTGGGGAACCTGTGGCCTTGGGGCCATATGTGGCCTTCTGGATCCTTTAATAAAAGGAGTTGTTCTGTGAAGTTTGGATTCTGTCGAGGGGCCGCATTTGGGGATCTGGAGGGCCACATGTGGCCTTGAGGCTGTAGGAGTTAACATTCTAGAGAATATAACAGGTAGTATAATATGATGAGTATGGTGAATTCTATGAAAGGGGAAGTATAAAGTGTTATGGAAGCATAATTTATAGGGACCTAGCCTAATCTGGAGGAGTTGAGGACAGCTTTCGTAAAAAAGTGACATCTAAACTGAAACTTGAAGATAAAGAGCGACAAAGATTGGTGCATTTGAGAACTGAAAGAACCCAGCTCTTCAGAAAGTTGGATAAATGATGGGTTTCTGATAGTGGGAAGATCATGGCTCTGTAGGCCATATATGGTTTTTAATTTTCAAAAGTTATTATCCAAAAACAATTAGCCATCAGTGAAATTTAGGCGATAACCTGATCTAATCAGGTTTAAAAAAAAAAGAAAGAAATCACCCTCACTGCAGATTGGAAGTAAAGAATCAGCATAAAGGACCAATCTGGAGGTTTTTTGCAGTAGTTCAGATATTTTAAAAAGAAATAGTACCTTGAATGTGAACTACTATACTAGCAATAGGGATAATGAAAAGTAGGTGGATTAGAAAAAAATTAGAATTCCCAGTATTTGGTGAAAGATTGAGAAACACAAAAAAAGAATCAAGGGTGATATATTGTAAGTCATGAGTTCTGAGAAGGCTCTGTTTTGTGAATGTATGTTTTGTTTTTGTCATAACCTTAGTATCTAGCATATATGAGGTATTTAAATAATTTTAAATGAATGAATGAACAAATGAACACATAAACACATGAACATATACCTAGATTTCTATCTTCGGCAACTGGATTGTTGGTGGTGCTATTTAATTAGATGTGGAACAGAAAAGGAGGAAAGGATTTAAGGAGAATATGAGTATAGTTCCTTGATTTTTCCATTCTATTTATTTAAAAGAGGTATGGTAAAAATAAAGCAGAAATATTTTACATTTTTAAAAATGTAGTAGTTTATTTATTAGAGCAGTTTTGGGTTTACAGAAAAATTGATCAGAAAATAGATTTCCCACATATCTGCTCCTCTCCTCCCCTTGCCACAGTTTCCTATATTATTTACATCTTGTATTAGTATGCTACCTTGGTTGAAGTTGATGAAGAATGTTGATAAATTATTTTTAACTAAATTCCATAATTTACATTAGAATTTTCTCTTTGTATTGCACTTTCTATGGGTTTTGAAAAATGTGTAATAACATGTATTCACCATTATGTATCATATAGAATAGTTTCACTACCTCATGCTCCACATATTCTTCCCTTCCTCATGCCCCCAAACCCCTGATCTTTTTACTGTCTTCATAGTTTTGCTCTTTCTGGAATGTCATATATTGGAAATCATACAGCATATAGCCATTTCAGATTGGCATTTTTCACTTAACAATATGCTTTCAGGGTTGCTCCATATCTTTCTGTGGCTTGGTAGCTCATTTCTTTTTATTATTGGATAAAATTCCATTGTATGGGTGTATCACATTTTGTTTATCCATTCATGTGGATGTCCAGTTGTTCCAGCACTGTTCTTCATTAAATTGCCTTTGCTTATTTGTCAAAGATGAGTTGACTATATTTGTGTGAGTTTATTTCTGGACGCTCTATTCTGTTCCATTGATCTCTTTGTCCGTTCTTTTCCTGATACCACATTTTTTTGATTACTGTAGCTTTACAGTAAGTTTTGAAGACAGGTAGTGTCAATTTTCTGATGTTGTTCTTCTTCATTACTGTGTTGGCTATTCTGGGTCTTTTGCCTATCTACATAAACTTGAGAATCAGTTTGTAGATCTCTACAAAATAACTTACTTGGATTTTGATTGGGATTGTATTGAATCTATAGATCAAGTTGGGAAGAACTGACATCTTGACAATATTGAGTCTTCCTGTCCATGAACATGGAATGTATCTCCATTTATTTAGATCTTCTTTGATTTCTTTCATCATATTTTTGTAGTTTTTCTATATAAATCTTATACATGTTTTGTTAGAATCATACCTAAATAATTTATTTTATTTATGCAAGCGGTATTGAATGTTTGATTTCAAATTCTAGTTCTTCATATCTGGTTTATAAGACAAAAATTGGCTTTTGTATCCTGCACCCTCACTATAGTTGCTTATTAGTTCCTGTAATATTCCTTTATTTTTCTTTTAATATCAATGATATCAGTAGTGATAGCCCTTCTTTCACTTCTGATATTAGTAATTTGTGTCTTCAATCTTTTTTTCTTAGGTAGCCTGGCTAGTTTATCATTTTTATTGTTCTTCTAAAAAAAATGGTTTTTGTTGATTTTCTCTATTGTCTGTTTTCAATTTTATTGTTTTGGGCTCTAATTTTTACTGGTTTTTTTTTTTCTGCTGCTTACTTTGGATTTAATTTTGCTCTTCTTTCTTCCAGTTTTCTTTGGTGAAAGCTTAGGTTATGGATTTTAGATCTTCCTTCTTTGAAAGTATATATATTCAATGCTATAATATAAATTTTCCTTTGAAAACTACTTTTGCTACATCCCACAAATTTTGATAAGTTGTATTTTCATTTTAAATCAAAACATTATTTAATTTCCATTGAAATGACTTCTTTGACTCGTTTTGTGTAGAAATGTGTTGTTTAATCTGCATATATTTTGACATTGCATCCTTTCCTGGTTTTGGTATTAAAATTATGTTGGCTTGGCAAAATGTGTTGGGGAGAATTCCATTCTTCTCAATATTGGAGAATAGTTTATGTAGAATGGGCACCAGTTCTTCTTTGTAGGTATGGTAAAATTCAGGTGTGAACCCATCTGGTACAGGGCTTTTCTTTTTGGGAAGGTTTTTTATTGCTGTTTCGATTTCAGATCTAGATATTGGTCTATTCAGGAATTCTATTTCTTCCTGGTTGAGCCTGGGAAGGCTGTGTGTTTCTAAAAATTTGTCCATTTCCTCCCCATTTTCCAATTTGTGTGCATAAAAAGATAACACAATTTAAAAATTCAAAGGATTTAAGTAGACATTTCTGCAAATAAAATATACAAATGGCCAATAAGCACATAAAAATGCTTAACATCATTAGTTATTAGGGAAATTAAAATATTAATAAAAACTACTAGACCCACCATTACACAGCCACTAGGATGGCTAAAATAAAAAAGACAGGCATCAAGAAGTTAGGCAGGATGTGAAGAAATTGAAGCTTTCATATATCGCTGGGAGGAAAAATGATGAAGCCACTTTGGAAAACAGTCTGGCAGTTCCTCAAAAAGTTAAACAGGGAATTATGATATGACCCAGCAATTCCACTCCCAGGTATACATTTAAGAGTAATGAAAACATTTGTCCACACAAAAACTTGTACACAAATGTTCATAGCAACATTATTCATAGTAACCAAAAAACAAAATAACCCAAATGTTCATGAACTGATGAATGGATAAATAAAATATCCATACAAGGAAATATTATTCAGCAATGGAAAAATGACGTAATGATACATGCTACAACATGGGTGAACCTTGAAAACAGCACAGTAAGCGAAAGAAGCCAGCAACAAGAGACCATATATTGTATTATCTCACGGCCAAATCTATAGAGACAGGAAGTAGAGTAGTGGTTGCCAGAGCCTGGTGAAATGAGGGGTGACTGAAAACGGGTGCAAGATTTCTTTTTGGAATGATAAAAATATTCTAAAGTGATTGTGGTGGCTGCCCAATTCTGTGAACATCCTGAAGACCATTGAGATGTACAATTTAAATGGGTGAATTATATCTTAACTGAGCTGTTTTTTTTTTTTTTTAAGCAAAGCTTCACCAAATCCAAAAGTGAGAGAAATTTTTGTTTCCTTCTTTCTTTCCGAGTCTTGGCTCTCTCCTGCCTCTTCTCCACCCACACTTCAAGTCAGCAGCCTCCAAGGAGCACTCAGTTTACAGTCCCTGCTGCCATAATGTCAAACTCTGTAGAAATATATTATACAGAGCAGAAATCAAAAAGTCATAGTATGTGAAGTCCGACACAAACTGGCAATTACACAGAGATTCAGAGGTCAGGTGGAGGGCAAGGGGTAAGAAGGACAGAGTTGACTCTGTAACGTGTTTAAATTCCCTTTGCCAGGTAGCTTGCTTTAGATTGTCAGCCAGAGGCTTTACTTCATTTATAGTCCATTTTCCAGTTTTCTTTGTGTTTTATTTATAATCTATGTGTTGGTTTCTTTGCATACTTTTTCTTATGTAAATTTGCTGAATCTTTGTTCCCTTGAGGTATTTGCCCTCTTCTTCTATTAAACATCTGTGATTAGAAATTTGCATATGTACATATTCAACCTCCTGATTATATTCTCAGAGAGAACAGTATATTTGGCCAATGATAAAAATCAATGATCAGAAGGAAAGGAAGTGGCATCCCAGTTATCAGATACCTGTCACACAGCACACATATCTTCCTAGCTTGGACAAATTCCCATTTTAGTGATATATTGAACTGTAGGAGTTTAACATTTTGCATTCCCACTGCCTAATGTAATGACTGTCACTGCATGTGTGCTCCATAAATATTTATGAATGATTCAATCAATGAATGAATTCCCTAGCTAGTCCTACCTACCACTGGAACTTCCACTTCCTTCCATTTTTCATGGGCCACTATGCCTTTTTCTTTTCTGAGCCTACCTGTCCACCTTGAAGTCTCAGGAAATATTGACTACGTATAGAGTTTAGAGCCAGGTCATCTCTCTACCCAGCAAGTAGAAAATCATTCCAGAAGAGAGAAAAACATGACTACTACTCTGCTGTATTTAAATACGGGACTCTTGATCTGCTGTTGATAGTGAGCAGAGATAACACAGATTTTGCCAAAGAGCAATAGAATCACCCAAGATTGTGTAGGAGACTGCCCAGAGTCCCCTGAATTTTGATGTCCTTCTTTGCTTGTCCCACTATTTATCTATTTGTACTAGATCTGGCTAGATGACAGTTAAGTCAAAAGTTGTAGGAAAATAACCGTGTCTTTCAAGACCCTTCTGCTGAGTCACAGAAATCCCAGCCACTTTGCCTGTGGAATAGCATTGCTAATTGATTGAGTCATCATGGGCCAAACATGTCAAAACAATTTAAAGACAGGGACAGTGTTGCCTTGAAGTTTCCAGGGGAGTCTATGGAACCTAAAATTACTTATATTTATTGGGTAGCTGTCTTGTGAAAAAAGTGTGTTGAAAATTACATCGTTATTTTAAAAACAAATATTTAATGATTTTGGAAATTTAAATTCAAGATAGGCCTGACAAACCAATGCCAGGATGTGATTTTACTTCTCTTTGCCCTCAGGGTAGTATATCCAGGAGGTCATTTTCCAAGCTGAGAGAAACCCAGAATTCAGAATATTTCAAACCATTTAATCTCCTCCTGTGTATGAGTGGCCTAATATTATAGCCCTGTTCTCCAGCTGCCATGAGCCTGCAAGCATAAATCAATACCAATTATGCTGGTAAGCAACCAGTGTTACTGAAGGGATTATGTACTTTGATTTGCCAAGAGGCTGCCTGATCTATTCAGGAGAGGAGCATTCTCAGTCCATTTTGGTTCAGCTCAAGAATCCAAAGGAAGTAAATTAACTCTTCTAGATGTCAGTTTTCATTTCCATAAAATGTGAGTAGGAATCCTTTCTTCTCGAGAATGGTAAGAATGATTAATACAGCATTCGTTAGATGCTTTAAGCTCTGTCGGCAGCTGACATCTGTTAAGCACCTTTGTATGGTTATGTTAGCCTTGAAGGGTTTATAGTCCCCTTGAAAGGGAGGCAAAATATACCTTTGAAAAGATAAGCCACAATGCAAAGTGGTGTATGATAAATGCCAAATAAGTGGTACAAGCAGTGGGAAGAAGAGGTGATAGCAAAGGCTGCAATGGTGTGGAAAGTCTGCCTGGAGAGACCAAGGGCCTTAACCGCACAGCAAAGGGGAAAACAAGGACTGCACCGCATGAAAGGAGGACAGCGTATCCGAAGGGAACCATGGCTGGGAAAGAGGGCTAGAGTGCAGGAAGTTATAAACTGGAAAGCCCATACCCCTGTGAAGTGGGATTATTCTTATGTTTCACTCAGTTTCTAGACAGCACCATTTAGAAGCTAGATTTGTCAATTCTGTTTGAATTTCCTAGTCTTCTCTATTTAATAAAAAAAATATATGGTTCCACACTTATGTGATCTTTTGAGATTCTTGGTCTCCATGGTAGCTTTTTAAAGGGTATCATATTTAGTGGGCTTTCTTTCCCTGTTTATAAATGTAGTACATGTTTATTATAGAAATTCTAAAATATATGGAAATTATAAATTTGAAATAATATTTAAGATATTATTTACATAGATTTGTATCTTGCATTTTTCACGTAATATTATCTCATTAGCATATCCTCATATTATTAAAAACTACATAAACATCATTTTTTTTTAAGAGACAGGGTCTCTCTCTGTCACCCAGGCTGGAGTACAGTGACATGACCATAGCTCACTGCAGCCTTGAACTCCTGAGCTCAAGCGATCCTCCTACCTCAGCCTCCTGAGTAGCTGGAACTACAGGCATGCATCACCATGCCCAGATAATTTTTAATATTTTTTTTAGAGATAGGGTCTTTCTGTGTTACCCAGTCTGATCTTGAACTCCTGGCCTCAAGCAATCCTCCCACCTTGGCCTCCCAGAGTTCTGGGATTATAGGCATGAGCCACTGTGTCCAGCCAATATCATTTTTTATACTGTACCTTATGGAATATTATTTTTAACTATTTTTCTGTGGTTGGACATTTCAGCTGTTTCTAGTTTGGCCTTACTGTAAATAACACTATGATGAACATCCTGTATGTATATCTTTATCTAGATTTTCTCATTAGTTCCTTAGGATAAATTCCCAGAAGTAGAATTACTAGGTTAAACTGTGTAAATATTTTATGGCACTTGATGTGCATTACAAATCGCTTCTAGAAAAGTTTTACCAATTTACTCCCATGTATAGTACATGAGAGGGCCCATTTTAATCTCACTGTAACCAGTATTAAATATTCTCGGTTTTAAAAATCTTTGCCAATTTGATAGACAGAAAGTATCTCATTGTTTTAATTTGCATTTCTTTGATTTCCCTTGAGACTGAGCATTCATTAATGTTTATTATCCATTTATGTTTCTTTATCTGTGAAGTATTTCATAGTGTCCATTGTCTTTTGCCTATGTTTCATAGGCATATTAAATTCTTACCAGTTGTAGCTCTTCATATAGTAATTACTCTTGTCATATTTACTGAAGACATTTTCCCCAGTTTATTTGCCTTTTTTGTTGTTGTTGTTGTTGTTGTTGTTGAAGGCAATATTTAATTCATGCTACTTACCAAATTGCATAATATCAGCTAATTATGGAACAATCTACATAATTGAATGCGGAGTAATTTAAAAAGAACAAACATAAACAAACATACATTTTCTTTTTTGGGAGGGGTTCCTAAATCTTTGTGGGTTTTTTTTTGTATATATTATTTATGGGGGTACAAAAGTTCAGGTTGTATGTATTGCCCATGTCCTGCCCATCCCCCCAAGTCAGAGCTTCAAGTGTGCCTTTTATTTTTGTTTTTTGATATAGTTAAGCTTTAAATTTGTTTGTAGTCGATTTATAACTTTCGTTTGTGATTTCTCTTACTGCTTTTATTCTTTAAAAGTTCTTCCACAATCAGAAATAAGATTAATAGCTCCATTTTCTTCTTTATTTTTCCATTTTAACATATTTAGATTACAAATGCATCTTATTTTGGAGAAAGGTCTGAAATGAGGATTTCATTTGTTTTTGTCTCATATAGTTAATTTTCCCTGCACTGTTGTTGACTAGTTCATTTCCCCAGATTTGACAATCAGGTCTTTTAAATTTACAGTGTTGTTATTATTTAGAGAGAGAGAGAGAATGAGATCAGAGAAAGAGAGTGAGGGAAACGGTGTGTGTATATGTGTATCGTGGGTAATAGAAAGTTGGGAAAGTTGAGAAAATCTTTCACCATGTTAAACCATAACTATTGTCAGTGGGTACTTTAAGTCAAACATTCTCAATGAGTTTGATTTTATCAAATCAATGATAACTGCTTTATTCTTCATCCCTAGCTATTCTCATTGATAGGAAAAACATTTTAACTGTTTCTTTATTGATTCTTCTTTTTTCTTAACCACTATTCACCACACACCTATAAAGTTTCTTCACTTTTAGGAATAATGTCATTTTTATTCCTGCTTTCACTCGTACTGTTCCTTGCCTAAAATGTCCTCTATCTGACCATCCCCCAGCAGTATTCAATACCCAGATCAAACCCTACTTCCTCCAGCTCGCTTTAATATTTCTGTCCTTTGAATTCTGGTAGCATTGATAGTCTACACATAATAATTGAGCACTTAAATTCATTTTATCTTATATGCAAATCTTATTTTATCAGATATTATAAGCTTCTTAGAGAAACTATATCTTCTCTTCCTTAGTACCTAGCACTAAGAATTTTTTTAAAACTTCATTTAAATATATGGATCTAATATTAGTTAAAATATTAGAATGCAAGGGATCTATCATTATGTATTTATGATCCTCACTGCCAGCATCTCATGCAACTAGTATAAGGGACTCTGTAGAACAAAGGTGAAATAAATTATTATCCCCATTTGACACAAGAAGGAATTGCAATACAAAAAGATAAAGTGATATGCGTTTAATTACTTAAAGACATCACTAAGAAGTCAGACCTCCCAAATTCAGTCTTCTTGTCTTTCCATTATTCTTCCCTTTCCAAAGCTACTTTGTTCGCAAATAAAATTTAAAAAAATTTAGCTCATATTTCTCAAAGTATGTCTAACAGAACCATAGTTCCATAGCATGCTAATAATTGTCCTGCAATGAAAGAGTCCCATAGTAAATAAATTTGGGACATGCTTAGTTAAATTTCAATGGGTTTCTTTATAACAAGACTTCTCAGAACCCTCAATATGGTACTGATCATAGTTAATCAAACTTATTGCCTGCAGAACTCTTTTTTTTCTATAGAGAATCTGTGAACATACTTTAGGAAATAGTGCTGATCTATTCCTTTCCCTCCATACTGTACTCACCCCTTTCTTTCTTGCTTCCTCTATTACTTCTTTGGTTTTCTATCCTAGGTTATACAGTAAAGTGATTCTGCTTTTTTTTTTTTTTTTTTTGAGACAAGGTTTCACTCTGTTGGTAGGGCTAGAGTGCAATGGTGTCATCACAGCTCACTGCAACCTCAAACTCCTGGCTCAAGCTATCCTCCTGCCTCAAGCTATCCTCCTGCCTCAGCGCCCCCAAGTAGCTGGGACTACAGATGCGCGCTACCACGCCTGGTTAATTTTTCTGTTTTTGTAGAGGTGGGGTCTCCCTCTTGCTCAGGCTGGTCTCAAACTCCTGGTCTCAAGCAATCCTCCCACTTCAGCCTCCCAAAGTGCCTGGATTACAGGCATGAACCACCGCACCCGGTCGATCTGCCATTTTAAGATGCTTTGAGATGGGGCTACCTGTCAGAAAGAATCTTGTTTTGATATAATTACATCCAGTACCACAAGTATAGCCAAAGCTTCACCGATAGTGTGAATTTTAAGGAAAATTATTAAGGTGCCATATGGTATCTAGTTCTCTGAACACAGGCATTTTTTTAAAAGAAATATTTTTAGTTAATATGCTATAATTTACTGATTTGAATCTTTGTTGGGAGTTTAGATTGTTTCTTATTTTTGCTTTTGCAAGTGACTCTATAATACACATTTTCATGTGGTCTTAAATAATGAAAATTGAACAAGTATTTGCATTTGTGGATTGTCTCTCTCTTCTTCCTTTTATGGGATGCTCTACAGCCTTCAATGGGGAACTCCCTGCCTTGTCTCCCTCTGATAATAACTGACTTCTTTCCAGGTCTAAAAAGAGATGTCTTGTTTGTTGTTATAACCATCAGTTGTTGCACTAAACTTGTCCTGTTGTCACAAAGATTGTAGCTTTAAAGAAAATGGTAATCCTGCTTTGCTCAGTTTCAGACAATATGAAACTTTCTAACTCCTAATCTCCACCTGCTTCCTTCACCTTGCTTCTTAATGCTTCCTCTAAACTCTCCCATCATTGTCAGAGTTAGATCTTCTTAAGGATGCCCCCACCAATACTTCAAATACAGTTATGTCCTGAACTCCATATATTACTGCTTCTCCTCTCCTACCTTCTTTTCTTTTTTTTTCTATTTTTCCTCCCCATTAAAGACCCCACCACCCAATCAGTCACCCAGACTAAGAAACCTTAAATTTATCCTTGATTCCTCTTTTTCTCCCACTTAACTCATTCCACGGGACATAGGGTAAATTATCAAGTGACATCAACTCCATGCCCTTACCATCTCTCATCCACACCACGGCACTTTTGATCACTTCCCTTTGCCTAAATGATCCAAACTTCCTGACTCCAATCCACCTTAACAATCTCTTTTCTATTTTTTTCCTCTCTTCCTATGCCTCCATATCATACCTTCCCCCAACTGCCTTGCTCTTTCATATATTTTTATCTTTACAAACACAATTCCTCCACCAGCAATACTCTGCTTGGCCTAATGAATAACATTAGGGAACATTACTTGTGTAATACTGAAATGAAGTTATCACCTCCTTAGCTTTTTTGCCCCACAGATTGTTTTGCTAACTTGAATAAAATTATAAGCATGCTAGAGAAAGACTCTCATTTTTTTTAAAACAAGACATATTTAAGTTATTTATAATTTTATTGTGGTAATTCAAAGAATGTGGTATTTGTTGAGGTTTTCTTTATAGCATCTTTGTGGCCAACTTTTGTAAATGCCCCAGGGGAGCTTGAAAGCATGTGTATTCTCTAGTAAATGAATGCAAGGTTGTATATCCAGTGGATCAAACATACTAATTGTGCTACTCAAATCTTCTGCATCTTTACTAATATTTTAAAAAAATCTGATTTAGCAATTACTGAAAGTTAAAATCTCCCTGTATGATTGTGGTGTTTCAATTTACCCTTATAATAGTTTCAGTTTTTACTTTATATAGCTATATATTTTGAGACGATGTTATTGGGTATATGAAAGTTTAGAAATTTTATGTCTTCTTGGTAAATTGTTCTTTTATGAGTATGTAGTGACCCTCTTTATTCCTATTAATACTTTTTGGCCTTATAGTTCTTACTGCACCAACTTTCTTTTTTTTAGTTTTTGCTTAATATAGTCTTTTTCCATTGCTTGACTTTTAACTTTCTGTGTCCTCATACTTATATTTTGTATTTCTCTCTTATAGGCAGCATACAGTTGGTTTTGCTTATTAATACAATCTGAGAACCTCTATCTTTAAACTTATGAATTCAGACTATTGCTATCATATTTTTAACATCTTATTGTGCTATTTACCAGGCCTTTTATTTGCTTCTCTTTTTTTTGTTTTTATCTTTTCCTGTCTCTTATTTTTTATATTTTGGTTTTAAAATGTTAACATTATGAATACGAACATATAGAATGCAAATATATGTTTAAGGTATTTTATACCTGAAATTACTTTTGGTCTTTGACATACTTTTCAAGGATTATACTATCTCTCTTTTAATTCCTTTGGTCTTATATACTGGTTGTCAATTCCATTGCTTCCTGCTTATCTGACAAATTTACAGACAATTTGCTTCTGGTTAAGAGGGCAGAAAATATATAGTTCCTAATCTCAATGCACTTGTTTTTGCTTTTAACACTGTTTAATTGACTGACAGAAATGTCAAACTTGAAAGACCAAGCCTCAGACACCTCCCTACTCCCTAAGACAACCAAAGGAATTTTTCATGTTACTATCTGGTTCTGATAATGATTTTTTAAACCAATGTAAAATGTTTCAACAATTTTACCACCTAGAAATAAAATAAAGAAAATTAAATAAAGAACAATGTCTGCAAAGAACTTAGCCCAACACCTGACAAATAAACTGCTCAATAAACATTAAGTGTTGTTGAGTTGTTTTGTTTTAATTTTCTGTCTGTTGGTAGACTTGCTACTGATAGATTGCTATTTCTTAAACTTTCTTTACTCATATCTCTTTTTAATGAACATAAAAATATCATATCCTATTTGGTATAATTTAAAATTATAAAATAAAGCAATTTTATATCTAAAAGAAAATAAAAGCATTGATAATTCTCAATATTCTTTTTCAAACTACACATATATTTGTTCCTTCCCGTTTTAGCTCCAAGGTGATTCTGATATACTTACCCCCCATAAAATATACCCTACTTGAGATCCACTTATTGTTTCCAATTTTGTTTTGTTTTTTTCTTTTCCTGAGAATTCCATAACATACATTTTTGTGCACATAACATTTTTTGTCTAGTAAATCATTCCCTTCATGTAAATTTCTAGGAGCAGATACCTTAAACAGATTCAAGTAGACCTACCATTCGATCCAGCAATCCCATTATTGGGCATCTACCCAGAAGAACAAAAGTCATTCTATAAAAAAGACACCTGCACCCGAATGTTTATAGCGGCACAATTCACAATTGCAAAGATGTGGAAACAACCCAAATGCCCATCAATTCATGAATGGATTAGCAAAATGTGGTGTATGTATACCATGGAATATTACTCAGCTATAAGAAATAACGGTGATATGGCATCTCTTTGGTTCTCCTGGAGAGAGTTGGAACCCATTCTATTAAGTGAAGTATCCCAAAAATGGAAAAATAAGCACCACATGTACTCACCAGCAAACTGGTTTCCCTGATCATCACCTAAGTGCACATTTGGGAATAACACCAATTGGGTATCGGACAGAGGTGGAGGCTGGGGGTAAGGGATGGGTGTATGCCTACTTGATGAGTGCGATGTGCACTGTCTGGGGAATGGACATGCTTGAAGTTCTGACTGGGGGGATGGGGGGAGGGGATGGGTGCATACCCACATGATGAGTGCGATGAGCACTGTCTAGGGAATGGACACATTTGAAGCTCAGATTCAGGGGGATGGGGGGGCATGGGCAATATATATAACCTGAACTTTTGTACCCCCATAATGAGCTGAAATTAAAAAAAAAAAAATTCTAGGAGGAGAATCATTGAGGCAAGGGAGTAGAATATTTTTGTGATTCTCAAGACATAAGATAATATTTCTTTCTAAATGATTTGTCATACTATAGTGCTATTTGCAATGGAGGAGTATACTGATTTTATGGAAAACCTTGCAGACACAGAGTTAATATTTTTAATTTATTTGCTAATTCTTAGCCATAAAATAGCAATGTCTCATTGCTTTGATGTCCATTTCCTTGATTCCTAGTCAACGTAAACTAGATGTTTATACAACATACATTTCTGGTATCTTTTATTATTTTAATTCATATTGCCAGGCATCAATCTCAAAAATGCTTATTTAGGCTCTTTAGCTCTAAAAAAATTTGGAGTTTAAATAAACCAAAAAAGGAGAGAAATTAAACTAGAAAGTGACTGTGTTTATAAACAAGCAGCCTTGAAACACAAGACCATTGTGGTAATTGGAATGGTCTGTGTTCCAGAATGTCCTGCTTCGTAGATGCCAAGCTCACTAACTAGCTGGGAAAAGACAGAGCAGTGTGTTTACCCCTAAGGTGGTCAGACAAGGCAAATCTGAATTCCTAAGTTTCACAATTACTTTCTACCCAAAAACTTATCATGCCCCAGTCCATCTGAGTGTTTGCAGTAAGGATTCTATTCTCCTGAAGTGTTATAGAATTCTTGCTTTAAAAAAACAAACAAACAAAAAACAGGCTGCCACTAGATCTGAGAACCTTTTCTCTCTTTATAAATGTATTTAATAATAAAATAGAAACACATGTTCTTTTTCCAAATACCACGTTAATTCAAAAAAGGCCTTTTCATTAGATGATATATACACAAGAGCTACAGATTACAAAGGCAAAAAATTAAACTGTAAACTATACAAGGATGCTTAGGATAAAAACCTTAACAGGGGTAGTAATCAGAGATGCTAACCCTTCTGGCTTGCTCTGTTTGCAATCTAACATTCGTAGGGAATACTGTCTAGGGAGAGCCTGAAATGGTTTCATAATCTGTAACCACAAAGGGATGACTCAGATCTTTATCTTTTATAAACTGCACTCATAACTTGGTGCTTTACTCACTTTCTCAAAGCCTAAATATGTATGGTCCAGTGATTTAAAACAAGCCAAAGAGGTCTTTGTGTTTTGGGGTTTTTTTCCACTGCATTTTCTGAATAGTAGTCTCTCAGTGGATATTAGCTATTGCAATCAGTTAACCCTGATAACTTCATCTGCCTTTGGGGCTCTTTCTACCTTCTCACCAAATTAGAGTGGAGACTGGTGACCAAGGAACAAACAGCTGTGTTCTTTGAGTGGGATGGGGGAGGGGTATCGGGCAGAACGATGGATCTCAGAGCCACACTGAGCACAGATGCTGTTGCTGCCACACAGCTTCCATGCTGGTGACTCACATATAAAGTTGCTAGTCTCTGAAGAGAGAGTGAGTATATTGCAAGCCCTCACATGCAAATAAATGCCTCCTCTCCTCCTCTTAGCATCTTAGCTACCAGCCTCACCTTATTGCTTCGGTCACTAAAAATAATAAATATTTTGAGGAGACCCCTCGCACGAGAGTTCCCTCTGCCCCGTTAGGGTTCAGAGTAAGCTGGCCATCAGTTATTTAAAGTGCTGGGGATATGTTAAGTGATAGACACAGCTCATTGCGCAATAATAGTATTTTCCAGGAAAATTACCCATGTAGCCCAGACAGTCACATGACCTGTCTCCAACACAGGTCAGTATCAGATATTTCCTGAGAAAGGTACCAGTGCCCCCATAAGGACCCAATTATAAAACACTATCTGTATCACACGAAAAAAGGCTATGTGCTCTCTCCAGCTAATAATCAGCTTAGCTTCTAGCCCAGGGCTTTTTATTTGTTTTTGAGACTATTCATAACTAGGTACAATGACACTCAAATATACAATAAGATTTTTATATTAAAAACTGATTAAGAAGCATCTAGAATGAATTGTCCCTTGCCTTCAGCTCTGCCTATAAAAACATAATTATTGTATACTTGTTCTTATGTCTACACAAAAATATTTTCTACCATACTTTAAGGCCCACCTTTCCTGTGGAAAGCCTTCTCTGATCAATTCTAGACACATAGACAGCCCTGTGAACTTTTCCACACATTGCATTTACCTAAAGCATAAGTGTTAATCTGCTCTGTAGACTGATTTTGTTTCTCAATGGCAGTCGTAGTATCCCTATATCTTACAGGACTCAGTGTTCAAGTGCCTACAATACACCAGGTAGTGGGATCCAGCCAACAAAAGAACAATTGTACATGTTTAAAAGCGTCTCCATCTTCTCTGGCTGTTCTGTTAGTGAATTCTCCGTGAAGCTCTTACTGACTTGTCTTGTCTTTGTGAGTACACGGACTGTTTCTCAGTTCTTCTGGGTATTTTACCTTTTCCTTCTTATTCCTTGCCTTTACCCAGTTTCACCACCCCATCTTGATCCTCTCAACTGGATGGCTAATTCACAAGGGTTTTCCCCAAACCAAAGAGAAGACAGATAAAAGAATTTAGTCCCAAAATATTTATGATTTTCAGATACACATGTCAATCAAATAGAACATGTTTTTAAATACCTTCTGGGCCCAAACTCTGAGCTCAGTATAGTGACTATTCAAAAGAATTTAGCCTCTGCCCTCAGGTAATCTAAAAGTTAATTATTCTTGGAGGATAATTCATTCATTTATTCAATAAATATTTGCTGAGCTTCTGCTATGTGCCAGGCACTTGAGATACACCAATGAACAAAATAGGCCGAAATTCCTGACCTCATGGAGCTTACAATTTAGAGTAGAGAAGTAAGGAAATAGATGAACCATAAGCATAATTAATAAATTCTTTAGTTGTAGGCAGATGATAAATACTGTGGAAGGAAAAAGAAAGTAGGACAGGGGAAAGGGATTTGAGAGTATGAAGATTTGGAAGTATTACTTGGAAGTATTAAATAAGATAGTCAGAGTAGGCCTCATTAAGGTAAAATATGAGCAGTACCTGGAGGGAAGTGACATAATCATTCAAGCAGATATCTGAGAGAAGAGTAGCATTCCAGGTGATGACAGAGCCATGATTTATCATTTAAAATTTATGGGCATTTTAAAATTTAGTAATTTAATGTAGATTGTTTTATTCTTATTTTCCAAATGTAGAAACCGGATGTACCAGCTGAATATCAGCCCTGGCTTAAAGTGACTTTCATTTGAAGCATATTTTAGACTGAAGCCATTGTCATTGTTTTACAGATTGGAAAAGTAAGACACAGAAAGGAACGAAGAAAAAGGGTAGGGAGAGGAAAGAACAAAGAGAAGTTGATTAATGGGTACAAATATATGGTTTGGTAGAAGAAATAAGGGCTGGTGTTCAATAGATTAGTAGGGTGACTATAGTTTACAATAATCCATTGTAAATTTAAAAATAGCTAGAAGAGAATATTTGAATTTTCTAATATAAAGACAAATATTTAAGGTGATGAATATCCCAAGTACAGTGATTTGATCTTTACAGATTATGTGAGTGTATTAAATTATCTCATGTACCCTGAAACTATGTACATCTATTATGCATCAATAAAAAATTATTTAATAATTAAAAAAGAAAACTTCCTTAGAGTCACAAAACTGAACAACATTACCCAAGGCACAATGTCTTAGATTATTACTGTGATAGTATATCATGCACAGTTTTCTTCCTTGTACCATAGAGAGTTCTTTTCATATAAAGTAAATTGATTTCAGACATTTCTTTGATATAATGTTAAATTGTCACCATCACCTATGCAAGATAATATATCTAAACTTGTTATAAAGCAAGTTAAATGAACTTCAATGGAAAGACAGAAAATAATAGTATGGAGATCTTAGATGTAAGTGTAGGTCATTTTTTAGTGGTCAGTACCACACTGTACATGCTTTGAATGCCCTGGAAATTATTAGGGATGTTTTCTTGGAGGTCAGAGTGCCCCTCTGGAAGGTCTGTAGGGCTAACAGTAGGAGCCTGCTTGTGATCATCTCTGCTGCCCCCAAGGGGCATGAGAAGCCAGCTCTCCTTCCTGTACTCTCTAGTTGCCTTGGCCGGACAGAGAGCAACCCATCTGCTTGGGTTTAAGTGGGGGAGGGCCAGCAGCAGAGATAGGACTTGCAAGTAGCAGGGCCAGCACCTAGGAGCAGCTGAGAAAGAGCTGGGTATATTCCTTAAACCAGCTCAATCCAGTTTATGTATTCTCCAGGCCCTGAAAAATACAAATGCTAACAGATAAATTCACCTAATTTCCTAATGGAGGAAAGGTACCTTTCCTAAGGTACCTAATGGAGCCTTAACATTAAAAGCTTATTAAAACATTTATGTAACATTTGGAATTTCCCAATCCCTTTACAATTGTTTATTGGCTAGTTAATCTCTGGGAAGCAAGTTGGTACTTTTATCCCCATTTTAGAGATTAGACACAAATAGGTTAAGTGACTTACCTGAGGCTGTACCGTGAGTCAGGTCTCCAGTAACTCCACAGTCCGTGAATCAGTGTTTGCCCATGACTCCACCAGCACAAATCACTTAGCCTATCTGAGCCTTAGTTTTCTTATATGTGTTTGGGATACTAATGATCTTTGTCCTACCTATTCCAAAGAATGTGAAAATTAAATGAGGCAAACTGAAAGTGCTATGATGATAGTTATAATTAGTTTATGGATTAAGGCAGAAGAACACAGCAATTTCATCATTTCGTATTTAGGGAGTGTTACTTGTTTGGGGCCAAAGCTAAAAAAAATAAAAAGAGAAACAACCTGTGGCTGACCTTCTGACACTAAGTCCTTCCTCTCCCCTTTGACTCAGCTTAGTTAGAGTAAGGAGAGAAGGAAAACAAAGAATAGTAAACTAAATATTTAAAGAGTAAGGAATGCTAGACGGAGAAAAATGAAAGAGTTAAAATGTGTGTCTTTCAGTACTAGTACAACAACATTATAAACTGCTACTCTTGACGTAGGAATCATTGCATGAACTCAAACAGTATTGTGGCATGGAGAGAGAAGCTTAAAATTCGAGAGCAGAGGATGCTTTAGTAGCTGGATTCTGCTGTCCAAACCATTGGTCTGTGTCCCAGATCTGGTAATGATCATTCAAGATCCTGCCCTCTTCCCCCCATTACCCCCTTTTTCCCTCCTGCCACTGTCTGAGCCAAGCTTTAGAAAATGAGACCAGTCACTTGGTTGTCAGTGTCTACACACTGGCTGGCCCCTTTATAATTGCAGTTGGTGTTCCCTTCAGCCTTCTCTGGCCTTAGGAATTCCAGACCAACCCTTTCTTTCAGTATTATGACTGCTGAATACCAGTGCCTCTGGTCTAATAGAAAGCAAGGCCCCCTGATACAATCAAGTTACTGAAACATTGTTTCTTATTTTATTTTCATTCTCTCCAGGGTTTTTTTTCCCTCATTCCTCTTTTTTAAAAAATGTGAGAATATACGAGTAGAACTGAAGGATTAAGGAAATGTAAAAACTGGAACAAGCAATGAGGGATAAATGCAAAAGAAGTCCTGGAAACAAACAAACACTTAGCAAGGTGAGGACCAGTGTCAGAAGACACTAATCAGGTTAAGTTGGTTAATTAAAGTCATCAGTAATTGTTACGAACACATACATAAATATGTACATATACATGTGCACACATGTGTACACACACTATGTTCTGGGATCCTTATTGGTTAGACTCCCCATTCTAGATTGAGTCCCTAGAAATTAAGGCAGGAACAAAGAATTCATGAACATGCATAAATGCTAAACGGTAAAATGACTTTATGCTTAGGATTAAAGCTCTCTAGCTATTACAGCAGTAAGCAACCTGAAAAATTCACCTTGCTGATGAGTTGAACACTAAGTGGCCACTTTACATGCCTTACTATGCACATCCACAGATATATTTATGAGGTGTAGAGTTGACAAAAGGCAAGTACATAATTTTTTCCTTTGAGTACATTGACTTACAAATTAGCAAAACCTTTCATCTCCCCTGATATCATATATTCTCCTTTTTCCAAAGAGTTCTTTAGTGATTTGGAAGAAATTAACTTCTCTAGCCTCATTCTCTTCATCTGTAAAGTGGGCTTGTTAATAAACCCTGCCTCATAGAGTTGTTTTGAAGATAATTAAAATGCTCATAAAAATTCTTAGCATGGTGTCTGGCACATTGTAACCAGATCAGTGCTGTTACTTATTGAATACTTGTGTCCTGGGTCCTGTTGAAGATGAGACACACAAAAAATAAAGCGTAATCAAGAAGCCTTCAAGATGCTCATCATCTTTTCCATTCCTGGAAGTTCCTAAGTAAAAGTGCCAGATATCTATCCCTTGAAGCAGACCCCGATCAGCAAAGCACTCAGGGATCCATATTCACACTGTGATCGTTTTATGTCTTTTTCCCTGACTTCCATTCTTATGTCTGTCCCTTGGAAGGCAAATTCCCCCTCTCTTGCCTTCAACAAGGAGTTAGGAAAGCTTGTGTCTCAGCCAATCGGGGGAATTTTTCTTCCTCTGTCAGTAGGCACTTGCTACATAGTGAGTCTTGCACACAGTGAGTGCTCTGAATGTACCCACCCCTTTTACACCAGCTCCTTTTTGTAGCTGAGGAACTGCACGTAGCAGAGGTAGTCAGTACCCTCACTCTGTGCCACTGAGTTTGTTAGTCCAACTTGGGTATCTATGCGACGCCAACTCAAAAATCCTGTTTCTTGACTCCCCTCTGTTTGCTTCTTATCCTAATTTGAGCAAAAGGGAGAGAAACTAGATAAGACAGTGGGATTGTGAGGATTAGGTACTAGAATTGCATAATGATTTTTAATCTCCATCTTCTCCTGACCTGCAAATATTGGTATTATCCAGGGAGGGCCTGCAATGGGAAAATAAGGCATAATAGTAGGATTCTATGGGAAGTACACATGTAAACTTTTAATCCACAAAGTTATACCTGCAAGAGAAGAGAGAAATACCTTGGTTCAGGCAACCTTCTTCTCTTACCTCGACTACTACAACTTTTCTTAATGGTCTTCCTGCAGCCAGTCTTTGCTGAATCATTCTCTGTGTTGCCATCAGATAGAAGTCATCTCTCCCCTCTCAAAGATCCTACAACCATAACTCTCTTTTATGATAGTTATTGTTTTCTATCTTGTATATAGAACTGTGTATGCATATCCTGTCTTTGCTAGATTAGAGGGATGTGAGGTCACTATACTGCAATCTTTCACCTCTTTGATTATCTTGGTTCATTTTCTTATAAACTGCCTAGTCAATATGAGTCTATGGAATCAGTTGCCTGTATTCAAATCCTTGCTTTGCACGTGCTGGTTGTCTGATCACAGGTAAGGTAACCGTTCAGTGCCTCAGTTTCCTCATTTGTAAAAGGAAGATAATAATAGAATCCTGTAGAGCTAATGTGAGGATTAAATAAGGAGCTATATGAACAATACTGGGCCTATAGTTAATATTCAATAAATGTTAGCTGCTGCTGTTGCTGCTGTTAATACTGATGCTACTATAAATCAGAATGACAGTGTTCTTCCTCAGGGCTCCTGAGGTTCTATGCTTGCTTCTAAGATTATAATTTTCCCATAAAAAGATTCATTCTTTGGTCATGGGGATGAGTAGCTCTTGTAGTATTAGCTCATTAAAAGCAGGAGCTATCCTTACCTACCTTTGTATTTCTTACAGTGCTATGAAAATGGATGCTAATTAATGTCTTAAAATTGATTTTTCCTGTTTAAAAACTAATACATGCTCATTAAATAAATTTAAGAAATATATAATTCAGAAGGAAAAATAGTACCCATTGTCATACCACCCAGAGATAATAACTGTAAATATTTTGGTATATTTCACTTAATATATGTATTTGTACATAGTTAGCTCATACTACTATTGTGTATTCAATTTTATGTGCTGATTTTTATATACTGGCTATTTTAAGAACATTTTCTCCAGTATTTTTACAAACAAAATTATCATGAATGCACTATAAATTGCATTAACATTCCCCTATTGTTGGATGTTACCAATTTTTAGTCATAAATAAATCTGTAGTGATCACATTGGTATATAAAGCTTTTTTAGCATGTCAGACAATTTAATAGAAACTATCAGGAATAAAATTACTGTGTCAAAGAATATCAATGACAGTATATGAGATGTCTATTTTATTTTAGTTTTCACCATCCATTTTCTTTCCTTTTTTGAAAATGGAATCAACATTTGGTCAACACTAACCTTCCCTAATTCTTATTTTCCAGTAGTCCTTAGCATTTATATATTCAAAAAATAAAATTAAGGCTGAGGAGGTGTCTCCACAGAGGAAAGGCCCGCCATGGGATGTCAGAATCTGAGCAGGGTGAGGAGGATATTTGTGCAGGGAGGGTGCCTTTACCGAGACACAATTTATATATATCAAAATTCACTCTTTGTAGTATAAAGTTCTGACAAGCGCATACTTTCATAAATGCTAATTAATCATCATAACGAAGATATAGAACAGTTCTATTACCCTAAGAAATTCTTTTATCCCCTTTGTAATCAAACCCTTCCTCCACCAGTGGCCTCTGGAAATCACTGATCTACTTTCTGTCCCTATATTTGTGCCTTTTCCAGAATGTTATATAAATAGAATCATATGATATGGAGCTTTTTGAGTCTGGCTTCTTTCACTGTGCATAATGCACTTGAGAGTCAGACATAATTGTAGCCTGTATCTGGAGTCATTCCTTTTAATTGCTGAATAGTATTCCATTATATGGATATACTACTGTTTGTTTATCCATTCACCAGTTAAAGGACATCTTGGTTGTTTTCAGTTTTTTGTAATAAGTGAATATAGCCATTTTAAGCATTCACATATAGTTTTTTCCTGTGAACATAAGTTTTTATTTAGCTTTCACAAATACCTAGGAGTGGGATAATGTTAAGCCTTAATGAAAAACTGCCAAACTGTTTTCAAAAATGGATATACTATTTTTTTTTAATTGGAGAAATTCGAATAGATGTGTACTGGTATCTTATTGTGGCTTTAATTTGCATTTCCCAAATGACCAATGATGCTGAGTATCTTTTTATTTGCTTAATTGTCATCTGTATCTTCTTAGGTAAAGTATCTATTCAAATCTTTTTAACAGTTTTAAAGTTGGGTGGTGGTTCTTGTTACTGAGTTTTAAAAGTTCTTTTTATATCTTGGATACAAATCTTTATCATATTTGTGATTTGCAAATATTTTCTCCCAGTCTGTGTCTGTCTTTTCATTCTCTTTTAAAGAGCAAAGTTTCTTAAATTTGATGAAGCCTAATTTTATCATTTTTTTATATTCTGGATTGTGCATTTTTTGTTATACCTAAGAAATCTTTACCTAAACCAAGCTCACAAAGATTTTCTTCTATGTTTGCTTCTAGAAGTTTTATAGATGCAGATTTTACACTTAGCCATATGATGCATTTTTAATTAATTTTTGTATGTGGTACAATATATACATTGGAGTTAGGGTTTTTGTTTTGCTTTTCAGTATGTAGCTGTAATGGTCTGAGTGATGGCCCCCAAAAAGATATGTTTATGTCCTAATCCTTAGAACCTGTGAATATTATTACTTAATATAGCAAAAGATATGATTAAGTATCTTGAGAAGGGGAGTTTATCCTGTATTATCTAGGTGGGCCCTGAATGCAATCATATGTATCCTCATATAAGAGAGGCACAAGGATTTTTGAAACACACTGCAGAGGAGGAGGCAATGTGACCATAGCAGCAGAGATTTGAGTGATGTGCCTAAAAGCCAGTGAATGCCTGGAGCCACCAGAAGCTGAAGAGTCAAGAAATAGATTCTCTCCAAGAACTTTCAGAGAGAATATGGCTCTGCCAACATCTTGATTTTGGACTCTGGTCTCCAGAACTGGGAGGGAATAAATTTCTGTTGTGTTATGACACCCAGATAATTTGCTACAGGAGTGACAGGAAACTAATACAATGGCTATCCACTTCTTCCAGCATCATTAGTTGAGAAAGCTCCCATTTCTCCATTGAATTTCCTTTGTACCAAAACCAACGACCACATATATGTGTTGCGTCTCCTTCTGGACTCTCTACCTTGGTACATTGGTCTTTATGTCTGTCATTTCACTAACACTACTTTGTTGTAGTTACTGTAGCTTTATAGTAAGTTTTGAAAATAGGTAGTGTGAATCCTCCAACTTTGTTTTTCTTTTTTGAAATTATGTCAGCTTTTCTAATTTCTTTACTTTTCTATATAAATTTTAGAATTAGCTTGTCAATTTCTACCAAAAAAAAACCCATTCTGCTGGAACTTTAATTGGAATTGTGTTGAATCTGTAGAGCTGTTTGGGAAATCTGACATTTTAGTAATCTGAAATCCTCCAATCCATGAACATAGTGTATCTCTCCATTTGTTTAGGTCTTCTTTGATTTCTTTCATTATTTTGTAGTTTTCCGCATACAGATCTGGCACATAAGCATTTTGTTTTTTAATGCTGTTGTAGATGGTGCTTTTAAAAAAATATATTACTTTAATTTTCAGTTGTTTATTGTTAACATGCAGCATTAGGATGGATTTTTTTTTTTTTGGTATAATGACCCTATATTCTGTGATTCTTAATAAACTTACTTGTTAGTACTAGAAGCTTTTGTGTAGATTTTAGAGGGATTTTTTTACATAGGTGATCTTATCATATGTGAATAATGCTGTTTTTTCCTTTCTTATCTGTGAGCCTTTTACTTCTTTTTCTTGCTTTATTGCATTGCCTCCACAACAACTTTGAAGAGAACTGATAAAAGTGGACATTCTTGTTTTAGGTCTTCCGTTTGTGTTTCATCTCACAGTATCTCTCCCCCAGCAGTTTAGTGCTGACATTGATTATTCATTGCTTTGCTTGGTTTTGAGGAGTGGTGTTCATATTTTTTATTTTCAGTGATCCTGTTCCTTCCCTCAGCAGTAAGGGATCTCTGATGATCTAGACCCAATTCCTTTTTCTTTTTCTCCCCCATGGGTGCAAATTTTGTTGGGTTTTTTTTCTACTTCCTTCTCCCCAGCTGCACTGGGTCTTCCCCTGTGCCCTGAAGGCAATAGGGTTTGCTGCTCTTTCTTTTCCTCATCAGCTTACAGCATTTGTTTTGTAGTGCAGAAAGGGTAGGAGCACCAAGGGCTGGGCCTTGTTACTTTCCTGCAGTGGCTACTATGCATCTCCTCCAGGTCTCCACCAACAAGGAGGCCTTCTCTGGTCTGCTGCCTTGCTCCCAATCTCTTGTGAACTGTGAAGTCTGTGAGGAAGTCTCCTAATGGGTGCAAATTTCTCGTGTATATTGATCTCAAAGGTTCTGTACTCTCACACTAATCCATGCTCAGCCTTTAGCAATTTCTTAATGATTTTAGCTGACTTCTTATTAGCTTTCCTGTCACTCAGCATCTGTCCCAGGTAAGCAAGAGCTCATGTTCCATGTCTGCTTGAAGGTGCCTGTCTTTCTTTAGATTTCAGGCTAGTTGGTTCTGCAACCAGTTTTCTATTAAGTTTTTGCTCAGCTTTGATTTCCTTGGTCATTGTGGGGAAAGGGGAGCAGGTGGTGGTGGTAATGATTTCTTCCTTGAAAAGCAAGTTTGGGTAATAACCATTTTGTGAGGTAGGGGAGTGAGACAGTTTGGGGAGGTAATGTGAAACAGAAGATGCGTGTGCTTCGGCCCTTTTGGTTACTGGGTGATGGTAGAGTGGTAAACTGAAGGTATGTGATGGAACTTGTGCCTAGCCCAGGGCAATTCCAGAATGAAACAGGATTTTTCCTACCTCAGAGGAGAGCCATGAAACAATAAGACTCACTAATTTGAATATCCACCCCTTCTTCCTATGTTCAGCCTGCCAAGAGAGGTGTTCCTTGAGTAGGCGAGTGGAAAGAAGATGAGATTATTTGGCCTTCTCTCACTATTCAGCAAGAAGAGAGATGTGCCCTCATGAGTAGATCTTATTGCCCATTTCCAGTATAAGCCAGACTCTTATGATTAATGAGAGAGGGCATTCACTTGTGCTGTCGAAAGATGGATCATCGTAAAACAGCCCAACCCTGTTTGCTGCATTTCCTCCCTAAAAGCAGTCAATCTTGACAGAAGCAATGCAAGTCATCCTGTCTCCCATTAACAATGACATCAACTGTTTGTTTTAAAGAGTTCACAACCCCAAAGCAAAAATTTCACATACAAAAACAGCATCAACCAAACCTTTTGGGAGAGCGTTCCCTGAGTTCCCAACCTGTGCTTTTGTTCATAAAATCAAATTAATCCCTTTATGGTAGGTGAGAATCTCCCATCAATGGCATTGATATGATCTTAAAGGAAGAAGCCTGCAAGTGACCACCTCTCCACATATCTGATACATTATAACTGCAGATCAGCTGATGAGTGGAAAGTGTGGATGTCCGGAAGGAAATAGAAGAGATGATTCCATGGAAGCACAGTGGATTGGCTGAGGAATCCTAGCCTGAAGAGACACTGAAAAGGGGCTTGGATTAACACAGTAGTGTGTGGTAACAAATAGTTGTAAAAGAGGATACTTAAGAGCACCTCCTGTGCCCCAGACACCAGTAACAATTATCAATAATGTTGAATGATAGTATGAACAGAAATGACTCATTCTTGACTTTAGCTTATCACAGCAGGAAGGAACTTTACAGGTTAATGGGCAGAAGAGCATCATTGGGGCTCCTTCTTGAACAAGAACAGAGTTTCTGTTCCAAGAGCTACAGAGAAAAACCAATTTTCCCTTCTTAGTCTATTTGGGATATAGCTATAACAAAATACCATAAACTGGGTATTTATAAACAACAGAAATTTATTTGTCACAGTTGTGGAGGCTGAGAATTCCAAGGTCAAGGCAGATTTAGTGTCTGATGAGGATAGGTTTTATAGCAACTTCTTGGTGTTTCCTCACATGAGGGAAGGGGTGTTGGGTCTCTCTCAGGTCTCTTTTAAAAGGGCATTGGTCTTTTCATGAGGGCTCCACCCCTATGACCTGCTCACCTCCCAGAGGTAATACCATCACCTTAGGGGCTAGGATTTCAATATGTGAACTTTGGGGGAGCCACAAGTATTTTAGACCATAGCACCCCTATCAGGAAGTCCCATCCAGAAGTCCTAACAAGACATACTATAGAGATTGTAAGGTAAGTCTTTCTTCCACTTTCTCTATGTTCAGTGGATTATTAAATCAAAAAAGGTGAAGGTAAGACTTCAAATTGTCTCTCCCTAAGTTTCTAAAACAGATGGCTGTCTAACCTGTTCCTAGAATTTATTGAGGAGGAAGATTTCTATTAATACCTGTTTGATTATCTTTTGCTACATTAACAATATACCCCAAAACTTAGTAACTTTAATTAACAATCATTTTATTTGTTCATATTTCCATGGGTCAGGAATTCAGCCGCTGCTCAGCTGGGCAGTTTTAAATAGTGTTAGCTGGCATCTCTCGTGAGGTTGTAATCACTGGGGTTGGAATACCAGACGGCTTCTCCCAGCACCTTGACAGCGTTAGCTGGGAGGCTAGGACCTCTCTTACTTCTCCACATAGCCAGCTTAGCCTTCTTTACTTGGCAACCGGATTTCAAGAATGAGTATTCCAAGTGGTAAAGCAGAAGCTTTTCTCTCTCTCACTCTCTCTCTCTCTCTCTCTCTCTCTCGTTTTTTTAAAGAGATGAAGAGATGACGTCTTGCTCACTATATCACCCAGGCTGTTCTCAAACTCCTGTCCTCACGCAGTCCTCCCATCTCAGCCTCCCAAATAGCTGGGACTATAGGTTTGAGCCATCCGTGCCTAGTAATTTTTTTTTATATTTTTAGAGATTGGGTCTTGCTATGTTGCCCAACTTCTGACCTCAAGCAGTCGTCCGCCCTAAGCCTCATGAGTAGTTGGGACTACAGGCCTGAGTCACCATGCCTGGCTACAAGCTGCTATCTCTTAAGACTCAGCCTCTGAGAGTATACAGCATCACTCTCACCATATTCTCTTGATGAAACCAAGCCCTAGGGCTAGCCCAGATTCAAAGGGGCAGTCAATAGGCTCTATCTCTTGATAAGGGGATGGCAGTGTTATTTTGCAAAAGAGTACATGAGATGGAAGATATTATTGCAGCCATATTTGGAAATATAATCTATCACACTACCTAAGGCTCTCCCTACAGTGCCTCTTATACTGCTGTGGTAAGAACTGTTTTGCATTTAACTCAAGCATTATGTACTACAATTGGCATTCCTGCCTTCTTGTTCACTTTATAGTGGAATGTGGAGGACATGGGAGTCATCACTCTCCATACATCCCTAAAAGGCTGATTATCCAATTGGCTTGAGCTCTGCTTCTCTTAAGTAAGATTAGAAGTTGTGAGGAAAAACCTTCAAGGAGAAAAGATGCAAATTCTTGGTCCATTTCCCCTATTGTTATCTAAGTCAAATGCATTTTTATTATATTAAGTTGAGGGTGTTTTATTATCCACATAGGATTTTTAGTTCAGTTAATATGCTTGATACTGACATTTAATTTTTTTTTTTATTGCTCTGTTCTTTTATCTCTTCTCAGTTCCAGCAACTCCAAGTCTTCTTTTATAGGGCTATCATTTTCTAGGGCTATTCTGTTCCTGTGTGTGTTGGAAACTCAGGTGTATCTCTATGATATGTTAGTAATTAAAGCAAATTTTTGCAAGTCGTAAAACAGCCTTCCTTGCCCCAAGAAACTTGAATTGTGGAGAGGACTAAGAGCTGAATCAGGCAAAGATAAAAAACTGTGTTGGTAGCTGATAGATGCCATTATATCTTTTGAGAACACTGTTTTTGTTCTTTGCATCCAGACATGCTTCAGGCCCCCCAGGGGCAAAGATGCCACCTTCCTACAGAGAGAGGCACCAGCTAGGCCTGGGGCAGAACCTGTCAATCACCTTTAAAACAGCACTCATTTTGAAACACCATTCTTGGGCCAAAGGGAGAAATGCTCCCAGCATATTCCAAAGCAGTGGAACCTCTTTAATTTTGTTCCACCTCAACATACCTGAGGGATTCCACACACTCCTATCTGTGTGAGAGGCTCATGGTTCATTAGGGCAGTGAGTCTTGGGGAGAGATATGTGGTTGGAGAAAGTCTACCATTGAGAATCCCTGGGATAAAACTTTAAGCAGCATAAGATAACACTGGGTGACAGAGAAAGCCAAACCAAAGCAACAGGTAAACCACATTGATATGCAGCCTCCTAAATCCTTCACACAGCTTATAAGACTGACAAAACAAAGCATACTTTAATCTAAAATCACATTGGTTTCATGGTAATCCAAGATTATACTACCTGACCACATACCAGATTTATACTGGGAAGTGGGAAGATGGATATTAAAAGTCATTTATAATTCTTCACATCACCTTCTAGTAACTTCAGCAAGCATGACGCTTCATGTAAAATCTCCGTAAAACCCAGCCTATGGTAGATATAGTATAATGTTCCATCTTAAGCAGGGACAAAGGTTTTGATTTGTTATGGCTTCCCATTGTTTTGGGCATATGGTAGGCATTTATTGTAGGCATTCCTTAAATGGTGAGTGAGTAAATGAACGCATGTGCAGAAATAACAGGGCCCAACTTTAGTCCTGAGCTTGTACCAGACTTCTCTAAAGGCTTTCCTTTCCCTGTCAGTATAGCTCTAGCAGAAGGGGAGGGCCCATCTTCCCACCTCAGTCTCTCATTGGAGAATACGGTACATTTAGAAATTAAGTTTCAGAGCTGGAAAAGGGCCCTTGGAAATCAATTAGCCCCAAAACTTCATTTTATTGGAGAAATTGAGTCCAGAAATATTATGACATTTTCCAGGATCCCCTGTCAGTACATCTGTGACTGAGTCTCTCCAAACGGTCGTGTAAACTGGTCCACTGAGGAATGAGTCTTAGAGGTTTCGGGTGCCCAAACAATTGATGCAGACAAGATGCATTTCAGGTGAAGAGGGAGGAGAATAAAACTGTTAATACTTTCCTAAGTCAGCTCTGGCCAGAGGAAGCTGTGGCCACCTGGAGAGAGCAGGAGGTGGTATTTTTACCTTCTTCAGATACCATTGAGCTCAGACAAATCAGCACCTCAAATAAGTGCTAAGCAAAAACATTTTGAGGAAATGCTTTTATAAACAAGTGTTGCTCTCTTGTAATCCAGCCATAATATTCAAGACCCTACAGCTGAATGCCCTTTTGGGATGGACCCATGCTTTGCTGAGGAAATAAGAACATGTATTCCAAAGTTTCTGCCTCATCACTGAAGACCTATATTACCAACTTGCTGCTTCCCACCACCCAGAAAAAAAAAAAAAAAAACTTATTAGAAGTGCAAACCAGGATCCCATGGGCACTATCCCCAGAGAAGCAGCACATGCTGACTTGTAAGATGAGGTATAGCCCCCTCTGGGATGGCTGCCAGAAAACTGCACAACCTTATGGAAATTGTAATGACTCAGGGGCCCTTTGGGGAAGTTAGGTGTCCTGGAAAACACCTGGTCCCTTAGCTTTGAAGTAGATGGCAGGTCAGAAGAGACGGAAATTCATTCTATAAATATTTGTTGGGTGTCTATTTTATCAGGCACGATGCTAGGAAATGGGTATCCAGTATGAAAAAAATATTATCATTGTCCACTGCTCTTCCTTCTAAACCTTCTGCAGTGACCCCTACCTCAATTCACACTGACATGTTCATTTTATTTAGCATTAATGGAAAGTTAATAGTATGCCATTCATAAAAATAGCATTTTGATTTACTTAAATATTTGGATCTGGCTCCTTAACTAAATTGTAGACTCCTGGAGGGCAAAAGTTGTATTTTCTTCTTTCTTAGTAGTTCTCATACCATTTCACATGATGGGAAATACAGGGAAAAGACTCAATAGAAGTTGATTGATTAGATGCCTAAAAAATAATATTTGGAGACAAATCAGGAAGGACTAGGAAGGAGGCTGATGGCAAGGTTTAGGACCCAAAAGAGCAGCACATCTTGCAGATGGCAGCTACAAATACCCACTAAAAAAAGTTTTAGTAGTTACAGTCGCTTTTAAAAATTTATACCTTCATAATCCATGCATAGCAGCATCATTAGGTGCATCATATTTGAATATGAAGTACAGCAACATAAAAATGTTATCACTGAAGACAAAATTTAAATATTAAATACCATTTATTTTTAGAAAGAGAAACTACCTTGACTATAGCCCTTGGTAAGTAAAAGTGTATTCAAAATGTCCACGGTTGTATTTGCATGTCCTAACCTTGATGTTAACACTCAGGGCATGGTTTACAACACTAATTCTCTGATGCAAGAATAAGCCTTTACTTCAGCAAATGCTGTAATGATCAGAAATATAACTAGAGCCCAGTTCTCTGATATGAGTATAGGTCTGCACTAGGTCTTTGGCTGAAACACATCTAGTTTCTAATAGAATGGGATACTCACATTTCCTATTAACTGGAGAGGGTACTAAAATAGAGAACTTTAGGGAAGTCTGCAGACACCAGACTGAGTTTTGCTTCTTTAGAAACCTGAAAATTTAAGAAAGAAGGTATTATTGGGGCAGAGATAGCAGGATAGAAATAGCTAAGGAACTTTTACTTGTTCAATTCTTGTAAGCGCTCACAGTTGATGAAGGGAGAGACAACTAAGTAAGATAAGGTATTTCAAGCTACTTCAGGTAACAAGATAGTATCTGTAACTCCTTGCCTATGTGTTCATTTGATATAAGCGTTTCTATAGAGAGAAACAGCTGTTACTGAAAGGTTAAAATCCAAAGAAAAGAAGCTTCTTAATGCTTGGATAGTGACGATGGAAGATTATTAGTAAGAAAATCCTAGAGAGCTTCTGATCTGGTGGTGGTAAGGTGAAGAGTGCAGGCACCCTGTGCCATTCCAAAGCACAGGGCTGGATCTTAGGATCTAGAAAAGGGTAAAGGTGAGAGACCTAACATCCCTTTGATTATTTTGCAACCTAATCATCACTCACCTGTCCCAGTTGGAGAGTACGAGTTTGCAAAGCCAATAAGTTAGGTGTTGTTTGTACCCAAAAAATGAGAATATATTTTGCAAACTGTAAAGTATTTTCTAAATGCAAATTAGGACTATCTTTCAAAAGTGTTCCAGGATTTTCAGCTTGTTCTCATGGTTTTCATTACATTTATATGATTTAGGAATAGGGCAAGGAAGCATGAGATTTTATGGTAGAAAGGAATCATTGAGATCATAAACCTAAAGCTTTTTGTTTAATGAGGTAGTACCTCTAGTATTTCTGACAGATGTTCATCTATTCATGTATTTCCATTCAAAAACACTCTGATACTTGCTAATGGGAATGTAAACTGATACACTATTCTGGAGGACAATTTATCAATGGATATCAAAAGATCTGACCTAGAATTCTGCTTTCAGGAATTTATCATCATCATCATCATTGCCAACATTTGTTCAGCATTTACTGCATGAAAGGCACTATTCTAAGTGCTTTGTGTGAATTAAGTCATTCAATATGCACAGCAATCTAATGATATATGTACCATCAGCCTCATTATATAGCTGATGAGCCTAGATTATAGAGAAGTTAGATAACTTTTCCAGGGTCACAAAGTTGATAAGTAGAAGAGCTTGAAATCTAGCATAGGCTGTCTAGATCCAGAATTGACACTTTTAACCACTGTGTTATATTGTAACTTGCATTATTTCCTAAGGAAACACTTGAAGAAATGTATAAAGATGTATATTCAAGTATTTTCCTCAAGGCATTGGGTAATACAGGAAAAGATTGGGAAAAAGCAAAATATTCATCAATAAGGGATTTGTTCAACTTAGGATGGTATATAGCCATTAAAGATAGATATTATGGAGTCTTTAAAAATGATTACGTTTATCCATGTGTATTTACCTGTAAAAGATGTCTATGCTGTATTAACGGGGAAAAATTAGCTTTTGACAGCATGTACAATTTACTTTGATTTTGGTAAAAAAGGTCTTAAAGTCTAGATACCAAATTGTTGACACTTATCCACAGGAAATGGTATTATGGTTTACCATTGTGCTTTTTTGAGTTAAAGAAGTTTTTCCTGAATTTTTCTTTGTTTGAAAAGAGCATATATTGTTTTTATAAAGAAATATACAAAAAAACTACATCATTTTGGGAAAAAAAATACACAAAAAGAAGTGGAACTCATTGTGTTCTCACATATATATCCCTTTCTGTTCCAGCACATTCCACTAGTGAACAACTCTATTTTAAAATTTTTCCTTATTTTGCACATCAAGAGCTTTTTGTTAGTTTCTGGGGAGCTTAGTTGCAATATATCGAGAGCCCACTGTTTGTCCCTTGCTGTACTAGGCATTGTGGGTCTCAGACCTCAAAGAGTTCATGTTCTATTCTGGGAGATACAAGCATAAAACACTTAGGTTTCTTTCTATTTCAACATCTGGTTTACTGGCATAATCAACTATTCAGCTATGAGGGACAAACAGTTGGAAGAATAGGAAAATATGTGATACAGTGTTTCCTGTGCACCATAAACAATAAGTACAAATGGAATTCAGAGAAAGGATAAATCTAAGAAACAGTAGTATTCAAGAAGTTTTCCTAGAGGAGACGGGGACTTAGAATCTTAAAGGATGGTAGAAAAAGAGGAGGACATTTTATTCAGTCTGAGTGGTATGAACTTTTGTAGAATTCCTAATTCTATGTTTCGACGATTCTACTCTCATAAAAATATATTGAATCAAACAGACCTGGTTTCAGGTTCTGACTTCCTTGCTTACTAGCAGCATGATTTTAAGCAGTTGCTTAAATTGTTCTGTGCCTCAATTACCTTATCTGTGAAATAGGCGTGACAATAGTATCTTCCTCTTAGAAGTACATTAAATGAGCCTGTACCAACAAAGCATTTGATATAGTACCTATAAATGTTATTAGGTTCCCCTCATCCCCCATGTTTCCACTCAACAGGATCATCTTATTTTGTAGCTCTTGGTACTGACTTGCCTATTCTCCTCTTGTGTATGCCTTCCTGGTTCCTAGCTGCCCTCCTGGGTCTATCTTGTTGCCTCTGGCTGGCACGTATGTATTACGAGATTATTTGCATGATTTCAGATTGTCAACTTCAGTAGAGCCTCCTGCTTGCTCTTTCAGCCTTTCCAAAATTCTCATATCTCAGCTTCCATATGTTCAGACCCTGGACTCACCACCAAACACAGAACTCTACGTTGAGAGGCAAGGAACCCAGTTTCTTTCTTCTCCAAATCCAGACCAGAGTTTTGAACACAAGTTGCCCCTGGAACCAGAGATTGACTTCAGAACTCCCATGCCAAATTTAAATATTCCCAATACCTCCCTGACACTGTGGCCATTTCATATCCTGGCCCAGTGCTGTGTGTCAGAGGCAACTCATTTCCAAAGGCCTGTTTTTTTGACTCCTGGCTAATTCTTACAAACAGCAAGAGATCTTGCCGAGAGTCAGAGCTAAGCTAAACCATCAGCTGCCTTCCTCGTGTGGATGGGCCCTGGGCTTTGCTACTTTTATGGACAAAGCCTTGCCAACTATAGAAACAATGAGCCTCTTTAGCACCCCTGTCACTGCCATAGGGTAACCGGAGACAGAACAACTCCTTTCCAAAGGTGGCTTTGCTGGCCAGCACCTAGCACCTCAGTCTGGGCTTCCTGACCGCTTTTTACAATTCTTTTGGATCAAACAGAGCACTCCCTGGCCTTTTCTGGTTATAGAGGTCTCATTGTTTCATGGTCAGCATAGGCCTTTTGCAGGCATATCTTGGCTTTGAAATCCTAGAGGCTTTAGCAAACTTTACTTCAGTGGAATATCCATTTTTTTTCTACTTTAAGCATAAAACAGTGAATCATAGAAATAAATGTTCTTAGGTCATCTGGTCAGTCTCCTGGGTACAGCTACAGGGTGTTTCCTTTAGAACACGGTCTAGTCTTTGTCCAGTCTCTGTTTAAATGTCCCAGATGTTGGGGCTTCCTCATCTCTCATAGCAGCTCAAAGAACAAAATGAACTGTGTTTTCCTTGCAGCCTTCTCTCCCCTGCCTGCTACTCTGTCAGCAGTTGCCCCATACCATGTAGCAAGCCCAAGGGAAAGCGTCTCCCTCTCTCTCTCTCCCTCTCTGTCTCTCTCTCTTTCTCTCTCTAGCGATACTTGAGTGATACCTTTCAAGACAAGCCAGGAACAAGGGCAGAACAGGTTTGTCTTTCACCTGTGAACTTTCAGATGATCTGGAAATGGGACCAGATTGAGTTAGGGGCTTTTACAGTCTTCTGGAGCTTTAATTTCTCTCATATGGCCAAATTTCTCTCTCCTTCTTTCTGGGACACCTATGCAATGTTTTCTCTTTTGTTCAGAGCTGTGAAAAGGAACTGTTTGTTTGACTGTGGGTTTCCCTTTTTTTAACTCCCCCCACCCCAAACCCATTGCTCTCTTCCTCTCCCAAAGAAGAAAGAGGAAAGCAAGCCACAATAATACTTCTGTAAATTTATGGCCACTCAGTAATGTTTAATCACAGCTACGTGACTGGGGGCTTCAGAGCAGGCGTACAAGTTCAGCGCAAGGTGAATCTTGTCTGAGATAATCTGAAAGTTCATTCAGAGGTGAGGGCAGCAGCCTCTTGCAGACGGGTGAGGTTAACAGGAGGTCACCTGCTTTTTTTTTTTCCTTCTGGTCTTCTCCCCTTTAATGTGTAAACAAAGGGAAAATGTAACTTCCAATGAACTTGGCATATGTTGTGCTCACGCTAATCTTGGCCTGGCCAACTGTAAACAGTCCAATATCCTGTGTCTCAGCCTTTCCACCCATTCTCCACCTTTTGGAGAGCATGAAGAAATACCAACAGAAAGCAAAGACCTTGTGGAGCTAGACCCTCATACCCCAGAGAACCCCAAGGAGCTGGGGGAAGGCGGTAGGGGAGACCTCAGAAAGAGGTGTTTGCCAGGGCCTTGCCAGGACAATGGCCTCCTCCAATGCTTTCTCACAATCATCAGTCAGCACACACTTTTTGAGCTCCTTTTCTGCCCCACCACACAGTAACAAACACTAAGAAGACAAAGATGGACAAGCCCTTAAGGTGTTTATAGGCCCAAAGGTGAGAGTATCTGTGATCTGGCCTTAGACATAGAAGGATGAAGGACAGGGACTTTGCTGGTATCCAGAGAAAGCCGAAGATCATGCTGGGATAGAACCCTGTTAGAATTCTAGTTCCCCTCCATTGTAGGGTTATGCCATAGCTTCCAGCCAATTTGCTGACAAGCTCCTGGGTAGAATGACTTGAATTTGCCTCAGCACTACTCCTCATTATAACCCTGAAGATTTCCTAAACCCCCCACTCTCTGTCCTTAGCTCAGTGTTGTAAAATGTTTGTGAGATCCATAAAGGAGACAGGAGGTGGGAAAGTATTGGGAAAATTTAGCTGCTAAAGGCAATGTCTTCAAGTCAGGAATGTTGCTGGTCACCAGATGGAAAAGACCAGTCAAGGAAACTGGCTAAAACAAGATGATGATTATTTTCCAGTGTCATCTTGGTATCTACTTTTGAGTGATTTTCTTGTACAAGGATAGATTTTTTTTTTTCTCCCACAGCTTGTTCATGGTATTTAAACTGTGGATGGTCCCCTCTAAAAAAAATCACTGCTTATGATCCGGCCCTTAGAAGGTCCTTGGAGGAACTCTGCTCCCAGGGAACAAGCCCCATGGACAAATGCTAATCTGGAGAATATCCATCTGGCCCTGGCTCACAGAGAATATGGACATGATAGCTCTGGGGTCAGGCAAAAGGAGTTGTAACTTGAATGTGAGCCAGGGGCTCCCATCTATATTACATTGAAGCAACTTTGGAACTCCTGTTGCTTTAAAGTTTGCAAAGGGCAGTGTTTAGTTAGTTGCCTTTTAAAAATCTCTTTGAGTAATAATGCTACCCTGTGGTAATAGTGTTATTAATTATTACAATGTGAAGTGCTTTCACTTACTGTATCTCCTTTCATATCCTTATTCAATAAATCGGAGCAGGTTTTAACAAATCTACGTGATTGAGAAACTGAATCAGAAACCTATGATCTGTTTGAGACCTCACAACAGACCATACTGTAGCCTAGCCACAAAGACCTGATGTTGGATAAAGGTTTCCATACCAACAGAGACTGAAGACCTTATTTCTCTGGCCATATAAAAAATGAGAAGATTAAGCTTGTCTATGCAGACTTTCCATCCTAGGATCTTAGAGAATGATACCAAGCTCTTCCACAACAAGGTTTCTTTCTTCTAATTTCTTCTTCCCACCCAACTTAAACACTAGCTAATGGTCAAGGACCATTTAAGTGCTTCTTGGAGAATTTCAGAACAATCTATTCAAGTTCAAGGAAAATGTAAACTTGATATTGAGGGTAATAGCTAATACCTTTGGAAATCCTATGGAGACTTACTGATCCATTCCCAAAGGCTCAGAAATGGGGATGTAACTTCCTAACATTACAATTCAGGGAAGAAATTTTTTTTTGTTTATTTTAATTCTGGTCAGGATAGGCTTAGTGACCATAGCTTTACTGTGCTTCTTTCTTTATTCCCCTATATATTCTCTTCCAAGGAGAGATGAATTCCTTGCAGTTACCTCGTTAAGAGTCTTAGCCTGGACTAGTCATCTGAGTTTTCTTTGTGCCACTTGGTGTGGGATCAAATTCAGGGAGTATTTAGTTGGCCCACTAAGTGGCCACATACACATTTCATACATATGGTGATAAAGACTGATAATCCCTCCTTACCATACTCATTTAGCATGCTACCTGCTCCCTGGGTATGGGCAAGCACCCCTGTCCCCTAACAGCCCTAAATACAATTGTACAAATTCCCATCATGAATGAGTTGATAAATACCTTATGATATAGATTAATATAAGTATACTTACACAGTAGAAAGCACTATTTGGCAATTAAAATGAATGAACTAGATTTAGATGGATCAATATGGGTAGATCTTGAAAACATAAGATTGAATGAAAAAATCAAGTTGCAAATGTTATGTACAATGTTATATTATATATATATATACATATATATATATGTAAGCTAACACACAAAACATTACCATATATTACTTATCAATTATAAGCATAAAACATGTATGTATCAGGTATATAACAAAATCATGATAGCAGTCTTCTTCAGGAAAGTGAAGAGACAGAGGAAGGGAGGGGATTTTACCTTTATTTGTAACATTTTCTTTCTTTAAACAAAAGGAAGATCCAAAGTAAATTAGACAAATCATAAACATTTGTACAAAAGGGGTAAGGTAGATGTTATATTCTTTCAACTTTTTAATTTAAAAACAAAACAAAAATCCCTTTAGTCCTCCTTCACCTCTCGAGGTATCTGACCTATATACTGTTTTCAAAGATTTTGGTTCTCCACCAGCTGATTAAATTGCATCATGTAGTAGAAAGAAAAGTGGACTATAAGTCAAGGGCTTGTGTTCTAATGGCAGGCCTAGTCATGGTAGCTTTACCATAATGAATCCTTCTGGACCTCACTTTCTTCCTCTGCAATGTGAAGGTATAGTGCTGTTCTCTGCAATTCCTCACAGTCTACCATTTTAGCAGCCTCATTCCTGCTAAGTGATGAGAACTGCTCTCTGTCCCATAGCTGTTCACTTCCTAGTAAGGAGTTCATTAGATTTAGAGTCTTAGAACTGGAAGGGACATTAGATGTCTGGTCATCAGTAAAAGCAAGTTTTATCTAAAGCTGGCAAAGGAAAGCAGAATGACTAAAAGTATGTTTACTAACCAAGAGACAGATAATGTGGAACAAACTGAAAAGGTTTGGGTCTCAGGATGTCCTGAAAATGGCAGACAGAATTCAAGCAAAAATCATTCCATTTAGGATTATTAATCCCTCATATTACTGAGAAGTAATATTGTGACAGTTTCTGGCATGAGGACAGTTTTGAAAAGGAGATTGTGATAGAAAAGGAAGGATGCTCATGGTGATGGGAAGTGGGATAGAGAAGAGGCTATTTGTCCTAGGGTTTCGATAATTTCTAAGACTTTATTGTTTCTTAGAGCCGTAACTGCCTCTGACATTGGAACCTGCCATAGGGCTCTGGCCAGCATTACCCTCTGCATATTAAAATTCACAGTGAGCAAAGAAAAAGGAAAAAAAATAAGACACATCTCTTCACCTCCCCTAGCCTCCCAAACACACATACATTTCTGTATTAACAGCCAGCAAAGCTTCATCTGTATTTACAGCTCTTCCTATCACTTGCATCACTGCATAAGCTCCACCTCCCGGCAGATCAGCAGCGGGAATTAGATTCCCATAGAAGCACAAGCCCTACTGTAAACTGCACATGCCAGGGGTCTAGGTTGCATGCTCCTTAGAGAATTTAATGCCTGGTGATCTGAGGTAGAGCTGTGGTGGTGATGCTAGTGCTGGGGAGCAGCTGCAAATGCAGATTATCATTAGTAGAAAGATTTGACTGCACAATACAGGTAAGGTGCTTGAATCATCCCGAAACCATCCCTTTCCACCATCCCCTTCCAGTCCATGGATAAAATTATCTTCCATGAAACCAGTCCCTGGTACCAAAAAAGTTGGGGACTACTGGTATAGAGAGGATCAAATAAGATTATCTATGTAAAGCATATACCACTGAGCCAACACTTGGTTCTCAATAAATAGTCATAACTTTCCTGAGCCTGAGCTCAGGCTTAGATGCTCTTCCTTTGAACTTTCTTTGTACACTGTTAGAGTACCTCTTAGAGTGTTCACGTTGTTCTGAACCTGTTTATTTACTAGACTGAGATCCTCAAGACTGGAGATATTGTCTTATCATCTTTTCATGTGCAGTGCCCAGAAGAGTGCCTGGTATGTTTTTGGTACTCAATTTATATTAGTTAAAATAAATCCTGCTTCACAGAAAAAGCTTTCAACAAAATCCAGCACCTTTTCATGATAAGAATGCTTAACACAATAGGCATAGATGGGACTTACCTAAAAATGATAAAAGCCATATATGACAAACCCACAGCCAACATCATACTGAACAGGGAAAAATTGAAAGCATTCCTGCTTAGAACTGGAACCAGACAAGGCTGCCGTCTATCACCACTTCTATTTAGTGTAGTGCTGGAAATCCTAGCCAGAGCAATCAGACAAGAGAAGGAAATCAAGGGCATCCAAATGGGGACAGAAGAAGTCAAACTATCTCTCTTTGCTGATTAAATGATTGTATATTGAGAAAACCCCAAAGATTCTGCCATGAGACTACTGGAATTGATAAACAAATTCAGCAAAGTCTCAGGTTACAAAATCAATGTACAGAAATCAGTAGCATTCCTATATACTAACAACAGTCAAACTGAGAATGAAATCAAAGACTCAATACACTTCACAATAGCAACAAAGAAAATAAAATAACTAGGAATATATTTAACTAAGGAGGTGAAAGACATCTACAGGTAGAACTCTGAAACACTGAGAATGGAAATAGCAGAGGATGTAAGCAGGTGGAAAACCATACCATGCTCATGGACTGGCAGAATCAACATTGTTAAAATGTCTATACCACCCAAAGTGATCTACAGATTCAATGCAATCCCTATTAAAATGCGAACATCATTTTTCACAGATATAGAAAAAATAATTCTACACTTCATATGGAACCAGAGAAGACCCTGTATAGCAAAAGCAATCTTAAGCAAAAAGTACAAATTTGGAGGCATCAATTTACCAGACTTCAAGCTATACTGCAGGGCTATAGTAACCAAAACAGCATGGTACTGGCACAAGAACAGAGATATAGACCAACAGAACAGAACTGAGAACTCAGATATAAAACCATCCTCATATAGCCATCTCGTCGTTGAAAAAGCAGACAAAAACATATACTGGGGAAAAGAATCCTTATTCAATAAATGGTGCTGGGAAAATTGGATAGCCACATGTAGAAGGCTGAAACAGGATCAACACCTCTCAGCTCTCACAAAAATCAACTCATGGTGGATAACAGACTTAAACCTAAGTTATGAAACTATAAGAATTCTAGAAGAAAATGTTGGAAATACTCTTGTGAACATTGGCCTAGGGAAAGAATTTATGAAGAAGCCCCCAAAGGCAATCACAACAACAACAAAAATAAATAAATGAGACCTGATCAAATTAAGAAGCTTCTTCACAGCCAAGGAAACTATTATGAGAGCAAACAGATAACCTACAGAATGGGAGAAAATATTCACATGTTACACATCCAGTGCACACCAGTGTCTTGTGATACTAAGTGAAGTATCACAAAAATGGAAAAACAAGCACCACATATACTCACCATCAAATTGGTATTAATTGTTCAATACTTATGTGCACATATAGTAGTAACATTCATCAGGTGCTTGGCAGGTGGGAGGGAGGAGGGGGATGGGTATATTCATACCTAATGGGTACAGTGCACACTGTCTGGGAGATGGACATGCTTGAAGCTCTGACTCAGGCAGGGCAAAGGCAATATATGTAACCTAAACATTTGTTCCCCCATAATATGCTGAAATTAACAATAATAATACTAAAAGAGGTAAAAAAAAATAATAAATCCTATTTTCTGTTTCCAACATTTGCCCAAACTTCTGTGTCAGGAAGTACTCCTAAGGATATGCAGGAGGCAGGCAGATGTTCTTCTTTGAATCAGAGTGGCCTAGCACCAGACACAAGGAGGTGGGGCAAATCCTGGGCAATAAACACAAATGGGTCATGAGTTAATTCCATGCTTTTTAGTAGACTTTTCACAATCATTCTCCTGGTCTGCCCTAAGCAGCTAATAGGAGCTGTTATGATTCCATATCTGAACCAGAAAAATAGATTTGGTGGCATGCCTAGGGTCACACTGTCAGTCAGGTAACTCTCAGTCTGGGGCTCTTTTTTCTGTGCTCTGCTGCCTCCTAAAAGGCACCTGTGGATCAGTGATTACGATAAATACTTTATAATGATGTGATTAGTTTCATCCTGTCAAAGGCAGGGAATGGGCAAGAGAAACTTCCCCTAGCTTAGTGTTCTGTATGTTACTGTTCTCTTGAGTAAGTAGACTGCACTTTATACAGTAGCCATGTCTTAAAGAGGTAGCATATTTAGAATTTTTGTTGATTTATATGTTAAGTGTCTCAGAGAAGCATATTATTTGACATCATTTTGTAGTCTATCCTGTTTAGCATGAAGAATTCTTCTGGAATGTATATAAAGTACAAATTCAGGTTTTCCTATGTGAAGTTTACTACAAGGACACACCTGCTTTGGGAGCACAGTTCTCTGCAGGACTCAGTGTGCCTGTTCAAGAGAAAACATGTAAAGAAATTCACATCTAGGGGAAGAGGGATGTGGCTGTTGCCAGTGTGTCTTTATATCTGTCTGTCTGTGGCCTATCTTACTTCCTACAATTCTTTGCTCCCCTTGGAATCTTTGCAGGTATTTTGGGAAGAGGAAGCTTTCCCTAACATGAGGTAGGCCCCATGCTGCCTACTAGGACTCAGCCCGGATGTCACCAAATATCTGCTCTTCCCACTCACTGGTCATAGATATCTTCCCTTGGAACTTTGAAATCAAATATCCAGGGTTGGGTTCCCACTCACCTGTCACAGATATCACCTCTTCTGTTTGATGCCTCCTTCCTCCTTTCCCAACTTTCCTCCTAGTGCTGGTTAGGAGGACCTTAGGTTTGGTCCATTTGGAATGTTTGTTGTGAAAAACACAAAGTATGTCTCTCCTACCATCTAGCCAATATCGTTGCTACAAAATGTTAGTTCACCTATTTTCACCTAGTTTGATTCCATTTAACATGTCTTTGCTGACTACCTGCTGAGAAACTAGCCATATGCTAGTCTGTGCTATTGAGAAGTCAGAAGGAAAAAACACAGTCCCCATCCTTCAGGAGCTTGCAGTCTACATGGGAAATGAGGCCCATATTCCAAGAATTAGCAATGAAAGCAGGATATATCCAACAATTCTCTTCACCTGTGAATAGGAATTTTATGAACTGGTTTGGTAATAAACAGTAGTCTAGTAGTAGGAACAAGCAGGCCATTGTCCACTAGCCTCTTCATTTTCACTTTCCAAGTTCCAAGGTAATTTTTTCTGCCTAAGATAACACAAGGGCACCTTCAGGATAGTTTTCTTGAATATTAGCCTGTAATTTTTACCTGAAGGTTTCCTTCTACTCCTTTAGCCATGAGGCAACTCATCCATCTGAATTATTTCTATATTTGCTGCTGGAGACATGTCTATTGGTATGCACTAACAAGGAGCAACAGAATTCTACTTTATCTAATAATATCTCACTCTTAAGGTCCTTCCTGGAACTTTGCATTTGTTCTGCTATTGTGATGCTATCTGTTCTCTGCCCAGCTAACAACTCACTGTGTGACCTGGACTAGTTTTCACTTTGACTCGTTTTGATTTTTCTTGTCTTTCTCAGCTACTATTCCAAAAAAGAAAGTCTGTTCAGAAGTTTGGCCTCGCCTCTGACAAGTACCTAACTGAGAGACAGAATCAATGAGAATTTTTAAAAACAAACAGCTATGGCGTCTTGAGGACTGTGAGCCAACAAGCAGTCTCTATCACGTGTCTACCTTGTGATTTTCAGCAAGTTGCTTATCCTTTCTGTCTTGGTCCTCCCCACTCCACTCCCCCTCACAATGAAATCAGAATTATATAATAATTTTAGTCCTATTAAACCATAGGAATATTCCAAAGTAACAAAGAAGTATAGCAGAGGCAGCTTTAGAACTTTGCCAAAGCCCTAGTGAAGTCACATAGATAAATGTCATCCAGGAGGCAAAAAAAGTATTCTGTCATAGTAGCCTATTTAGTATAACCTGATTCAAAATACCTTCCCTTGTAATATCCTTTCCCACTTGTACACATTTTTGTATAATAACCAGTAATCACATTCACAAGGATGGAAAAACATGCATCACATATACTCACCATGAAATTGGTACTAAGTGACCAAAACCAAGGTGTTCACATGGTACTAATACTCATTGGGTGCCAGTAGAGGGGTGTGGGGGGTAAACTCACAACTAATGGAAGAGGAACGCACTGTATGGGGGAGGGACACGCTTGTAGCCCTGGCTTGCGTGGGACAAATGCATTGCATACATTACATGTAACCAAAATGTTTGTACCTCCATAATATCCTTAATAAACAACAAAAATAAATAAATAAAAAACAATTTTGGTTAATCTATATAGTTTATAAGGTATTACATCAACCATTACACTAGTTTAGTTCCCCTATTCTGATAAATACCGTAAAGAAATAACTCTATGTTTGAGATCAAAGCATCATTAATGATGAATTGAGTTTGCTTTTGATCTAATTGCCATAATATTTATCAGTATGTTCTGTTCTGCAAATAGCTAACACTTTCCTGTTCCACCAGTTTAACAATGAAATGCTCCAAAATGTAACATCTGGTCTGTCCCTTGAAAATGACTTCTCATATCTATTTTACAAAAATAGCATTTGAATGAATAAATCAAGAATGTGATCATTAATGAGGAATGAGCTTCTAGGGAGTAAGTTATAGGATGAATTGTTATGTAAAAAAAAAGTACAAAAGAGTAGCTATAGTATACTACTCTTCAAGTGAGAAAAAGGAAGATACAAGAAAATACATATGTATCTGCTCATTTGTGCAAAAGGAATAAAAGAACGATAAACTAGAAACTAGACTGGTTACTTACAAGGCATGGGTGGGAAAGATGTAGAAAGAAGTCAGGAGAAGGGGAACAGGTTACTTGGGATGAGGAGGGAATGATACTTCTCTGAGTATACTTTTTTGTGTAGCTTTGACTCTCAAAGCTATAGTATTGTTTCACATACCCCAAAATTAATAATTAAAATCAGCCAGAATGAGGGGGAATCCAAAATGGAACACAAGCAGTGAAAAAATGAACCTAATTGAATTACAAAATAATATAACCATACTGAAAGGGGTGAAGAAGAGAAGAACTAACCTAAGTAACTTGAGAAACAAAAAGAACTATATACAAATAATATACTCTAGTAAGTAAATTTGTTTATTACCAGCATATGGGTTAGAAATTCTGAGACCACTTTGTATTAGGGTTAAACAAATAAGTTAAATACATCATAGATAATGACAACCAGGTTTCTCACTGCCAGACAAAGAAGTGATAAATAAGGAAAGAGGGAACAGGTTAAAATGAACCCTGTAGTGCTGAATTGGAATTGAAGACATCGGTATGAACTCATGATTTTAACATATATACACAGATACAGAAACAAATATAGATATATGTGTGAGTTAGTGTACGTACATATTTTCCTTAGTTCTGTCTACTGAGAGGGCCTGGATACAATAATACCCCGGTAGAAATGAGCATGTTAAGTGCTCAGATCTTGGTTTCTAAATGTCATTCTCCAATAAAAGGAACCAGGGCACCTTAGAGAAATGATTGATTCCAGGACTGGGGCAAAGAAAGGTACAAAATGAGCTTGGAACATCTTATAGGGCCAGAAAGTAAGGCAATGTTCAACAAAGGATAGGGGCAAATCGAAAATACACAGGAGAGCCCATGTAAATGAGTTTCTTGCCAAATCTGGGAAAATTTGAACAGCAAAACAACAGGCATAGTATGAATGTAAGCCATTGAACAAATGAGAACCCATAAGCCCATACCAGTAATAAATAGGTAAATATATTAATAGGGGAGAAGGGAGAGCACTTGCTTACAATAGAATGAATAACAATTGATAAATGTGGAGGGAAGGATGGTTTTGGAATGTCATCGGTTTGCAGTCATCGTAGTAAAGACTGGATTAGGCAAGAATCCTCAGTGGATACTAAATATAAGAGGAAATTTTAATCAGAAGGAATATACTTGCATGGTCTTAAATTATCTCCCAAATTGCTTACTAGTTGCAAAGGAAAACATAATAACAAGACAGTGGGGAAATCAAATAATATCTTGACCAAGTGATCAAAATTAATATCACCAGTGAGAAACAAATGAACATTGTTGCCTGAGATGATATCCTTCGGACACAGCGTCACTTATGTATAATAGTATTCTGGTCAGGAATATATGTCTTGAATCTTATAAGAAAGCATCAGACAAAACCAAACTCAGGGGAAAAAGTCAGGGGAACTATATTCTTTAAAAATGTCACTATCATATGGGAAAAAGAAAGGCTGTGGAAATATTAAAGATTAAAGGAGGCTAAAGAGACATGACAACAAAATGTAATACCTGATCTGAAACCATATCATATAGTGGAAAAAAAAAGGCTATAGAGGACATTATTGGGTCAATTTACAAAATTAGAATATGAATAGTATCAATATTAACTAAAGTTGAAAATTACTGTGATTATATAAGATGTCCCTAATTCTTAGGAACACCAGAGAATTTGGGGATAAAGGGCAATGATAGATGCAGTTTACTCTCAAGAGACTCAGAAAAGAAGTATATGTGTGTGCATGTGTATGTAAAGAGAAAGAGAGAAGGCAAATGATGGACCATGTCGGGTAAAGTACTCATATTCATAATGGACGGAACTAGGTGGAAGGTATGTGGTATTCTTTACACTATGTTTATTCTTTCAACTTTCTGATAAGTTTGAAATTATTTGCAAATGAAAGGTTAAAAACAATCATTAGGAATCATTAACAATGATTGAGTGTTCTACTCCCTGGGAGAGAATTTATTGTGATCTAATAAGGTTGTTGTATATGGAGAACCAGGCTAGGAGGGCCTGATTGATCTTTGACAGCCATAGTCTGGAAATCAAAGTACTGTATGGATAAATAGCCCTGCTGGTTTTCTTGGCCTCTTATTCTAACACTGTTCTGTGGAATCTAGTAGAACTGTGCCTGTAGGCAGCTAACTTAGCTAAGTACCCTCAGATTCTACTGTGTTCATGTCTCTCAGAAGAGGTCCTAGACCTACTTTTAGGCTGCTCTAAAAGACTAGAAAGTGACATGAACCCAGAGTGTAATCTGTAGGCTCATAGTGGTTGAACTTAAGAGAGTTATGCAGTTTCTATGCTTAGAATGGAATAAATTAGGTAGCTTGTCATTCCAGAGCTTTTAGCCTCAGCACTGGCATTGAGAGACTTTGGCAAGAAGATAAAAAAGGAAACCCTTAGACCTAAGCCATGAACTTCCTTCTACTGTTTATTAGTGATTTACCTAGGTGTCATTAACCAGAAAGACATGGCATTCTTAGCAATAAATCGGAAAATCCTGATACTATTAATTCCATCACAGAATTTAGGAATTTTATAAAAAAATAAGGTAGTTTTATTACATGTATGTATATGTCCATATCTGAAAAGTAGTATCTAAAATAGCTTTAAGAAATCCAGGTTTTCCAGTTTTTCCAGTTAGACTTTTTGGTATTCATTCACTTTTCCTTTATTAGCTCCCCAGTAGGCAAACAGTAAAAGGCTTTTTACTGTGTTTTTTTTTTTTTTTTAATTTGTGAAAAAAAAAATTTAACTGAGAAAATGCTATCCTTTTCCATAGTTTTTTTCCCAGGGATTCAAGGAAAAAGCATAATCAAACCTGTAAAGCACAGTACTGGAAGAATTCTAGAAACAATGGGCACTCCAAGTGATGGTCCCTAGGAGCAAGTAAAGAGGAGCTATCCTGAGCGATCTTTGGACACGATAGGGCAGAAATATCAAAGTTAGAGTAGAAAGTCAGGGAAAATTCTCTTCTAAAGGAGAACTCTGTGATGTCTTGGGTCAGCAGAAGCAAGTGGTGGAAGCTTTTTTACTTGCCAACGAAAATAGGCATGACCTAAAAGAAGACTGAGAGGGCCCTTTGGGACCATGCTGGCCCAGACCAACCAGCATGTCTGTCTCTCTCCCTCGCTCCATCTCTCATCTTTAGCATCCCTTTCTTGGCTGAGGGTGTAGGGGCTTTTCTCAGTTTTAGGTTTGGGACTTCAGCCAATTCCCATCCTGCTTAAGGAAGTTCATAACAGCTATTCTAAGAGAATGGATGGAAGTGGAGACTTGGCCAAGCAGGACAAGGCTCACGCTGCCTATTTGCCCAGCTGCACAGTGAAGACAGACGTGGGAGAAAGGTGTGCCTGGAGCCCAGGCTCTGGCATTGGATGTGACTGCCACTCTTAGCCTGTCAGCCTTTGTTCTTCACAGAGAAACAGCCATCTGCTTGTCTTCACTAGCAGTTATCTCTTGGAAAGGGAGAAATAGGAAATGTCTTAAGTAAAAAAGTACTTAAATGAGAGCCCCCCTTCTATGCAGTGATGTGAGTCTGGGACTGTGTTCCCTTTAGAAGCTTATAGAGGGGAGCTAATCACCTCACCTTTGAAATGCAGTGATCTCGTTTGTTTATTTATTTGTTTTACTTTACAATTTATGAATATTTGTTAGAGTGGTGTCTGAGGCTAAAACTAGAAGGGAAGGAAAGCCTTTGACAAAAAATGATTTAGTTTCTCCAAGAAAAAATCTCCCCCCCGTGTCAGAACTCAGCTTACACTCAGAAAACTGTCTTTCTTTTCTCACACATCCAGTTCTTGGCATGTCTCTTTAACATTCATACCCCCAATTCCAGACTCTGTATCCTCGATCATGGACTAAACCTATTTTTCATCCCTGATCTACCGTCGCCCTGGTTTCTATCTGTTCAGCCTGTGTCCGCATAGGTGTAACTCAAACTACTTCTTATGAATGCTTCATGATGTTATGCCTTGGTTCAATGTTTCTGTGTGCCCTATTTGTATATAGGCACGTATGTGTGTACGTCTGTGTTAACTGAGTCACCTGGGCAAAGTCAGTGCAGCAACTCACAAAACTGGTACTTGAACCTGGATCTTTTCACCTCAAAGTTCAAACAATTACGTATGTGGCACCGGACTGCATCAACCATCATTTATTCATGGTTGAATACTAGCTCCTAGAATGGTGCTTGCCATGTGGGGGGCATTTAATAAATGTATTTATTAAATGAATAAGTGAGTTATTATTTTGATAATCTTGTGTTTTGATTCAGTCTAGTGTTAGTTTCTTTACAGAGCTGCTTCTGAGAGCTAATTGCCGGCATACAGTCTTAGCAACATTACTGTGCTGCTTGTGGCAGAGATGACTCTGCCTCCTAATGTTTACTCATTTATTTTCTTAGTTGAATTACAGTCTGTAGCCATTCTTTCTCTTATTACATTTTTATTTTTATTTATCAAATATATTAGCTGGTAGTGAAGGATGGTGAGGTTTCTATAATCTTGGTTTGTCTTATCTTTCTGATTAATCCCTGTGGTGGTGCTTTGAATATTTTACAGCTTTTGGATCTTTTCATCCAGTGGGATTGGTCAACCTACCTTGCTGACTATGGTCAGCCCAACTGCAAGTACCTCCGGGTAAACCCAAAGACAGCTCTGACTCTGCTGGAGAAGTGAGTACCCAGCCAGTGGTCTGTGTTGGAAGGTGGGGAGATGGAGACTGGGGGTTGGTATAGAAGGTAATGTTGCCACTGCCAATACCTTGAAAGACAGCCTTGTTCTTGAAATTGCCTTAGGTGCTATCAGCTGTCTCAATGATTGGACTTGGCAGGTCAATCTTCCTCTTACAGCCTCTTAATTCCTGAGCCCCTAACAAGCTAGGCCAAGTACAGGTCAGAAGTGGACTCTGACATTATCTTGTAGCTTAATGGGTCAAAGTGTCTTTAGAGATGGCCAGAGAAGAAATGAAGATGGCTTAGTTTGGGGGTAGGCCGGCCTGGTGAGCAGAGTGGGGCTGGCCCCAGTTATCTGGGGTATGATGATGGATAGAATAGCCTCCCAGAACAGGCAGCTTCTCTGGTTCCTAGCAGGGAACACGTGGGAATTAGTGAAACCTTCACTTGCTCCCAACTCCCGTCCCTGCCAGATTGAGCTTTACTGTGCTGACCACCCCAATAAAGCTCTATTGGAGAAGGCATCTAATTCTTGCCTTACGCAGTCACTAGCCAGCAAAGGTTGCCATGCCATAGAGCTGTAGCCTCTCTAAAGCAGAGGTGCTACCACTGAAATTGTATTAGCCAGCCCTAGAACATCTCAGGGCTAACCAACATGTCACCTAGAAGCTGGGAACTGCCATGCATTGCAGCCTGGCTCAGACTTTTGCTAATCTAGTGGAGAGCTGGCAAAGAATAAGACCGATGTAAAAGGGTAGCTTTCTTTTCCAATCAGAAAAACTAATTAACCCCCAGCTGCTTAGAAGAGTGCCTTACATCTGGGCAGTACATGTATGGCCAGTCAAGCTTGTCCTAACTCCAATGAAGGCAAGGCCCAGAGTCTAGGAGGTCGAAGTGGAGCCTTAAGCAAAAAGAGGCCAGGGTATATCCCTCTTACTGTGTAATATGATAGTGGGAGAGGAGGTGAAGAGATGGAGGGTAGGCAAGAAGGATACAGGGGTATGTGTTTGGAGTCAAGAGACTGTACAAAGTGCAGTTTTCTCCTGACCATTTCAGGGATTGATGTTTCCATTTTAACTTTGTTTCCCATGGTTCTCTCCCACTGACCTTCCTCCCTAGGATATCTAGAGAGTAAGTATGTTATTCACTTGGGCCTTTTCCATCACTGTGAGGCAAGTCCTTCTGCTTTCCTCATTGACACTAATGACTACACTAAAATCCCTAGCCTGTGAGTTGTCTCTACCCTGACATACTAATCTACTAAACCAGCCTGGTGCCAGCTGGCTGGCTGCTTTCTCTATCCTTGGTCCTCAGAGTGACCCTTGGCTTACCAATTCCTTTGGGGCTGGGAGTGGTGGCAGGGATTTTCCCCCATCAGTACCAGGTAAAGGACTGTTCCCACTCAACTTCTGGCACACTCTTGCTAGTACAGGGCCTGAAATTCAGCCCTGGCAAAAGGGAGCTATTCAGCAGTCTCTCTTATCTCCTGGTGGTGAGGCCCATGGCTTTAAGATCTGGAACCCACATCTCCCATAGAAGACTCTTTATTATAGGCAAGGCCTAATCCCAGAGTTCTCAGAGCCCAGCTGAAAGGGGGGAACATTTTGACCTTTGAGTGGGTACTTAAATGGTCATGTGTATTACGTGTCCAAATGAGCTCTGGGATTCCCTTCAGTCAGTTATTTCTCCCAGCAGTCCTTTACTCCTCTGTGCCTGAGAATCTCTGGATCCAGGAAGTACTGGTTCATCCACTTCCTGTAGATTAACAATAGGCTAAAATAATTAGCCTCTCTCTACCATTTTGGAGGCCTAGCCAGTAACAAAGCTATGTGCATACCCCTAGCAATCAGAAGGGTTTAAAAGTCTCTTCCAAACACAGTAGGGCAAAGGCCACCTGGGTAACTAAAATGCACATCTCCCGGCCTCATAGGAATCAATCCCTTTACCTGTCCCATTCCTGCTTTCCCCACAGCCAGCTGTACCGTCAGAGCTTAACAGGCCCTCCCTTTTCAACCTGGCCTTTCTTAGCAGGGTGAGACATAGAAACCTGCTGGAGACATTCAGGAATAAGAAGAGGCCCCTGTGTCATTGCAGGGTGGCCATAGCTGAAGTAGAACAGGATCTTGGGCTTACAGAATGGGATGAGAGGTGGGAGGACTCTCTTGGCTTTGGAGCACTCCTAAGTACAAACCAGCTAGCCACCGTCAGCCCTCACAGGACTTGAGTTTATCTTTATAGTGCCGAATTCCAACTCCAGGCCTTAATGGCCAAGAAATCCTAGCCTCTGGGGCCCAGAGACTACCCTCTTTTTCCCTTTCTCCTAGGTATTACAGAAGCCCCCTGTGGGAGCTGAAAGCCAGCTGGCTGCCTTCCCTCAGCTGCTTTGAGGAGTCATGAAATTAATGATCACATAGGACATTAAACTGAGTGTCCCATGAATATAGACAGTGATCTTCTTCATTTCTTCTTTCATTCCTTTTTGTTTGTTTGTTTTGTATTATTGTTGTTTAAACCTATAGTATACCCAGCAGAAGAAAGGGAATCCTTCTCTGAGATACCTGAAACCAGGCCAGTTCCACAAACATAATTGTGCAACTACTATGTAAGGGACCAAATACAGTAATTATCAGAGCATTGAGGACCCTTGTGCTTTCTTTTCAGCAAGCCCAGTCACCTCTCCGCCTTCCTTCCCTCCAAGCACAGGCCTCCACATGTGGATGGTTGTACCTTATAGTCAGTGTTATGAGTTTGCTGGATGAGTAATCCAGCCTGAAGGCCGTTGAGCTTAGATCAGGGAGAGAAGCCCTAATTAGTTGTGGCTGCCACTGTCGGCCAGAGCCATACAGCTGTGGTGCTCATCAGAACCTCCTTGCCACATATAATGCCCTTATAGAATAGGCATATATATACACACACATATATACCCAAAATATTTATATCATATGTACAGATGTAAATGCCCTTGTGGGATCTCTAGCCTTTTAACTCACTGGCCTCTAATCTGTTCCTCTGCAAAAGGCCACCCACAGAAAAAAAAAAAAAGGTCTAGGTTTGGCCGAAGGCCCCTGGGAAGTATACCTGGGGGTGATTTATGCCCCAGTGCCTGGTTCCTTCCCCTCCACTCCTCTAGGCTGTCTCCATGCAGCCCACAGAGCAGTGAAGTCTGAGCACTGGCGCAGCTCCTGGGCCGTGGTGGTGAAGACTGGCCCACCCCTATTCCAGGGAGATATTGGTCCGGGCACTGTTCTCAATTCTCTAACATTAGAACTAGCCGTGGGCTGTGGATCTGCTGTACAGAGGCCAAGGCCAGAGTTAATGGTCACCAACAGATGTCAGGGGTTGTGGGCCTTCTGCAGGGAGTAGCAGATTCCTGGATTCTGTCACAATGGCTTAGTCAGACTTGGAGGTTCTGTGACAATCTCAGCCTAGTCTTGACTTTTTTTGTCTGTGCTTCCCAGTTAGGGCTTTCCATCTGACAGAACCTCTGGCCGGAACTGCCCATGGTTTGTGCTCTAGGAATATGCCATCTGTGCATGACCCGAAGGTCAAAGGTCTGAGGATACAGACAGACATTGAGTACTCAGGGGCTTCTCTTGCATAAAGAAAGCCCTGGTTTGTCAAGTGAGAGGATGGCCCAGCCTTTTGGCACCTGCTTTCCGCGGCACCATACCCGCTTCGCCACCTCACTGCCTATCAGCCCTTAACCTGAGACAAGACATCAGTCAAGCCCTTAGTTTGTTAGGGATGGGATAGAGTAAGCAGACAGAGTGTGGATACACAGTGGCTTTCAGCCATTCATGTTTTCTTGGAATTGCTAGTTAAGAGCACTTTTCCTGCTTTACCTTTCAAATACCATCTCTAAAGTCCCAGCAGGATTTAGTAGGCTCATGAGGTAATGAGTGGATCCTAGAATTCTGTAAGAGCCTATTGACCAGCAGGGCTGTAGCATGCGCCAGGCACCTGTAACAGGTACATACCTGCGGAGAGAAGGGAATGAATTAGCTAGGGTGGGTATAAGGGCTAAGGAGGTTTGCCCCTCCAGAGCCGGCTCTTGACTATTTTCCAAGAGTAACTGAAGTTGGGAGGGCAGTAGGTGAGTCTGTGCCTGACAGTGGAAATACCCTGGGCTCTCATCTCTCTGGGTCGTGGTTAATACGCATTGTGCCATCCTACCTCCTGCAAATTCTCCTTCCACCATTGTGTCCTCAAACACTTTGCCCTCTTTCTTTCCTTCTCTGTTTAGGATGAAGGATACTAGCCGCAAGAACAACATGTTTGCACAGTTTCGGAAAAATGAGCGAGACAAGCAGAAACTGATCGACGCTGTGGCCAAGCAGCTCCGAGGACTCACCAGCAGCCACCACTCATGAAGGCTGTCCCCAGGCCCATAGAAGCTGCCTGCTGCAGCCCCCTAGTCTGGGATCCAGCCCTGGTTGACGCTGCATTTGTGTATTCTTCTTCAAAAGAGCATATGTATTTTTTTATTAACCCCTGTACAGTATTCACATAATATTTCCCTATAGTGAAAGAGGCACAGGAATAAGCAAGCACATGAGAAGTTGCTAGGCTGGGACTTGGGAAGTTATTACCACATTATCCGTATTATCCTAGAGATGGTGGCATCGTCAGTCCCACTGCGATGAACCACCTTTTATCCATGGCTCCAAAGCTTAGGTCTAGGGCTTAGGAACAAACAGAGTGGTGCTTGGCACTAGGAGGAAAGGTGAGCAAGTAAAAGGACAGTAAAGCATGTCCTGTTCACTCTTGGGTGCCCCATTCACCACATAGATGAGGCTCATTCTTCTTGATGCAAGGGAAGGGCCTGGAAAACATTACTTTTTAGTACACTAAAGACCGGCACACAGTTCTGGAGGTTCATCCATGGAGTCTCATTGGCTGTTGAACAAGCATGGGATATGGCAAGATGGCAGCTTCCCTCCAGTCCCTCAAGAATGGCCGTTTCTTTAGCCTAGATCTGACCCAAGGCTTTTACTGCTAATTTTTCTAAGGCAGGATAGAGCAGTAGGCAGCAGTAATAATTGGACCCCGTGTTTCACGCAGGTTGCCCCCATGCTAGGAATGTTGAGTCTTAGCCCAAGGAATTTTTTCTGGATCTTGAAAGCCAGTTTGAGTGGAATCAGGGGCCCAGTCCCTTCCCCATTCATCTCACTTCCTTCTTTCCCAGTTAGAGCACCTGGCTCAGGGCATAGCTCAGCAATTATTTCCGTGGGTCCTCACAGAGAGTCTCAGCCTTGGCCGCCTCGTGCAATGTCATTGAGACAAGTCAGATCTCAGAAGCCTTACTTTACCCTTAGGTAAAACCTTAGGATTACTTGGGATTGTTCCTTCGTGTTTTAAAACCAGCTTTCTGGCCACCATCTTTAAAGGAAACATCATCACCTATGCACTGTGGGGGCAGCCACAGCTGGACTGAATGCCTCTAGGGATGGAGCCACTGTCACCATGAAGTAGACAAGGCCGACCATGGCTTGTGTCTTGTTGCCTCTGGCCCAGCTGTCTTTCCCTAAGTCATATCCTAGATACGAAGCTCTTCTTGCTCAAGCCCAAGGCTTCCATCCTCTTTTGAGATCCCCAAAGTCATCTTTTGGCCTCGTCTGAGAAAGATTGCCTACAATCCTATCCCTCAAACTCTGGAGCCTGGACCAGCTTAGCTTGGAGGCTGCCTCCATTATCCCAGAGGGGCTCCAGACCCAAGCAAGGAATTTTCTATGAGGTCAGTCAGAGGAAACTGCACTTTAAGACACTTCAGGAAGATGCTATTTTGGCTACTGGCAAGAGTATAATTGTGCATCACCAAACAATGACAAATAAGCCACACAGGCATTTCCAGCTTGGATTAGTGAGAGGAGAGACTCATCAGACAGAATTCTTCACTACCTTTGTCAGCTACTGAGTTGCTTCTGGGAAGGGCAGTACTTCCTTTTTTGTTCCCCACCCCTACCCTTACCATATCTAACACATCTTGAAAACCATGGGGAAGAGAAAGAGCATACAGACATACAGCCCTCCTCAAAGCTGGAGAGACCAGGCTCCATGTGAGCTGTGCAGAAGCCTGCTGGGCCTCAACCTAAGGGCTATAGGCAGTTGGGCAGAGTTTTAGGATGAAGGTCAGAGTGAGCACTGCTTCCCAGAATTTGATAAGCCAAGGAAAGGCATGGGCCAAGGTGACATTTTCACGCCCTGGTCTTTGTTGAAGAGTGAGTAATGGTTACACTGATCTGAAGTCCTATTGCTTGAGAAGGACTCCAAACACCCTCCTTCACTAGTACCCAGTTTGCAGCAAGATCTCTTTAGCTTTGAGTGCTGGAGAGAAGTGTAAGCATGCCGCAGTGTTTGTCGTCTTAGAGGGTCGTGATTGCCGATCTGGTCTCAGACCTCTACCCTGGAAGAACTACATCTGCTATGGAGGAGAAGGTAAACAGGGCAGAGGAATAGGGGTTACTCTGCACCTTCAACGTGGAAGTCCCATGAAAGAAAAAGCTTATTCAAGCTCAAGACTCATAGGATGGACCCTCTGGTGTATCTCCTCTTCCCTAACAAAAATGACACGCAGCTACTGAGCTGTATGTAGAGATATACTCTTGGTGGGCTGCAAAAGGTAAAAATAGGGACCAGCAATGTCAAAGCTTTTTGAATTGGAGAAGCGTCTGTAGGCCTATAGCTGGGTCTTTGGGAGGACTCATGCCAAACATATGTGCCCATGCCCCTCGGACTCCTCAGGTCTGGTCCCAAACGCCAGGGATGTAGAAGTAAGGACCCTGCAGGGCCTCAATAAGAGGGCAAGAACATGGGCGGCTGGAAGCCTACCTGCCTCCGGTCAGTATGAACCTTTGGCCAAGTTCTTGGGGAAACTAGGTCTGTGTTCCTGAAGGAGCAGTCTGGTTTGGGACCCTAGTGAGTTTCAATAGTAATATAAACAGTTATGTTGTGGTAACATTCATAGGAAAATCTCTTGGAGCAGACTATAAATGAAGCTGCTGGGGGTGAGGAAGAACAGGACCTGGAAATTGGAACCAGCAGAGAGCTCCTGTTGGCAAAGGGCATGTACAACCTCCAGGGCATGGTGCCCAGTGTTCTCATTGCATACCAGGCCTCCTAGACCTCAAAGTCAGTCTGCCTTTACTGTGTATTTGACAAGTGCTTGCTTAGCGAGTCCCAGGCCCAGGGCCTTTTATCCCCCAGGATTGGCATCAGCCGTGACCTTCCTCACCAGGCTTCTGAGCACACCCCCTGGGGCCTGCTGCAACAACCTCCACACACACCTTAGCCTCCCTTCACCCGGGACTCTTCTACTGACTACTTCAATTGCCTCTCTTTTTGTTTTTTTGTTTGTTTGTTTGTTTGTTTTTTTTGCCTGCATTCACAATTACTTTTCACTAATGTGTTGAAAATGGCCTTTTTATTTTGCACAGATAGTTACACATTTATAGGGAAAATTTAGTAAAATCCATTTTTAACTCTAAAGGGAACTTTTTTTCTCTGAAACTTACTAGTAAAGCTACTGATGCAGACGGGCCGCATGGTTAGGGGAAAGCTCCTCTGTGGAAAAAGCATGTTTATTCCTCTTGTACATTTTCCTCTTTTAACTGCTATTAAACAAGAGAGCCTACATACCTGTTTTAAAAGCCACGGTGTTGTCTCATGGGTTTTTTGTTCTGTCCCTTTTGCACAGAGCAGCTGTAGTGGGTGGACTGGATGTCAGACTCAGCTGCACTGAGGACGAGAGCAGGCCAGAGCCTGGTGGGAAGGAGAAAGCCCACCTGCCACACAAGGCAAGGAGCTGTACTGTGGCCTTGGAAATGTCCCTAACCACTGGGTTATGTTCTCCTATCTGTATAGCCAACACTGGCATCATCATCATCATCCTCGGCATCAGCAAGAGGAATAACTTGAAATGCCTGATTTATACAGAGTACTGGAGCAGGCAACGTGGGGCCCAATGTGTTTTGAACACCAGCCCTAACATGGAAAGACTCCCAGTCAAGATGCATGCGGTGATGTGGGATTATCCAGAACGAAGCCAGGCTAGGGGAGAGGAAGAGATGACCCTATCTTAGACTCTGTGCGGGAGAGGAACAGTCATCTTGGTCTGGTGTAGGAAAGGGCCTGGTCAGGGATGACAGCAAAGAGAGAGCAGGATGTTAATTAGCTGGGCCTTGAAGAAATTAAATTCCAACTTTGTTAAGCCGTGGGAATATTTTAGGTGCAGACCACCTTAGAGTGCAAAGTTGGCGTGAACCTGGTATATGCAGGGAGGATAATGAAGAACCTTCTGAGCACATCTGGAACCATGGTGGATAAGACCAGAAATGTCAGTGTGGCGACACCCAGCCCGCTTGTCCCTTAGGGTGGCACAGAAGCTGTAGGAATAGGCTAGAAAGAATTTCTTCAGTAATAGGTCTGACTACCGCAATGGGGCTTTGATGGCCCAGAGACATAGGCTTTGATCCCTGCAGTGCTACTTACTAGCTGGATGACCTTGAACAGTTACTTCACTAACTCCCTAAATCTCATAATCCTCATCCATGAAAGCAGAATGGTAGTCCCTAACTTACAGGGTGGTTGTGAAGCATGAACGAGCCGTGGAAGGTCAGAATGCTTAGCTGGTGCTGAGCCACAGCACGTGCACTGTTCAAGACCCTTTCCTCTCTTCCTTCCGGTTCCACAACATACCTCATGGCTGAGCACTGGACAAAAGTGTCCAGAGCTTCTCTGCCCCTTGGCATCCTGTCCCCAAGCCCAATACGGTGTTGGTGGTAGAGATGCCCCTCAAGCACCAGTGCATGAAACAGGGACAAGCCTTTCAGATCAGCCAGCTGCTTGGCTCAGAGTACAGCCAGTCCTTCAGGTGGAATCTTCCTCAGCACAACCTGGAACTTTCTCTGCTCTCACTTTGGTGCTAAAACTTATACCTTCTTCTAGGACTCAGGAGTTCGTAACCAGGGGTCCAAGAACACTTGAAGTGTGTGTGGATGTGCACACATACGCGCATACACAGCCTTCATCCACTTATGTTGTCCGGAAAGGAGGTTTGTGGCTTTCATCGATGTCTAAGATTCATGTCTAAAATAAGAATAATAGCCAAATCCTTTTGGAAATGTAGATCTCCCCATGAGGGAAAGCAAGAAGCTCTGAGCACTTACCTCCTCTGCCTGCCTCATATAGCTCTGGCAGATCTTTCAAGACCTGCTGCTCTGCTACCCGCCTTTTCCAGAATGCCCCACCTGGTCCCCAGGTCACACCTAGACAGTGAAGCTACTGCTCCTAGCTTTCTCTCCCCACATGGGGTCCTGAGGGGGCAGGAGGACTCTGCACTCCGGAGACTAGAGAGGCTTCCAGCCGGTTGGGGAGATGACAGACAAGAGGGTCCTGTACAGAGACTTGGGCTTTCATAGTCCAGCTGAAGCTGGCTCGCCCCAGAGCACTTCCCACAGCCTGTGAGCACTGTTACAGCTTCTGGCCAGAGCGGGACCAGCAACCCTTGTGGGGTGCTCTGAGGCTGGAAAACAAAGAAAAACAAAACAAAAACCCGGGGAAGGATGTGAAGCAGTCACCACTTGCCCCTTTTCTCACAGCTGGGCTCTTTAGCTGCTCGCCAGGCAGATTGGGGAGTAGCTGCTGGAGATAAGAGGAGGCTGAGAGAGGAGTGCCAAGCCCTTTCCCCAGAGGCCTCATTTTGAGTTTAATGGGCAGCCTTTGCCGGGAATGAGAGAGGCTTCGGGCCCAAGGGACCAGAAGACAAAGGCTCTTGAGGAAGTGCAAGGAGGAGGAGGAGAGAGCAGTGAGGGCCGGTGCATTGTGCGGGAGAGCTACCCCTCTATCTGTTTCATCGCTGATGGGGTTAGGGTTACCCTGCATTTGGGGCCCCAGCTGCTTTGTGGGGTCTGTGACATCAGCCGTTGTGATGGTAATGGATGGGCCTCTCTCACGGGGGGCAGCCCTTCCTCAGCCCACAGCAGCTCCCAGAGAGGAGGAAGCTCCTATTCCCTCAGGGTGGGGGCGGGCTCTGGGCCAAGAATCAAACCCAAGACAGCAGCCCTCTCCTCCCGGTCTGAACCCACTGCTAAGTGCACCTTCCAAGCCCAAGCTATGACCTTCCTCTCTCCAAAGCTCCAGAAAAGGAATGGAATCTGAACATCGAGACGCTTTTCTGGCCCTAAACAATCCTCCCATTCTCTAGGCTCAATGATGGGTCTATTTCCTCCTGTAAATGGGTCTCGTAATCTTCAACTTTTACCTTTGCTTCTAAGGGTAATTAATTGGATCTCCCTCTTGTTCTCCGCACACACTCCCCTCTCTGTTACAAGGCTCAGGTTATGCTGGCTGGGTAGATGGCTTTTCTTTTTTTCTTTCGATTGCATGGTGTGCTTATTTTTAAACTGATAGAGAAAGGCCCTGCCCTCTCCAGTGAGCCCCTTCTCTGGAGACACCTGCTGGGGAAACCCCACTTCTGTGGGCACTGTGAAGGGGCCTCGGGCCGCACCAGCCGAAGGCTGTTCAGACAGCCAGGTCTGAGCAACCTCTTCACTTTTGCCCCCAGATGTGTTTCCAAGGTTTTAGGGAAGGAGTTTTCAGGTAACACTCTCAGGAGCACAGTGGGGGTTAAGTGGTGATCTGGACACTGGAGACAGAGGCAAAGATGGGTATGGGAGAAAGTAAGATCAGAAGATCAAAAATTTTTCCTGGGGTGAGGAAAACAGTAAGGCCTCGGGTGCAGGGCAGAATGAGGGCAACAAGGTAAGAGGGGTGAGGGTGGGGCCCATGTGGGGGCAGCTGGAGGGGAGGCTGAATTGGGGAGGAGGTGGTGTCTGCAGGCAGGAAGTTGAGTCCCCAGAGAGGCGTGATTTCTAGTTGACCGTGGACTTGTCTGCTGTGACTGCTGCTTCTCATTTGAAGGCAGGAACAAGGTCCGAATCCCATGCAGCACCTAGCCCAACACACGGCACAGGGGCGCTCACCACCGAATGAATCCCACTTAGAGTAGGGACAGTCACGCACCGGGAGAGCAGTACTCCTGCTGGGAGGAATATTTTGTCCGGACATTGTTTAGAATTGCCAACATATGGTGGATAATAAAAAAGCGAGCCAACTTGTAGTCTGTTTTATTGTGGTTTTAAAATTCTCTACAAGCATGTACCATCCTACTCTTGTCATGCAACAGAGTAGGGCACGGTTTGAAATCAAGTTAAGAGTCAGAGAAACCACACTAGCATTAAATTCCTGATGGACAGGACGTGGTCCTGTGGTGGTGATAAACGTGTGTGCGTGTGCGTGTGTATGTGTGTGTTGGTATCTGACAGAATTGGGGCTTCCCCACTGAGCCCTAATGCCATTTCCCACATGTAATCACTGTTAACGGCACGATTATATTCTTTAGACTTTAACCTGCGTACACTGACTCTCACAAAAAAGCATAGTCATTGTATGTTTATTATATTACAGCTTTACTTTTCACTTGATGTATCTTAAATGTCTTTCATTGACAACATACAGAATTTCTTCATCCTTTCCAAAGCCGACAAAGTATTTCCACAAAGTATTTCCATTGCGTGGATGTACCATGAGTTTATTTAACCAATTCTGAATTGATGGATATTTGGAATGTTTCCAGTATTCCTCTATTATAAACAATATTGCAAGATGGTTTTATATATATATATATATATATATATATATATATACATCTTTGCATACTTTCTTAGGTATTTCTATAGTATAAAATTTCAGGAGTGGAATTGATTGGTTAAAAGCTATAAATATTATAAATGTTAATGGAAATCGTGTAATTACTCTTTTGAAAATGACCGATTGACACTCTCCAATAGGATATGAAAGAGTTTGTTTCCCTGTATATCCCCAGTACTAAGTAATATTACTATTTTTTCATTCTTGCCAATTTTATAAGCAAAAGATGATTTCTTTTTGTTCTAATTTACATTCCTTTTAAGCTTAAGCATCTATTTATATTGTTTGTTGGTCATTTGTATTTCCTCTGTAAAGAACTGGCTATCCAGATATTCACCTTTTTTAAAAAAAAAATGAGGTTTTCTTTTTCATATTGTAGCTCTTTGTATTAGTGATTTTAACTAGCTGTCATTTGCATTGCAAATATTTTTCCAAGTTTCTCTTTTGAGTTTGTTCATTGGTTCATGTCAGTTAGAACTCTATTTTTCAGGAAATAAAAAACCCAACTCAGTAAAGGAGATTTATTGACTGAAAATCTAAAGGTAGTTCAGGGTTAATATGACTCAATGACTAAAAAATGTCAAGGTCCTGTTTTCCTTCCTTCCCGCTACTCTGCCTTTTATGGTGAAAAGGCCAGCCTAAATCTCAGTTCCCTCATGGTGAGTAAATGGCTGCTTTTTCTAGATTTCACATCCTCACCTTACGCTGTGCAGGAACTAATTTCCAGTGGCCCTCTTAGAAGAGCAAGGAACTTTTTATCCCATAAGCCTACAATATTTAGAACCCTAAATGGGATTATTTATCATTCTTGTAGATCAGTAGCATGCCATGGGTTTACTGCTTTGACCAGGGTTTACCCTACAGGATAAAATGATCAAGCCTCAGCCTTGGAATTTAGAGTAAGAAGCTGTGAATACCAATCCCCAAACAAACTGCATAGTAGCTACACAATGGGGAAGATGACGGAGAGAATATTGAGGTGACAGCCACAATATTCACCATACGGTGTTCTTTGCCAGCCTGGCAGTTTTTCATCTTGGAAATGTCATTTGTCAGACTTTTCCTTTATGATGTTTAGATTTCCCCACTTCAAAATTACAAAAATATCGGACCATGTTTTCTTCAGCTACATCATATTTAACATATGAATCATTTTTCAATTTGAAATTTACTTTGAGATGAAGAATGTGACAAGTATGCTGCTTTTTTTTTTCTGCTTTTTTTTCCCCACATGGCTAATCAGTCCTCTCACAACATCACTGATTCATTTTTAAATGTCATCTTTATCATATATTTAATTCCCATTTATCCTTGGGTCTATTTCTGGACTTTATTGTTCTATAATCATTCTGATTCTAAGCCATTACCACATTGTTTTAATTACCATATCTTTGTAATCTGTTTTATTATCTAGTAGCCCATTCCTCCATCATAGTTTTCTCTTTCAGAATGTTCCTGGATATTTGGATATTTATTCTTCCAGGATGATTTTATAATTTTTTTCAAGTTTCCAAAGTTCTAGTGTGCTTTTGGTTGGAGTTGCATTGAATTTATATAATAATTTACAGGTAAAGGACATCACTGTAACACAAAGCCTGCCTAGGCAGTGATGAAAAATCTCTGTCCATTTATTCATCACATTTGTATTCCTTAGACAGTTTAACATTTTCTGCATTTGGATTCTTCACATTTCTTAGTTATTACACTCATGAGTGTTTTGTTTTCACTACTGTTAAAAATGGCATCTCTCATGTTCTATGACTTTTTTGCTTTAATTACAGGAGTAAGACGTACACACCCATCTGATTGGCATAAATCTTAAATTCTGATACTACCAATCATTGGTGAGAATATGAAGAAACAGGATTTCATAATGGTGGGAAGATAAATTCATACAAGTACTGTAGACAGCAATTTGGTGGTGCGGGTCCAAATCCCTATCAGCAATTCAGAAATCCAAAAAGCTCTGAAAACTGAAAGTTTTTTCTTCACTCATTTGATAGCAAAATCTAACCTGATGGGAAATTATTTATTGTCTTCTTTTATCCCACTTATTGTGGATATTTATACTTTTAGCACAGTAAAAGTAATATATTCGATTATGGGCTACTTCTCAAACCCTAGTGAGAGTGTTATATATGGGCCATATACAATATTGCCATTCTAAAATCCAGAAAAAATCTTATTCTGAAACACATCTGGCCCCAAGGGTTTTGAACAACATATCATGGACCTGTACCTAGTAAAGTTAAACATGTACATACTCTTTAACACCCAGCAATTCCACTTCTAAGGATATTACCTAGAGAAATCTGTCCACACATGCACAAGGAGACAAGTACATGAATGTTCATTATAGCACTGTTTATGGTGATGAATAATTAGAAATAACCTAAGTATCGTTGGAACAATAGATAAATTGTGAATGTATTTATCTAATAGAATGCCATGTAGTAGTTAAAATGAACTATAGCTACGTGTCAACATGAATAAATCATTTAAAAAGTTGTTGAATTAAAAAAAAAACAAGTGGAAGAATGATAGAAAACACTACAATTCAAACCTTGAAAACATGCATGAGAATGACAAACATCAGACTCAATATAATAGCTATCTCTGCAGAGGGAGGGAAGAACATTAGGCCCCTGGGGATACAAAGTAGGGTTTGTTTTCTTTTTAACTTTACCTATAAAGTCATTTATTTTTTTAAAAATATGAATGTAGCAAAATGTTGAAATGTTTTTACAAATAGATTTGTATTCTACATAAAGTTCTCAATCTTTTTAGTGGCTTCATAATATTTTACAGGAGGACTATACCTTATTCCTCATTATTTAACTTGCTTCCACTTGCTAATTATTACAAAACCTACTGAAGCAAACATTTTTGATATCTTTTTACATATGTACAAATATTTCTGTAGATAGATAATGTCAATTGCTTTTCAAAAAGGCTGTGCCAGTTTATACACTTACCAACAACATAGGAGAGTGCCATTTTCCCACACCCTCAGTAAGACTGTCAGACTGGAGTGGGAAAAAATGGCATATTACTTTGCAGTTACCAGTTTCTGTTAGGCTGAATCATCTTTTCCTATCTCATTAGCCACTTTTAGTTATTCTCAATAGATTGACTGTTGATATCTTCATCAGTTAGAAGTATGTTCAGTTACAAGTAATTCAAAATGGACTGTGAGTGCTATAAAGGATAGGGTAGGCCGGGCACGGTGGCTCACGCCTGTAATCCTAGCACTCTGGGAGGCCGAGGCGGGTGGATCGTTTGAGCTCAGGAGTTCGAGACCAGCCTGAGCAAGAGCGAGACCCTGTCTCTACTAAACATAGAAAGAAATTATATGGACAGCTAAAAAATATATATAGAAAAATTAGCCGGGCATGGTGGTGCATGCCTGTAGTCCCAGCTACTCGGGAGGCTGAGGCAGGGGGATTGCCTGAGCCCAGGAGTCTGAGGTTGCTGTGAGCAAGGCTGACGCCACGGCACTCTAGCCTGGGCAACAGAGTGAGACTCTGTCTCAAAAAAAAAAAAGGATAGGGTAGAGTTTTGCTGGTTTGGGGGGTTGGGGATTTTTTTTTTTTTTTTTGCCTTTGTTTTGTATTTGTTGACATAAGAATAATCCTGGAAGTTTAAGCTTAAGCAATATAGTACAGGAACAGCTGAGCAACAAAGACCTAGGCACTTTCTGTCTTTCTGTCTGTCATCCTTACCAATTCATAGGCACAGCAAAGCTGCTTCAACCCCAAACATCACATTCACTTTCCAGGCAGGAAGAAGAAGGAAAAGCAAAGCAATAAAGGGCTGTGAAAGCTGAATCTATCCCTTCCTTAGAAGCCCATGATTTTTTATTTTTCTTTAGGTTAACAGATTTATTTCTCTAAAATTACATAAAGTATCCTAAAAATCATTTAAATGTAAATTACTGTTTAAAGTTATCTCTCCATATTACTTTCTCTTCCATCTTTTTGGCCAGAACTGGATCATATGGCCACTCCAAACCAATCATGACCAAAGGGAGTAAGGTCATCATGTCTAGTTAATACTAATCATGGTTCATATACGTAAGTCCCTGTAGCTGTAAACAGAGCGCTTTTTTCACAGCTTTATTCTCAGGGCCTAGAAGAGTTTCTGCCACATAGAATATGCTCAATAAATTTTTTTGAATGAACTGACTGTATGCATGAATGAAAAGATAAATGGGCTGGGACGGAGCAGGAGATCAAGGTATCTGCGTTGCTATTTGAGCCAATCTGAGTGCTGAAATCACAATGTCCTTGACCCGTTGATCTTATTGATGTGAATTAGATATTTGCTCGTTATAATATGAGCAAATATTTTCTCCCAGTCTTTCACTTACTTTTAAGTAAATAGTTTTAGTTTGGAATACTTTGGGGTCTATAGAAAAGTTGCCAAATGGTACAGAATTCCCACATACCTCTTGCTCAGTATTACCTGTTATTAACATCTTACGTTACCATGTATATTTGTGAAAATTTTAAAAATCAACATTGGCACATTAGTATTAACTAAGACTTCATAAGGATTTCACTAGTTTTTCCATTAATGTTCTCTTTCTGTTCCAGGATCCAACCTAAGATACCATGTTGCATTTAGTCATATCTCCTTAGTCTCCTCTCATCTGTGAAAGTTTCTCAGTATTTCTTTGTTTCTCATGACCTTAACTATTTTAAGGAGTAACAGGCATTTTGTAGAATGTCCCCCAATTTGTGTTTATCTGAAGTTTTTCTCTTGATTAGATTGGGCTTATGGGTGTTTTGAAAGAATAACCCAAAATTCCTTCCTCGTCATATGTCACAGGTTATATGATATCCATGTGACAACACTAGTGACGTTAACCTTCATCACATGGTTAAGGCAGTGTTTGTCAGGTTTCTCTACTGGAAAGTACTACTTTTGCCTTTTCATACTCTATTTATTAGAAACAAGTCACAAATTGCAGCCCACACCAAAGATGGTGGCAGGGAAGGCTAGGAAGGCTAAACTTTACCTCCTACAAAGACTATCTCCATTAAATTATTTGGAATTCTTCAGTAAGAAAGACTTGTTTCTTCACCTCCATTTATTTATTTATTTATTTATTTATTTATTTATTTATTTATTTATTTATTAAACCAATTATGTAAATCATTTATTCATTTCAATATGAACTTATGTGTTTATTTTTGCACTTAGGATTTCTTCTTTTTACAATTTTTAAATTGAGATTTAACTCACATAACATAAAATTCACCATTTCAAAGTGTACAATCCAGCAGTTTTTAGTATATTCACAATGTTGTATAACCACCACCATCTAACTTCAGAACATGTCCATCATCCCGAAAAGAAACTCTATACCTATTAGCAATCACTCCCAATTCCCCTCTTCCTTATCCCCCTAATCTACTTTCTCCAGGAATTTTCCTATTCTAGACATTTGATACAAATGTGACCTTTTTGCTGGGCTTCTGTCACTTATAATGTTTTCAAGATTCAACCATGTTGCATGCATCAATACTTCACATCTTTTGTGGCTGAATAATGTTACATTCCATTGTGTGGATATACGACCATTTAGTTTATCCATTTATCCATTGGTGGACCTGTGAGTTGTTTCCACTTTTTGGCTATTATGAATAATGCTGCTATGAACATTGGTGTACAAGTTTTTGTCTGAAAATGTGTTTTCAGTTCTCTTAGGTATATACCTAGAAATGGAATTGCTGGGTTGTATGGTAACTATGTTTAACTTTTTGAGAAACTGCCAGACTGTTTTCTAAAGTGGTTGCATTCCTTTATGTTCCCACTAGCAATGTATGAGAGTTCTAATTTCTCCACGTCCTTGCCAACACTTATTGTTTTCTATCCTTTCTTAAATGTTTTTAAAATAATAGTCATCCTAATGGGTAGCTATCTCACTGAAGTTTTAACTTGCATTTTCCTAATGACTAATGATGTTGAGAATCTTTCCATGTGGATATTGGCTATCTGTGTATCATCTTTGGTGAAATGTCTATTCAAATTCTTTGCTTCTTTTAAATTGGGTTGTCTTTTTATTGTTGAGTTGTAAGAGTTCTTTACATATTCTAAATACTAGACCCTTTTTAGATATATGATTTGCAAATATTTTCTCTCATTCTGTGCATCTTTTCACTTTTTAGCAGTGTCCTTGATGCAGAGGGTTTTAAATTTTAATGAGGTCTATATTTGTCCATTTTTTCTTTTGTTGCTTGTGCTTTGGGTATGATATCTAAGTTCTAAGAAACTATTGCTTAATTCAAGGTCATGAAAATTTATACTTTTTTTCCTTCTAAGAGTTATATACTTTTAGTTCTTAGTTTAGATCTTAGATTCATTTTGAATTGTTTTTTCTATATGGTATACAGTAGGTATAAGGCAGGCATCCAAATTCATTTTTTTTATGGTTGAATATTGAGTTATCCCAGCACATTTGTTGAAAAGACTATTCTTTCACTGTTGAAGGGCCTTGGCATCCATATTGAAACTCAATTATTTATAGTTGTATGGCCTTTTTCTGGACTCTCAGTTATCTTCTGTTGCTCTATATATCTATCCTTTGGACTTATGTATTTATTTTATACTTTGGATTATAATCCAATTCTATGTTACCTATCTATTTTGTTGCTTAAATTATTCTGAGTTTGGCCACTGGAAGCTCTTTCAGATTGGCTCCCGTGTGTCTACGACATACCCCACATCCTTTTGTATTTTGAACATATCCTTGCTTTATGGAACTATAAGATGCTGTAAGTTTACTTGTACTTTCCCTGTCCCAGCCCTAGCATTAACTAATTCTTCATGGAGCACTGGTTCCTTTTACTGAAGAATAGTATCTAAAAGTCAAGATCTGGGTGGGGAGTATGCTCGTTGCTACTGAGGTGCCATTGCTTTTAGGCTCTCAGCAGGCAGAGCTAAATGCAATATGATGTGTGATAACCCATGTACACACAGACAGCTCTAATTGTTTCTGTATCTGTACATCTGTGTGTGTGTTTGTATTATGGGCATATCAAATATATGTATAAAACGTGAGTTCATACTGATGTCTCCAACTATAATCTAGTACCACAGAGATCATTCTAATCTCTTCCTTATTGCTTATTTCTCTCCAACACTGAGATCTCATCTCCCACTGTCTACTGGCCATTGCCTTATTTATTCAGCCATAGTATACAATTTCAGAATTATTAACCCATAATTTCCACTTCCACTTATTTTTAATATTTGTTTATGGTAGTTTTCATCATACAGAATCTTGATATTTAATGTAATTTAATTTTATTTAACCTCTTGAGTTTTACATCTTGCCTAGAAAGGCTTTCCCACCCACCACCACCCCCAGAGTATAAAAATATTTTAGTTTTATTTTATATTTAGATATTCAATCTGTCTGGTTTTTATTTGAGTTATATATTAATAAAGTGCAGATATGATGTTTTTTCCCCTCAAGTGGCTATTTGAAGATCCTAAACACCTATTATTATTAGTCAGCCCTTTCCTCACTCATTTGAAATGCCTAGGTCAGTTTCTAGACTCTATATTTTACTGGCCTATTTGTCTATTTCTGTGCCCATATGAGACCATTTTAATTTATATAACCTTAAAATATGTTCTGGTATCTAGTAGGGGAAGTCTCCCACCATTGATCTTTTTCAAAAATGTCTCAGCTCTCCTTGTGTGTTTAGTCTCACAGATAAGCTTTATAATTAATTTGTGAATTTTCATTTTAGAAATCCCTTGGGAATTTTGATTGGGATTACATTGAATTTATTCAGTTTGGGAGAAATTGCCATCCCAACATGGTAAGTCTCTATTTAGGTGTTTTTAAAATGTCTTTCACAAAGTTTTATGTTTTCTTCCCATAAGTCTTGCGTTACTCATGAATTCACATTACTCACATGAATTCATATGAATATTCACATTGTTTGTTATATATTTTAAGTTACATTTTCAGATTTATTATTTCTAGCATATAAAAAAACTATTGATTATGTTTGTCATGTATCTGAGTAAGTTACTGCATGCTTTTACTAAATCTAATAGGTTTTTTAGTTGATTCCCTGGAAAATTCTGTTATAGACATTCCTAATATCAATATAAATAATGTTGAGGATACTTTAAATAATTTTGTGGAAATAAATCCATAAACCTAAAGAAAGATGAATGATGCTTCCAGCAACTATATATATTACCAAAATTAAACTAAAGAAGATAGAGAAATCCCCCAAAGACCAATAATCATGAAAGAAGTTGGGAAAGTTGTCCAAGAGCTATCTCTAACATTTATATATTTATTCTTTAGATTTTTTTCTTTGCATTTCGGATTTCTGATTTAATTGGCTAAGACCACCGGACAATGTTGTTTAATATTGGTAGTGTTAAGAATTTGTGTCTTTCCTTGCTTTAATCAAAGTGTTTCTAATGTTAGTTGTCAATTATGAGGTTTGCTTTAGGTTTATCAAGTTAAGGGAGTTTTCTTCTATTTCTAGGTTATTGTAAGTTTTTATAAGAAATTAGTGTTGAATTTTATCAAATGCTTTTTAGCATCAAGTAGAATAATGAATTTTTTCCTTTATGTATTAATATATTGATAGTAAAGTACTAATGTTGAGACATCTTTTGGTTCATTTATGATTTCAACCCCACTTGGTCAAGGTGTCTTATTTTGGTGACAGTCTCAATTTTACTTAGTAATGTCTGATTTAGGATTTTTAAGTAAATATTCAGAAATAAGATTTGCCTGTACCGAACTATTTCTATGCTGCCTTTAAAAGATTTTGTTTTGGTGTGTAGGAAGAATCCTTTGAGAAATCTTATCCTTTTTTTCTTTGCTTAGGTATATCAAGGGTTACCTGTTTCTTGACATAACTTGTAAAACTAACTTCATGAGGGCAGGGGCAGGTAACTAGATTGCTGGTCATTGATGGTTTATGGTTCTTGTAAAGTAACAGATGAGTGTAGCTGGGGAAGATGCAGTTAGGATGGGATATAACCTAAGAAAATAGGTTACCAGAAGTCTTAATTTGTATATATTGTCTCCAAGCAAACTCATACCCAATCTGAAGGCTCCTCTACTCTGAGGACAGTGGAAATGAGGATGAAGATGAGGAGGATATTTAACTATCAACATGAAAAGTGAATTAATGGACTTTTGATTAACTAAACAGCAAGGGAGGTGGGAAAATGGCAGGACTGCTAGAAGAAAAATGTTCTAGAAGAGAATTGGGTTGAAAGAAGGTGAAGAATTCAATTTTGGACATGTATTGGATATCTATACCAATACTCCATGGTACACATATACCACCTTTTATTAATCCACTCATGTATTACTGGGCACTTTAGTTGTTTCCACATCTCTGCAATTGTGAATTGTGCTGCTATAAACATTCAAGTGCTGATGTCCTTTTTATCGAATGTCTTTTTTTCCTTTGGGTAAATACCCAGTAGTGGGATTGCTGGATCAAATAGTAGTTCTACTTTAATTTCTTTGAGCTATCTCCATACTACTTTCCATAGAGGTTGTACTAGTTTGCAGTCCCACCAGCAGTGAATGAGTGTTTCTTTCTCCCTGCATCCATGCCAACTTTTGTTTTTTGGGGACTTTTTGATAACAGCCATTCTTTTAGAAGCTTGATGAAGGAAAGAGAATGAACACAAATGCTGTCACATGGTTAATGTACTCTTCACAACTAACCTATCTCCATTGTACAGATCAGTAAACCCAGAGGCCTAGAAAGGTTAACTGAGATCCCCAGGGTCTTTTAATTCTAATTATCATGCTCTTTTCATTGCATTGCATCCTTTGTGATGGTCCAGATATCAGCCCGGAGTTCGTTGGCATTAAGGGAAAATCTTTTTAGGCTTGATTATAGGCAGAAGGGAAGAAACATTTAGAAAAAGCTAGGGTAAATTTGCTTAAGATAGAAGTGAGTGAGGTCCTGAAGTATGTAAGAGAGAATTTACTCAGAAAAACACTTCTTGAAAGCATAGATACTCGAACCATGAAGAAGAAGAATGCAGTCTCTGTTCTTGAAATCCTTTTAATCCATCAAGAGAAAGGGGCATGTAATTAATTGCCTGACTTCCTGGCCCCACCTGTATAACCCACCCACTCCTCCCTCACCTTCTTCCTCCCACTGCTCATTGGTTCCCTGAGGCAGGAACCATTTCTGTCCTAATTTCCAAGGTGGGGATGGTATATAAATGAGAAAGAGAAAGGATTGCAATGATACAAGTGCTAGGATGGTCTGTTCAGAATGTTCTAGAGCACCAAGGAAGAGGTGACAAACTGGAAAACTTCACAAAGAATATGACAATAGAATTGGGTTTTGAAAGATAAGTAGTTCACCAGGCAGTGAAAGGAGGGCTTTTAAAGCAGAAGAATATTAAAGGAAATATTAAAATTAAGGATATTAAAAGCAGTCGTAACTGATATGTATAAAGGCTTAGGCTGCTTTACACCTATCAAACTGGCAAAATGAGAGAGAGGAATAATGCAAGTTGAGGATGAGGGGAACTGGCACCTTTGTGCACTGCTGAGTTGGACTAGTGCAATCTCTCTGGAGAGTCATCCGGCAGAACTTCCTTTAAGTATGCACATCCCCTAAGACCCAGTAAGATCATTCCTGGTTAAATACCCAGGGAAAATGAATTCACTACACACTTCAGTAACATGGAGTTGGAGGGAATCTAAGTGTCCATTACTAGGGTAAAATGTGGTAGATACATATTTTGGAATATTTTGCAGCAGTCAGAAGTAACAAACTAGAAATACATAAAACAATGTGAATAAATCTCAAAAACAGTGTTAAGATTAAAAAAAATCCAAAATGAATGAGCTCTATAGTGCAAGATCATTTATATAAGTTAAAAAACATACATATGTCAGACAACACTATTTTTTTTCTTTCATTTCAAAATACTAAGTGGGTACAAATGTTTTTGGTTACATGGATTGCTTTTGTAATACTTGAATCATGGTTATAGGTATGTCAATCACCCAAAATACTGTTCATTGTATCCATTAGGTAGGTAGGTTTTTTTTCCCCTCCCTTCCTCCTCTCTCCCCCCTGCTTGATTTCCACTGAGTTTTACTTCCCTCTGTGCACATGTGTGCTCATCAGTTAGCTCCAATTTAATAATGAGTACACATAGGTGTTTGTTTTTTCATTTTTGAGATACTTCACTTAGAAGAATGGTCTCCAGTTGCATCCAGATTGTTGCAAAAGGCATTAATTAATTCATTATTTTTATGGCTAAACAATACGCCATGGGGTACATATACCACATTTTATTATTCCACTCATGAATTGATGAGCACTTGGTTGATTCCACATCTTTGCAATTGTGAATTATGCTACAATAAACATCCTAGTGTAGGTCTCTTATTGATAGAAATACTTCTTTTTCTTTGGGTAGATACCCAGTAGTGGGATTGCTGAATCAAATGGTAGGTCTATTTTTAGTTCTTTGAGTAATCTTTATACTGTTTTCATAGAGATTGTACTAATTTTCAGTCCCACCAACAGTGTATAAGCATTCCTTGCTCTCTGCATCCATGCCAGCATCTGTTGTTTTTGGACTTTTTAATATAAGCCATTCTAACAGGAGTAAGGTGATATCTCATTTTGGTTTTAATTTGCATTTCCCTGATGATTAGTTATGTTGAGCATTTTTTCATATGTTTATTGGCCATTTGTCTATATTCTTTTGAAAAGCCTTTGTTCATGTCTTTTGCCCACTTTTTAATGGGATTGTTTGGTTTATTCTTACTGATTTGCTTGAGTTCTTTGTAAACAAAGGGTTACTACCCCTCTATCGGATGTATAGCTTGTGTATATTTTCTCCCACTCTGTAGGTTATCTATTTGCTCTATTGATTGTTTCCTTAGCTGTGCAGAAGCTTTTTAGTTTAATGAAATTTCATTTATTTATTTTTGTGTTATTGCAATTGCCATTGGGGTCTTATTTTTAAATTCTTTTCCTAGGCTGGTATCTAGAAGAGTTTTTTCTGCATTTGTCCCTAGAATTCTTATGGTTTTGTGCCTTACATTTAAGTCTTTTATCCATCTTGAATTAATTTTTGTGAGTGGTGAGAGAGAGGGGTCCTGTTTCATTCTTCTGCATGTAGCTATCCAATTTTCCCAGCATCATTTATTGAATAGGTCTTCTTTTCCTGAGTGTACGTTGTTTGCTTGGTCAAAGATCAGTTGACTGTAGGTAGGTGGTTTTGTATCTGAGTTCCCTATTTTTTGTTCCATTGGTCTTATGTCTCTATTTTTGTACCAATACCATGCTGTTTTGGTTACTATAGCCTTGCAGCATTATTTGGAGTCTGGTAATGTGATGCCTCCAGATTTGTTCTTTTTGCTTAAGATTGCTTTGGGTACTCGGGCTCTTTTCTGGTTCCAAACAAAGCATGGAATTATTTTTTCTAGGTCTGTGAAGTATGACATTGGTATTTTGATGGGGATTGCATTGAATCTATAAATCACTTTGGGTAGTATGAACATTTTAACAATGTTGATTTTGCCAATCCATGAGTATGATATGTTTTTCCATTTGTTTATGTCCTCTGCGATTTCTTTCCTCAGTGTTTCATAGTTCTCCTTGTAGAGATCTTTCACCTCCTTGGTTAAGTACATTCCTAGGTATTTTATTTTCTTTGTAGCTATTGTGAATGGTATTGAGTCTTTGATTTGACTATCAGCTTGACTATTATTGGTATATAGAAATGCTACTGATTATGTACTTTGATTTTGTATCCTGAGACTTTGCTGAATTTATTTATCAATTCCAGGTGTCTCTTGGTGGAGTTTTTGCAGTTTTCTAGGTACAAGATCATGTCATCAGCAAAGAGCAATAGGTTGACCTCCTCTTTCCTGATTTGTATACCCTTTATTTCTTTCTATTGCCTGATTGCTCTGGCTAGGACTTCCAGCACTATATTGAATAGAGGTGGTAACAGTGGGCACACTTATCTTGTTCCAGTTCTTAGGGAGAATGTTTTCAACTTTTCCCCATTTGGCATGATGTTGGCTGTGGGTTTGTCATATGTGGCTTTTATAATTTTCAGATATTTTCCTCCTATGCCTAGTTTGTTGAGGGTTTTTTATCACGAAAGAGTGCTGGATTTTGTCAAATGCTTTTTCTGCATCTATTGAGATGATCATATAGTCTTTATTTTTGCTTCTGTTTATGTGGTGAATCACATTTTATTGATTTGTATATGTTGAACCATCTGGCATCCCTAGGATGAAGTCCACTTGGTCATGGTGAATTACTTTTTTCATGTGCTGCTAAATTCAGTTTGTGGGTATTTTACTGAGGATTTTTTCATTTATATTCATAAGGGATATTGGTCTGTAGTTTTCTTTTTTGCTGTGTTCTTTCCTGGCTTTGGTATCAAGGTGATACTGGCTTAATAGAATGAGTTGGGAAGAATTCCCTCCTTCTCTATGTTATGGAATAATTTTTGTAGTATGGATACCAGCTCTTTTTTGTAGGTCTGGTAGAATTCAGCTCTGGATCATTTGGTCCAGGGCTTTTTTTGTTGGAAGACTTTTTATTGTTGCTTGGATTTCATTGTTCATTACTGGTTGTTATTTCTTCCTGGTTGAGTCTTGAGAGGTTGTGTGTTCCTAGGAGTTTATCCATTTTCTCTATGTGTTCTAGTTTATGTGCGTAGAGATTTTCATAGTGTTCACAAATGATATTTTCTATTTCTGTGGTATTGATTGTAAGTCTCCTTTTCATTTCTGATCAAGGTTATTTGAGTCCTTTCTCTTCTATTCCTGGTTAAGATAGCAAATGGTCTGTTGATTTTGCTTATCTTTTCAAAGAACCAACTTTTTTCTTTTATTGATCTTCTGTATTAATTTTTTGCTTTCCATTTCATTTAGTTCTGCTCTGACATTTGTTATTTCTTTTCTTCTTCTGGCTTTGGGTTTGGTTTGCTCTTCCTTTTCTAGCTTCTTGAGATGTGACATTAGTTTGTTAATTTGTGATCTTTCTGTCCTTTTGATGTAGGCATTTAAGGCTATGAATTTTGCCCTGAGAAATGTTTTTGCTGAGTCCCATAGATTTTGATAGCCTGTGTGTCTTTTGTCATTCACTTCAAAGAATCTTTTGATTTCCATCTTAATTTCATTCTTGACCCAATAATTGTTCAACATCAGGTTGTTTAATTTCCATGAGTTTGTGTAGGTTCAAGTGTTTCTCTTGTGATTGATTTATAGTTTTATTCCACTGTGGTATAAGAAGATACATGGTGTGATTTTGATTTGTTTTGGATTTGTTGAGGCCCGTTTTGTGTCCTAAGATATGATCAATCTTGGAGATGGTCCCATGTGCTAATGAGAAGAATGTATATTCAGTAGTTTAGAGGTAGAATGTTCTGTAAATATCTGTTAAGTACATTTGAGTTAGAGTCTGGTTTAGATCCAGTGTTTCTTTATTTATTTCCTGTTTTGGTAATTTGTCTCACCCTGAAAGTGGAACTTCAACAACCCACTTTCAGGTTGTTGAAGTTCCTGGTAAATATGATGCTGCTATTTATTTCTTTGCTTAGCTCTAGTAAAATTTGCTTTATGTATCTGGGAGCTGCTATGTTAGGTGCATATATGTTAATATTTAGGATTGTTATGTTTCCTTGTTAAATTGCTCCCTTTACCATTATATAATGACCCTCTTTGTCTTCCTTTACCTTTGTTGATTTAAAGTCAATTTATCTATGCCTGCTCTCTTTTGGTTTCCATTTGCATGGAATATTTTTTCCACCCTTTCACGTTGAGTCTGTGTGTGTCCTTGTGGTTTAGATATGTTTCCTGGAGACAGCATATATTTGGATTGTGCTTTTTCATCCATTCAGCCAGCCTATGTCTTTTGAGTGGTGCATTTAAACTGTTAACATTAAGAGAGAGAATTGATATGTAGGATGCTGTTCTATTCATCATGTTGGGTAGTACCTTGTTGTTTTGTTTCCACTCTTGGGCTATTGTTTTATAAGCATTGTAGGATTTAGCTTTTGTGGGTTATTTTACACTGGTGGGTATCTATTTTGCTGATTCATGTGTAATGTTGTTCAGAGTATTTCCTGCAGGGCAGGTCTGGTCATGACAAATTCCCTCAGTGTTTGTTTGTCTGGAAAAGACTTAATTTCTCCATGATATGTGAAACTTAGTTTTGTAGGATACAAGATCTTAGTGTCTGCCTGCCTAGGCTGGCAGTTGTTCTGTTTAAGAAGATTGAAGATGGGGACCGGGTGCGGTGGCTCACGCCTGTAATCCTAGCACTCTGGGAGGCCGAGGCGGGTGGATCGCTCGAGGTCAGGAGTTCGAGGCCAGCCTGAGCAAGAGCGAGACCCTGTCTCTACTAAAAATAGAAAGAAATTATCTGGACAACTAAAAATATATATAGAAAAAATTAGCTGGGCATGGTGGCGCATGCCTGTAGTCCCAGCTACTTGGGAGGCTGAGGCAGTAGGATTGCTTGAGCTCAGGAGTTTGAGGTTGCTGTGAGCTAGGCTGATGCCACAGCACTCACTCTAGCCCGGGCAACAGAGTGACACTCTGTCTCAAAAAAAAAAAAAAGAAGAAGATTGAAGATGGGGACCCACTCCCTTCTGGCTTGTAAGGTTTCTGCTAAGAAGTCTGCTGTTAGCCTGATGGGTTTTCCTTTGTAGGTCAGTCGTTGCTTACATCTGGCTGCTTATAGAATTTTCTCCTTCATTTTGACTTTGGCCAGGTTGATTACTATGTGTCTTGGAGATGTCCTATTTGCTGTAAATCTTCCCAGTGTTTGATGTCCATCTTGTATCCGAATGTCTGAATCTCTGCTGATACCAGGGAAGTTTTCCACAATAATTCCCTCAGATAGGTTTTCCATGCTTTTAGCTTTCTTCTTCTCCCTCAGGGATACCTATAATTCAAATGTTAGCTTGCTTCACATACCTCTTTCAGTGGTTGCCTAGACGTTTTTATACTCTTCTCTGCCTCTTTGCATGACTAGGTTAGCTTGAGAGCCTTGTCTTCAAGCTCTGAGATTCTTTTTCCTTAGTTTAGTCTATTGCTGATGCTTTCTGCTGTGTTTTGAAGTTCCTTAAGTGACTCCTTTATTTCTTTAAGTTCTATCATGTCCTTTCTTATTTTGTGTTCTTTAGTGACTTTTTCATTAATTCCCTGAAATATTTTTTGAACTTCTTTTTGTTGTTTTTCAACTTTCTCTTCAATTCTGTTCACCTTATTTGCCATCCATATTCTGAATTCCATATCTGTCATTTCAGTGATTTCCTTGTGGATGGAGTCCACTTCTGTAGCTCCATTGTGATCCCTTGGGCATGTTGAGCTATCTTGTTTTTTCATATTGGCAGGGTTCTTTTGCTGGTTTCTTCTCATCTGGCTCCTCTTCTCTTAGCTCTGGGTTAATAGGATTGCAGGGCACTTGTTCTCCTTTGCAGAGAGCTCTCCTGTTTAGTTAGGGGAAGGGGAGGACCCTAGATGGGGCTTTGGTGACCTACTCTGGATTGTTGACCTGTTAGGGAAGGGGCAGGTGCAGTGAGAACCTGTAGAACAGCTGTTCTGTGTTAACCTGTTCCCCTGTGATTGCCTCAGATTGAGCCAGTACTGGGTGGTTTTTGTGTGGGTGGTGGTTGTCCCCCAGCTTGTTTTTGGAAGTTTGCATTGGGAGCTAGATGTGACCCCCTCTACCACAGCTGTTCTGGGGAATTGCTGTAGCCAGGGTCACCCAGTGGAGGTGACAGTGGCAGCTGGATGAGTCTTTTCAGGCAGTAGTCATGGATGACCAGGCTGTGGGCTTTTGCACAACCCAGTTCTGGGAGTAATGTCTGCTCAGGGGTTGGGGATCCTGGGTGAGCGTTGGACCTTGGGGAGGTTCTGCTGGCCTAGTGGCAGTGGTGGAGACTCAGGGGTAGTGTCTTGGGACCTAAGCTCAACTCTGGAATCTCATGGGTGGTATCACAGGCCTGGTGGGGGCCCTGGAGCTAAGGGGCAGAGCCTCGGGCACAGCAAGAGATTCAGAGCTGGCCCTGAGGATTATAGGGGCAGAGCCACACATATGGAGGGCTGTTCTGCCAGCATGGAGACTACTCGTGCCCAATCATGCAGGCAGGGATTTGTCTCAGTGGCCCAGGGTCCACGTAGGTGGGCAGGAGCTGCTGGTCAGCCAAGGTTCTCCCCCCATACCTAGGACCCACTGAGGCTATCACCTAAGACTTCCCAGGTGATGCCTGTGGCATCTGTGGCTCCTCCTATGCTCAGGTCCCATGCAGCAGGGGGAGGAATGCTCAGCCCCCAGTCACAGGGCACAACACGGGGGAACTTCTGTTCTGTCTGCTCCCTCCCCGGCCCGTTGGTGGGGGTGATGCAAAGGCTACTGCTGGAAGGCTGAGTCCCAAGTGGATCTGTCTCTGTGCACCAGAGTGATCAGGATGGTGTCGGTTGCAGAAACCCAAGATTGGCAGCCACTAGATCTCTGCTGCACCTGCTGTTGGTGCAATGTCTCTGCACAGATTCTGAGCAGCTTCCCAATCAGCTCAGAGGTTTGCAGAGCATGAGGGAGACCCCTCGCAGCTCAAGCGGCCTGCAACTTTTATTCCTCTCGTAAAAACCAGTGCTCCTTCAGGTTGTTTCTATTCTGCTAAGACAGCACTATTCTCAAAGACACGGTTCCATCACCAGGGGCATATACCAATACGATGGAGTGTGTGTCTGGGGCCCGAAGTTGGGGGCGGTGGGGAGTGGGGCTGCTGATTGAAAGGGAAAAGGAAATAAGAGTAAAGCCTGTATTTACTGCAATATCCAGGAACTGAGGAATATGATGATCAGTTTCCTGCCCCTGAAGTCCAAATAAAGAACCTAATAGCACAAAGTGTAGGTAAACTTTCACTACAGGAGAAGCTCGGTAAATTGAAGGCAGCCCAAAGCTGGGACTTGGAGAGAGGCTGGAGTCAGAGTGCCAGCCTGGGCATTGCCTCCTCTCCTGAGGGCAACAGGGAGCCACCGACAGCTGAAAGAATATTTTGTTTTAAAAGATACCCTCTGGTGACCTGGGATAAGGAAAGACTGGGACAGTGTAGTTTTTAGGAGTCTACTTTCAAATTACAAGAGGAAGATACAGAGATCAGAACTAGTGCGGGTAGGGGAGGTAGCAAAGCTGTGGGGGGTCTGGAGTGGTGCTATCTGAGGTCAATGTAGGAACACACAGTGGACCTTTTGCAATAGAAGCAGTCAGTGGCTTCACTCATCTCAGTAGGTCTCTTGAGGGGTGTGAAGGCTTCCAGCAATACTGACTAATACTGAGGCCATAGTGAAGTTGTCTCTCCCCTCCTAATCCCATTCCTTCGTTCATCCCTGGCTACCCTGGCACAGAAAGCACGAGACTCAAGGTCTAATTCCAGCTCTTCCTTCTGGTTCCAGAAGTGACCTTGGACAGGTCATACCTTCTTTCTTGGCCTCACTTCCTCTGTTTTCCCTTTCCAGTTTGCACTTTCTTGGGCTCCCCATTATTTCCCTAGTAATAACCCCCAACAGGGAAATCTTGCCCTCTCCCCAAATCCCCCCCAGGTGTCTCCAAAGTCCTGACATCCTCCTTAATCTTCTAGCTCCACTGCCCCACCCTGGTGAGGAGGAGCAACAAATTGGTATCGTAATGGCCCTGCTGATTGCATTATGGGTGTCTAATGCAATATGCCCTCATGAGGACCATCCATCAGAGCAGAGCCCCTCCCCAAGTCCCTGCCACCCCAGTCACATTAGTCAGGCAGCCCATTCATCACTACCCTATACCTCCATGGAGACTGGCCTAGACAGATGAGGGGCCAAATCAGATTTATGGGGAGGAATCGTGGAAAAAATCAGCCCCATCCATCTCTCAGACACTGAGGAGGGAGCCCTATGTCCCCACTCCCTCCAAGGCTCCTTAGGGAAACAGGTGCTAATTGAGAAGCCAGCCAAGTTGCCTTTGTTTTACTGAAGGCCCATTCCTGAGCCCCTGTGTTGCCTAGCACAACCCTAGAACAGGCTCTTCTTGGAGTTAATAATTTTTTGGAGCAAAGCCCCTGCCGGGACTGTGACACAGTGCCCAGACTCAGCCACAACGTCTGAGAATCCCAGGGCATGCATTGAGCTGGGTTCCTGGGTTGGGTTAAACACTGCAAGCAGAGGGTGGGGAGGAGTAGGCCCCAAGCTTAGTACAGGAATGAGATCAGTTCTAGGGCAACCTTCACATAGAAATTGATTTCACCCAGGTCTTCCATCTGGGTGAGGCCTTGCTGAGGGCTCATTTTAGCTCTCCTTGGCCACACTGGGCAATTCTCCCTCTGTGCATGAAGAAGACTTTCAGGGGATTATGAATGGGACAGGACAAGAAGGGAAACAGTTACCTTTCAGGTGCCAGGATTCATGCAACCTGAAGCTTGTATGACTTAAGAGACCCTCTTTAAGAAAATAATGCAAAACTGAATTGCTAGGGCCCCTTTAGGAACCTAGTGAGGTTCCTAAAGCTTCAGCTTCCTCAGCTTCACCGTGAATCTGTCCCTGCTGTGTGCCTGACACCGTGCCAAGTGCTTTATGTACATTAGGTTTTTAAAAAAGTCCTCACAACTGCCAATTTCCCAGGAAGGCAAGACTTAGTCTCTCTATTTTTATAAGAAAATTGGGCCTCAGAAAGATGAAGTGACTTGGCTAAGACTATCTAGCTGGTAAGTGACAGAACCAGGTCCATTCAACGCCCTGTCTTGAGCTCATTCCACCATCCCTTGGCCTGAGTTGAGTTGCCTCGTTATATGTTGGGCTGGGAGGGGCCTCTGGCCCAAACACCCTCTTTCTCCATAGTTGCTCTATAACCAGTGCTGCAGCTGCCGTGGGGCCTGAGAGGGACCAGGCAGAGGCAGAAACAGGGATAGGAAGGTGGGAGAAATCCTTATAACTCAGAGCTATGGGGATCAGTGATGGGTGCTCTAAGTTCGGGGCTGCCTTTGCCCACAGTACTTAATCTTGCCTCCCCCACGCTGACCATGGCCCGTGTCAGCTGGGTGTTAGTGCAGGGAGCTCAGGGTCTGAGCAGGGCTGGAAGCCCATGTCTGGGGTCTAGGTAGAGGGCCACGCAGGGTCTATTTTTATTAGTGTGGTCCTCTCTGAGAAGCCTGCCCCACCCTCGTCCCCATCTCCACCCCCAGCAGGCCTCCCCTCTCCATCTGTGCCCTGTGAGGTGTCCCTTAAGCCCATCACTGCTCATCTGAGTATTGAGGTGCTGAGAATGGAGGCGGCCCTCCTCCTGCCAGGCAAGAGTCTCAGGGCCATGAAACTCAGCCCCTGAACCAGCTCTTGGAGAATGGGGAGGGGGGCTGGGCATGTGTGGCAGAGACCATGTGAATCTGTGAGCAGGTGTAGGAGCATCAGCGAGAGTAAGAATGTGCACATCCACCCGGTAGAGGAAACATCATGAGCTTTCCCCTACTCATTTGGTCCCCATTTGATAGCTTTGCCAGGTATCTTCCCCATAGCGGCCAGTTGCCCCTGAGGGCAATGCCTGTCTTCCCTTCGAGGCTATATCTAGCCCAGGGCTGTCTGAGCTGGGGCTTTAATAACCAGCGTTACCACGTAGAGACCTCCATCCTCCTGCCTCACCCTCACCTATCTCCTGCCCTTCCCTCCCCTCCAGCCTCTATCTGCAAACAGCTCCTCTGCACCCCTGCCTCCTCCTCCAACACACGGGCTCCCACACCGTGGCTGCGATGGGAAGGGATTCCGTTTTCTCCACCCATTGCCTGGTTTTCTTCCCACACTTTCTCGTTCTCCATTTCCACATTGGGTTTGTGTGTGACCACTCCTTCCGTTAGGTTTGGGCCCTTCTTTTGACCTTACTAGATCCTCACGCTCCCTGCTGCCACAGAGCTGCCCTTCCTGTCTCAGCCCTGAGCGTACAGCAGAAGGCTGCAGAGTTAGGTTGTCAGGTTGTGTTCTCCGGGGTCCTCCTCATAGCCTGATGGAGGACGCACTGGAATCGGGGAGCTCTGCCCTGGTGAGAGAGAGGCAGCCTGGACTGCATCTGGGGGTGGACAAGACCCCCAGGTCTTGCAGGATGTTGTGAAAGCCTCAGTGAAATAGATGGCTTTGTGTACAAATATAGGAGACCAGTATTAGCCCCTACAAAGGCAGCAGAATAAAGAATTCTACTAATGGGAGTCCTTAGGTTAGGAAGTTCTCTCTCTCTCTCTCTCTCTCTCTCTCTCTCTCTCTCTCTCTCTCTCTCTCTCTCTCTGTGTGTGTGTGTGTGTGTGTGTGTGTGTGTGTGTAGAGGTCCCTAGGTCAGGTAGGAGCTGAAATTGCTGACCTCCAGGTTCCTTGATAACCCCGAGATGCTAAGTGCTAAGGGGATACAAACAAAATGGATAATCAATTTCAAGTGAGGTTGACTAGGATGTGTGTTTTGGGCAAAGAAAAGAGGTCATATCCCTTTTCCTCTACTTGTAGCTTAAATGTTGGTGCTGCTTGGGGCTCTATCCTGGGTCGACTTGGCTTTCTGTGCAGGCTTCTCTACTTCTGTGTCTCCCATTAGCATCTGAATGCAGATGTGCCCAAATCTCTCTCCCCAGTGCGGACCTGTCTTCTGCACTGCAGACCTCTCTATCCAGCAGCCAACAGGCAGCTTCACTGGAATACCCCTTAACCACCTGGAACCTCCCACGGGCCAGCCAAATGCATCATCTTGTCTCCCGAGACTCATCTTTCTCCAGAGTTCCCTCTCTGACCATCTATCATCACCACACAGCCAGTTCCCCAGCCTGGAACCCTGGTCCCCTCCCTCACCCCCCAACACCTAATCAGTCGCCAGTCTGCCCACATTTTTATTGTAACTGAATACTTCTAAAATCTGTACACTTCTCTCCATCATCACTGCTACTAGCTTGGTGTGGTCTTTAGTGTGCTGGTTAACAGCTCCGATTCTAATCCAGATTCCCTGGGTTTGCATTCTAGAGGAGATTAAATTTAACCCTAAAAGTGCAGCTGGATTCACTTGGGCAAGTTGTTGAACCACTTGGTGCCTCCGATTCTTCCTCTGTAAAGTGAGGATGATAGTATCTACCCCCTGGGGTTGCTGCGAGAGTTACTTGAAATAATACATGTGAAGTGCTTTATAAAGTGCCTGGAACATGGGACGGTGCTAAATAAGTGTTAGCTATTATTACATTGTTGTTATCATTATTGTTACCACTTGTATTATTATTACATGAGTTTTCACCGTAGTCTCCTAAGAGGTCTCCCTGCCTCAACTCTCACTCTGTCCCAATCCGTTCTCCACACTGGAGAAGCACCTGCGGCTGAACTAGCAAGCGGCAGAGCAGACTGAGCCTCGGGCTGACTGACTGCAGAGACTGTTCTTATCTGTTAAGCCACTCTGCCTATTTGCAAGCATGAAGAATTGATGGGTTTGGAACAGCAGGACAATGAGAAAGGAATGAAACCAGTGGAGGGAAAATTAGAAGAGAGAGTCAGAGGTGTTCCAGATTCTCCATATAGAAGGGATATTTGGGTGGCAATCTGGCCCCAGGGAGCGGGGGCCCAGGGAACCGCACTGAAGCTGGGTTTGAAGAGGAAGCACAGTGTTTCGGTAGGGATGCTGACAGAGAGAATGTGTTAGGGAGGCAGATTCTCCCAAGACCCTCTTGGGGCTTCCAGGGTGGTCAAGCCCAGGCAGTGGGGACCACTGGAGAGATCCTGGAAGGATCACAGGCATATGCCAGAATAGCCCCAGCCATCAGGACAGTCGGGACATGGGGTAGGGGGTCTTACTGGGAATCATTCCTCTTATCCTCGGCCATCACATCAGCATCTGGGGAGGAAACTAGCTAAAGCTGCAGCAACAGGGACCCAGGTGAGCTCTGAGCTGGGGTTGCAGGTGTGAGAAGAAAGGTGGGGTGTGTTCAGGGGGGCCAACTGCACAGCCTCTGCCTCTGCCTCTGCCTCTGCCTCTCAGTCTCCGTCTAAGAGGGAATGGTCAGAATCGCAGAAGTCATGGCCTCAGGCGAGAGGAAGTGATTTGGTAGCATTTTGGACTCCGGGGTGGGGAGCTGTCAACTGGATTCTCAGCTTGGCTGTCTCTCTCTGAGGTCTCTAGGCAAGGCTGCCGGTTGCTCGGCTGGCCTGCCTGCTGTGGGGGGCTTCTGAACAAAAGCCAGCTGGGAACGGGAAGGCAGGGGGACTTGTTTCAGGCATTGTCTCCAAGCTCTGGATAAGAGGATATTTTTCCTCCCAGACTTGTTCTTCTGCATCTAAGGCTGGTGACTTAGGTTGCTGCCCTCTCTTCTGTCCCCAAAGAATCAGAACCTTTGAGACAAGCAGTCCAGAACCCCCATGCACTCTGCTTCCAGCCCAAACCTGCCCTGTCAGTCCCTCCTTCTCCATCTAGCTATCCTTGGAGTTCAGGGGCAGGACAGAACTTTGATGGGCAGGGAAAAGCCCACCCCATTCCTGTGCCAACTGTACCCCTAAGGAGAAGCTGGCTGGAGAGGCCAAGGTGGAGGGTATAGAGGGCACTTTACCTCTGTGAGTGACCTCTTTGAGGAGGCTTCTCTGGCATGGGGGGCTGGGAAGGGACCCTGGGAGCCCCGGGAACCCTGCAGGGAGGAGGCTGTGCTTCAGCTTGTCTGATTCAGCCCATAGAAAAATGAACAGTGTTCCTTTTAAAAATCAGTGCTTTTGCAATTTCTGGGATCCGTGGGATTTTTGCAGCTTGGGTTGAGGGTGGGGGAAGCAGTTTTTAACACCAAGCAACATGAGGGCAAATTCACTCAGAGCCACCCAACCACATCCCCCGCCTTTCATATCGGTGTTTTACCTTCGACAAAAGCTCTGGGTTCTCTGTCATGCCTCTTTTTTCTCCCTGGATCCCAATTGTCAAGCCTTCAAGAAAATGCACTTCAGTCCTTTGTCACTGAGTGTAATTTGATAAACTGAGCAGAAACACACTGCTCTCCCCATCCTTTCAAAAACTGTTACTGCCAGAGAAAGAGGATGAGGGAAAGAGATCTGAGGTCTTTGAATGGACGTTTAAGCACGAGCGCATGCACACACACACACGCACACACACACACACGCACACGCTGTCTCATACACATACCAGGACATAGAGTTGCCTTGGTGGGAGGAGGTTGAATCCCAGACTCCTGTGAGTGGGGGCCCGGCCCTGGGGTCCTGGGATGGATGCCCTCCCAGCTCCTAGCGACTCCCCTAGTTGCAGGCCCTTGTTGCAACCGCCCAGTGGGCGGTGCCAGGGCAGGTTTCGGCTATAAAGGGCTCTTGGCTCCCCGGGCCTGAGAGAACGCCATCGCTGCGGCAGTGTCCCTGCCAGCCACAGCCAGCTTGGGGCACTGCCGGTGTCCCATCGCCACCAGGCAGCCTACTCTTTTCCAGGCGGTGCCGACTTGGACACAGCTGTCAGCTGCGTTCCTCATACCTACAGTCCTCTCCATCGGCAAGTCCCTTTTTGGATTGCTTTCTTCGGGTTGGGTGTGGGGTGGGAGGAGAAGGGCTGGGTGTGGGGGCTTTGACAGGGGAGGATGGGGGTATTTCTACCTTATTAAAAAATTCCTTCTGGGGCATGTCTCTGAAGCTGCGATTTCTGAGATGAGGTATGGGGTGAAGCTTGTTTCACATTCAGGGAAAGGAGAAAGCAGCAAAGTTCTTTCCCAAAGGCCACCCCGTTCCCAGAGGGCTGCAGGGGAGTGGGTGAGGGGCTCCCTCCTAGCCGGTCCTCTCTGAGGGGCTGGGAGTGAGGGGCCAGGTTGTGCCTGCATCTGGCTCTGCCAGGTAGAGATGCCTGGACAAGGGTTGCTGTCTATAAAGCAGAAATTTAAAAAATTTGAAGATACCTGGGGGAGGGGTGGCGGTGGTAGAAAGTCACACTAGGGAACAAAGAAGGAAAAGAAAGAAGCGTTTTAAGACATGAACACATAGGATCCAGAATCCAGCTCCGCTCCAGCGGCATCGCAAACAGCAGGATGGCGTCTCCAAAGAGGCGGCGAGCTGGGTGGGTTCTGCAGGTGGTGGTTTAGAGGGGGTCAGTGAATTCTCTAAACAGCCTCAGAGCCCCTAAAGCTGCGAGGGATAGGGGGAGGAGGAGAATTTAGCCCCCATGGGCTCTAGAAAGGCAAAATCCCTGGCTCTGTGGAGATTTCTAAGCCCAGTTAAGTGAGCCACTGTACGCCCCCATCCGCAACCAGCCTGGACAGCAGGGTCCCAGCTTCTGTTGGAGTAGCCAGGGCACAGTCAGGGAGTGTCCTCTAAACTGTCCTTGAGGATTGGGCGCTGGAGGGAGGCTGCCAGCCTTGTGGCGCCTGTTCTGGAGGGAGAGGTCAGAGTGGGAGAAGGGTAGGCAAGCAGGCCGCCTGGACTGAGTACCTGGGGCCATAGCTGGGTTCCAGGGCCAAAGGGCACCCTGGATCTGCTGGAGCAGCCATTCCTGCTCCCGCCCTGGAGAAGGGTCTCAGCAGGACCTACTGTCCCAGGTCTCTCTCCTCCTCAGCTCCTCAGCAGGTCACTTGGACTTGGAATTTTGCAGGCAAAGGGACCGCCACTGTCAGGTAGTGTACCAAGAGGACTTAGAATGGAATGGGACCAGCCTGGGGCCCTGGGGAGGATAAGGAGGAACTGAAGCTGAGTTTTCCAAGGGCTCCTTCATTCCAGCAAGTCAGGACAGGGCTAAGAGCAGAAAGAACTCCCTCAGGTGGAATCCCGAGCTTTGTCCCTCAGGCTAGACTGCCCATGGTGTAGACCACAGTGTAGATAAGAGGCCAGGGAGACCTTGTGCAAACTCTGTTGGTCCTGAATACACAGCCCTGCTTCCTGCCCACCAGCCCCTGGTCTCTTTGCTTTCCGGACACTCTGGCCAGTAGGCTCAAGAGGCCACCCCCACCTTTATCTTGGGCTTCCCCATCTCCCATTTCTGTTTGGCTCTGGTTGGAGGAATCAGAGGTGGTTTTAGGGAAAAGCAAGTAAATAAGCATCAGTTGAAAAAATTTGGGGCCAAAACTGTGCAAAATTGAGTGTAAAATTGATAGTTTCCTCTGTTGTCACCTTTAGTTTTCAGAAGCATGGACCATTAAACAAAGGGGGAGCTGCCGTGTGGGACAGGATCTCATGGCTCATGGGGACAGGTGCTGGTTTGGTGGGAGAAGGAACAGGACAATACAATGGGGAGGCGGATGGGAAGATTCTGGGCCTTAGTTTTCTTATCAATACAAAAAGTAATATGTAAATCTAATATCTAAAAATAGTGCTGTCTCACAGGGCTGGTGTGGAGATGAAATATAATAGTAGCTGTGGAAGAGATTTGTTGGCAATACAGGACTGCACACACGTAAGGCACTTGGAAGGCACACTGTCTTCGTTCCTTTGGGTGTAGCAAGCACAGGGCAGGCAGCACTCCTGGGCAGCTTTGTGCCTTGGCAAGAAGCAGGACTTTAGGCACCTGCCCCTGTGCATGAGTGTTTTCTGAGCCCAGGAAGAGGGTGCAGAAGCTGTGCCTTGCCCACTGTCTGCATATTCCAAGAGTGCCTGAGGCCTGTCCCGGCCCTTTCTGCCAAAGACTGCAAATGCCATCCAGGCAGAACTGCACTTGAACCAGCATCCCCTGACTGGTCTCCCAGGCTGCTCTGACTGGTTTCAAAGTGCCCGAGAGCTACAGGGACATGCTTGGCAAGCCCTGAACTGAGGCTTCTCAGCACTACAGGCAATAGCTGAAGCCCAAGGGTGTGCCCTGCACCCACGGGAAAGGGTTGTGCATGTGTGGGGGGTGTCCAGGAGTTCCTGTGATATTAGCTACCGCCAGCCTAGAGGGAGAGAGATGCTCACTGGGGAACAGGCAGATCATTCTAAAGCCAGAATGAGAAAAATGTTCCTGGCTTAGAGCACACTCTTGCTCCCAGAGCTTCATGGGTTAAGCTGTGCCCCAGCTCTGGTGCAGTCCACAAAGCGCCAGTCACACTCTTGTGGCCAAAGGTGGGATTGGGTGATGATTGGTAGTTCTGGGATTCAGTCTGGGGTCAGGGTCAGGGTGGATCTGTAACCAGGATTAACGATCAGTCTGGGATTGGACCAAGGCATGTGTTTTAGGTCAGACTGAGGTCTGGGTCAGGGCCCAGTCTGAGGCCCGAGTCAGAAGTCCATCTGAGGCTGATAAAGGAATGTCCTCTGGTGGAATCTGACTAGCAAAGCTGGCTGCTGACCTTCCTCTGTCCTAGCCACCCTCTTAGCAAGCCTTTGCCATGGCCCCAGCACTCTTCCTCTCCATAGCACCTCCAGGAAATCTTACAGAATTATAATACCACGGCTTTCCTTTCTTTTTTTCCTAAGTACTCTCTGGAACTTGAGCAGAGAGATAATCCAGCAACTATTGCTGTGGGACCGTGCTGTCCCTGTGGACATTCCTGGGGACCCCACTTGGCAGCTGGGCAATAAGAAGGACTCAGAATTTCTCTCGAGTTTCCCCTCCCCACTCCCACTCCACACCTGAACGGGAAGAGCAGCAATGGACAACAAAGGGGCACAAAAACCAGGGGAGTAAGAGGGTTGGGAAAGGCAACTGGAGTGCGGGGGGACTTCTGTGATCCCTGGAAAGCAGACACTTTCTGTGAACTCTTGGGTTGGTGGCTGGGAGGCAGGTGTTTTGTGACTCTGACAACGGTCCTCCCATTCTGTGCACTTTGCTTTGTGCGTGCTCAGTGTCAGCCTGCGCGTCTGTTTGCATCTCCATAAAGCCGCCTGCGTGTCCACCCTTTCCGAGATGGATTGCTCCATGGAGGGGTGCCCCCGGGGTCACCTTGCCCATTCACCACCTTGTGGCCAGTGCTGTGTCCCGGGGTCAGGCTAGATTCTTAGGGCTCTTCAAGACAGCAGGGCCTCAACAATCTCCCCCAGGCCCATTTTACTCCAGTTTCATCCTCAGATAGGGAGTAGGGTGGTGCTAGCCTCACCACCCTGGGTGCCTGGTCCGGATTTGACTGTCCTGTGAAACCTCCCTGCTTGACAGGGTGGTCCCCATCTCTCTATTTCTGGGGCCAAAGTGGTCCTGACAGGGACTTCGTGAGTGTTCAGGCCCCAAGCGACCTGGGGTGGAAGTCTGAGGGCACTGAGGCGGGAGTGGAGTCCTTTGGGAGCCTACAAGTAGGCTCTTAGGAGCTGATCTCCCAGTAGGAAAGGTGAACGCGGAAAGGGGGAGAGGGAATTACTTCCCCCGAATCTGTAGTACCAAAACGGTCCACCAGGTGGGGTTCCAGGGCAGAGAGTGAGAGCCGCGAGGACCCAGCGCTGGGAGCTAGAGACCAGCCTTTAGATCTCCGGCCACATCAGCCTCGGAAGCGCTCACGTACGGAGGGACACCACATTCGCGCGCGCCTTAGACGCTCACACTCATTCTCTTCTAGTAAACTCTAAAGCAGAACTCGTACTGGGTGCAGGGGAGGTGTTAAAAGGGGAATCTCATTTCGTTTACACACTTACCGCCCTCAACTAAAGGAGGGATATCTTCCGCTCTGGGAGTGCGAGGGTGCACGGCAGAGCCAAGGCAGCCGGGGAAACAGGATGCACGCGAGGGGATCCAGGCGTCAGCTAGACAGACGTCGGGCTGGTATGCACAGCTCCGTGTTAACAAGGGTTCGCAGGAGGAGAGGCCAGAGGACAGACATCTGCCTGGATACACAGACACACAGCTCTAGAGAGAACACACAAACCCTCAGACACATCGCTTCACTCCCCAGACGTTGGGCCGACGCAAGGACACACACGCGCGCACACACAGATGCGGCCCCGGGCCACACGCACACCTCACACAGGCACGCGCGCTGGGCCCTCTGCGACCAGCGCTGAGAAGGTGGCCGTGCTCACTCGGCATGTTTATTTACTCATTTGTATCAATGAACCTTTGTACACTTCTCTTCCCACCTCTGGGTACCCGGGCCTCCGCATTTGTCCTGGCGTGGGACACTCGCCGGGACCAGCATCGGGGTTCCTCAGTCGCTGCGGGCCGTGGACAGGGACTGCACAGGGGAGGAGATCTCGAGGTGTTGGAGAGGAGGGGCTGCAGAGGTAGCAGCCAGGACGCGGACGGGGACCGGGCAACCTCAGGGTCCTGCAGGGAGCAGACATATGTGGGGGGAGTACCTTGGCATCTGAGGTTTGGGGATGTGGGACTCGGGATGGCGGACCCGGGGTAGGAAGGGATTGGGAACGGCAAATGAGGGGTCCCGGGAGATAAGAGCCAGCAGGTTGGGAGTTCGGGACCCTAGGCACAGGTTCAGGGGCTTTGGGCGTCCCCCCCGTCAAGGGGGTAGGGGTAGTCCGGCCAGGACCTCTGCTGCCGGGGCTACGGCCCACGCGGGACTGCCCGGAGCGGGAGGAGGGGGCTAGTGACCTGCGAGGGAGGGAAGTAGTCTAGCAGCCAAGCGGGCACTAGACGAGTGCGCACTGTGCGTGTGTGTGTGTTCGCGCGCGCGCGTGTGTCTCATCTCGTCCGTCTGTAGGTGCTGGGCTCAGCGAGACGCCGGCGAGAAAGAAGAGGAGGCGAGAGGTGAACTGAGTTTGATCCTGCGGCGGCTACAAGTGGGTCCCGGGCGGGCGGCGGGCGGCGGGCGGCCGGGGCGGGGCGGGAGGCCGGCCTGCGCTCACACGCTCCGGCCGCGGGCCGGCCTCTCACCACGCCTCCAGCTTTTGTGAGCGCCGAGGGTGGGGGGATGCTGGCAGCCTCCCGCCTCTATATAAACACACGCATTGGCTCGCTTAGGACGCAAATTCACATTGAGAGAAGCTTTTAAAACCACCAGCCCTGAAATCCTGCCTCCTGCCTTTCCCCTCTTTCATTCCTTTGCCTTCCTTTCTTCCCCCCTTTCTTCCCCCAGCAGCAACTCCAGAGCCGAGAGACCGCGTCCCGGGACGGACTGCTTTTTCTTAATTGATACAATAGCCCAGCTCGGGTTTTCCACCTCCTCCTCCAACCCCACCCCGCCTCACCCCTCCCGCCTGCCGCCGCCGCTGCCGCCGCCGCCCCATCGCCCGCCCGGGGCTCTGTCGCCGGCTGCGTCCCGTCCCGGCCGCGGCCCGCCGGCTCCGCACCCGCGCTCCGGCCGCCGCGCCTGCCTCGCCGCCTCGCCCGCCGCGCCCGCCTCGCCCGCCTCGGGGGTGCCGCGGCGGCTCTGAGGCTCGGGCGCGCCGCCTGGGGCTGCCCAGAACGCTGGGCTCGGGCCTCTCCACTCGCCTCGCCCCCAAAGTTTCTGGGTTCGTTGGAATTTTTGCATTCAGGATTTTGCCCCCTTTTTTTCACCTAGGAATTTTGGGGAAATACTTTTGACAAATCGCACTTTCTCTCCGCTAGCTCTCCGCGCCCCCTTCTTCTTTTTTTTTTTTCCAAGCAGGGGAAGGGGCTTACGAGAAAGAGGCTCCTGCTGGACAAAGTTTTCCAAAGTTTTCCGAGTGTGATGGTTGCGGGGAGAGCAAATCCACCAGCTTGATTCACGGCTTCATCTCACCAACCCTTGAGCAGCCCCTAAGCCCGCTATAAAGGAACAAACAAACAAACAAACAAAGTTACACCCCAGTTGCCTCGTGTCTCCTTTCTCTCTCCTTTTAGGCATTTTTTTCTACCTCTCTCCGCTCCCCTTGCAGCCTCCACTCCCCTTTCCTCGGCCCCTTCCTCCTCCTCTGTTTCGCCTGGAGGTGCCAGGACCCCCGTCCGCAGCCTCCCTTCCCCCGCCGCTCCGGTCCCCTCCCGTCCAGCCCTCCCCTCCCCCGCCGGGGCCAGCACAGCCAATCCCCCGAGCGGCCGCCAACATGCTCTTTGAGGGCTTGGAGCTGGTGTCGGCGCTGGCCACCCTCGCCGCGTGCCTGGTGTCCGTGACGCTGCTACTGGCCGTGTCGCAGCAGCTGTGGCAGCTGCGCTGGGCTGCCACCCGCGACAAGAGCTGCAAGCTGCCCATCCCCAAGGGTTCCATGGGCTTCCCGCTCATCGGAGAGACCGGCCACTGGCTGCTACAGGTAAGGGCGCGCTCTCTCCGCTGCTCTCTGGGGTCCGCTAGCTGCTTGCTCCGGGCCGACGGAACCGCGGGCCGGCCAGGGGGCGCCGGGAGCGTGAAGACACTGGTCCCCGCCCCGCCCCTTCCCTCCTCCCAGACTCAACCGCCCGGGCTTCCTCTGCCCGCCCGCAGCGTGGTTCGGAGACCACTGGCGCCAGGTGAGCAGGTTCAGGGGGCTGGTGAGAGGGGTTTCCGGACCAGAGGGAGCTCTCGAGAATGACTTGCCCTGGTCGCGGGCGGCCTAGCAGGGGTGCGTGGAGCCCCCTGGGGGCTCCCGGCGCGCGAGTCCGAGGGGACGTCGGGTCCTGAGCTGCTTTTGCCTCCCCTTCGCGCCCCACGCCCCCGTCGCCGTCGGCTTCCTGGGCTTTGGCTGTGTCGCTGGGAGCCGAAAACTGACTCGGGAGAGTAAGACGGGGTGGGTGGCAGCTTGAATTGCCCCTTTAAAACTACTCCTGCTGCGTAGTCTGCTGCTCCAGGTACTACTGCCCTGGTCCGCGGTCCGCTCCAGTGTGTGTGTTTTGTGGTGGAAGAGGAAGAAGGTAACCCGAGGAAAATGGGAAGCCAGAGACCTGTGAGCTCTCGGCTTTCGGGGAAAAGGGTCTGTTTACTTATTGGGTGGGGACAGTTTAGCAGGAGAGAAACTTGGGAGAGGTGTGTGTTTGTTAGACGCTGCACAACCTCACTCTGCTGGTGAAAATGGGGGTGGGGCGCGTTAGGGACCAGACCCAGGTAGGTAATGGGGAGGTTAACCTGGAGTTAACCTCATCAAGTGCTAGACAATCGCTTTTGCAATGTGATACACACCAGGTTTTTTCTTGGGGGTGGGGGCCCCTCTGGGGTTACCGCGTTCGTGTGTACGTGTGTACGCGTGTTTGTCCGATGGGTGCTGATGAGGGTGAGGGGGAGCATGGATGTCCAGAAACAGACAATTCCGGCACTGGAGAGGTGAAGCGAAAGGTGAGCGCCGGGACCTGCGGGTTTAGAGGTGCGAAAGCTTGGCTTGAAATTAACAGACGCGTGCAATCCGCGCGCGCGCACGCACACACACACCCCGCCCCGCCCCCGGCTTAATGACAGCGAAGCGGGGGCGGGGAGGGGGACGCGAGGTTCCTCTGCCCTGTGGTCTTTCCATGTCCCTGAGTCGGCCCATATCTTTTTGGGGTTGTTCGTGCAATGGGGTGGGGTTCGCTTCAACCAATCCGACTACCCCTCCCCGCAAAGAAATCCCCAGAGCCTCTCCCTTGCCACCACACTTAAAGGGTTAACTGTGGCGGTGGTTTAGGCTTTTGGCCGCCAATTTAGGAAATAAAATAACTCTTGGGCAAGGGTTCCCGCCTTGTTACAGCCAGTCTGCGGAATCCACGGTCTGTCACCGCCCCCCACCCCGTTTCCTGACCTTTCTCTGCCCCCCTTAATGTCCCCCTGACCTTTTCTTCTAATCTCACAAAGGCCCCTGGGGGTCCGCGTCCAAGCAACACAGAAGTTAGGGAGGGGAAACTTGCTCCTCTCATCCGTACAACCCGGGGCCCTAGGTCCCGTAGGTGGAGGAAAATAGGGGGATGCGTGCAGGGGAGCGCCGAAGGGGTTAATGAGAGCCCTCTGAATCCTAGCGTTATTTCTTCGGAGTCATTTATCAGATTTTACGGGGGGACCTCCAAGGGCTCTCCGTTTCCACCGAGCGCCATCTAAACAGAGCCCAGGGCTAAAAATACAACATTTTTGTATAAATTGGACTCGCGGCCCGAGCGGCCGCCCCATGAAAGTCCTCTTTGTGAAGACCATGGAAACAGCGGACAAATAACTCTTTATTAATGCCACAAAAAACGCACTTTAATTACAGTTAGGCAGATCAGAGGCAGGGGGTGGGGGCGAGGCGGCGGCGACCTCGGAAAATTCACAGCCCAACTTTTGTGCTGAAAGAAAAGAATAACAGAGGAAAAGAAGGAGAGGAGAGACGGAGGGTCAGACGGAGCGCGGAGACGGGTAGAGCAGACGAAGGGAGGGAACCCCGCTTCTCACCCCCTCCCTGTCGCACCCCACCTCCGCCTTGATTTTTCTTAAAGGGGTAGATGCCGTCTCGAACGGCTGCACAGTGGGGGTAGCTCTCCCCGACCCTCCAGCCTGGGAGCGGGGCAGCGTCCCCCGCGGCTCGGCCCCCCTCCTGGCGGCGCGGTCGTTCCCAGCTCGTTCCCTGTCGCGCGCCGGGCCTCAGGCGCATGTGGAAAAGTGATTAGGGAATCCGGGTTCTGCAGAGTCACTTTTCGGCTGTGCTGGGGTGTGCACACTTCTAGCTGGAGAATAGTTTTCCGTGAAAGAAAGGAAAGTGAGGAGGAGGACCAATCCAGGAGAGGGGGAACTGAGCTGTCCCCTCGGGGGTGCGTGACTGGATAGTTCTGGAGCCGGAGTCCGTAGTTCTGTTGGCGGGCAGGCGGGGCCACTGGACAGGTGGCAGTCCTCCCCTGCTCACTCAGTGCCGCCCCGGCAGAAGAAGGGTTAACACGGGGTGGGGTAGCGAGCGCAACGTCAAAGGTGAGCGGGGCGCCCCTGCCCCCGCCCCTCTGAGGTCCCCTCGGCTTCCGGTACTCGCGCCGGGCGGGCTGCGCCTGCTGTTTGGAGCGTTAGAGCCGGCCAGGGCCCCGCCATTCTCTACTTGCGCCGCCGCCTCCGCCGCCGGGATCCGGTTACCTGCGCGGGTCGCCCCGCCGGGTCCTGCCCCGCCCCGCGGGAAGCGCCGTCCGCCGCGCTCCCATACCAAACTCCCGGGAGGCCACGAAAGCCGCCTCAGTTATTTCCAGGGCAAAATGCATTGGGGAACCCGCGGCTTTAGGTCCGTGACCCCACCTCGCAGAGCTCTCGGAGAGCTGCCGGATCCCTGCACAGGCCACACTGGAGAACGGAGGAAACTCCAACGCGCCCCCCCAATCTGTAGTGACTGCCTCTGGGCACCGACCTCACCGCTATAAATAATCTTTGGCCTGCGGCCACCCCGCGGGGTCTCGCCAGCCCGTGGCCCGCAGCCTGGAAATATTTATTCCGAGAGGCTCCAAGCGCTGGGTGGGGGTGGGAGGGTGGGGGTTGGAGACTAGCTTTAGGTCCAGCTGTCCGGGGATACCTTTTCCCTCTCGAAAGTCATTACTGAAAAACAGCCTCCTGGGGGTGCCCCTGGGCCTCCCGCCTCCTTGCGTTATTTATTATCCTCTCTAGGCCCTACTTCCCAGTTCTTGTGCACGCCGTGAAAAATAAAACCTGCGTGCGTGCGTGTCTGTGTGTATTTGCTGGGGGAGGGGCAGGTGTCTGGTGCCCCGAGTTGGAGGCTGCCAATCCTCCCCCGCGGGTCCTCTAGAGACGTGCACCCTGAGAGAGGTCCCTTGTGTGGCTTCCGCAGGGTTCTGGCTTCCAGTCGTCGCGGAGGGAGAAGTACGGCAACGTGTTCAAGACGCATTTACTGGGGCGCCCGCTGATACGCGTGACGGGCGCGGAAAACGTGCGCAAGATCCTTATGGGCGAGCACCACCTCGTGAGCACCGAGTGGCCTCGAAGCACGCGAATGCTTCTGGGGCCCAACACGGTGGCCAATTCTATCGGCGACATCCACCGCAACAAGCGCAAGGTAAGAACTCTACATTCCTCCCTCGGTGTAAGGAGTTCATGGACAGCCTCAGAATGTCCCCACTCGAATCAACGCCCCCCTTTGCGCACCATGCTTGAGGACCCCGCAGTTCCCCGTCTAGACGACTTTGAGCCTGGATCCAGGGCCTGCACAGGCCTCCTCCAGGTCCAACCTCCCGCTGGCCTACTGCGCTGTGGACACCGCCAGCCAGGTTGCTTTGGACAGAGCTTGGAAGTGCGGGATCTGGGGTGTCCAACGCCTGTCCTTGCTGTGCTCCACAGAACTGGAAAAAGGAGGGGGCGGGACAGCTGGGCGGCGCGCTTTCCTTTTCACCACTTTCCCCCAGGAATTCATTTTAAAATCAAACTTGGCCCTCCCGCCACAGGTTGCTTAAAGAGAGACGCGGACAGGCGCAGGGATGAGGGGTAAGGGCATCTCGTGGGCAGTGATTTCGGGGCCTCATCAGGGAGAGATGCGGGAAGCTTTGGACCGCCGTGCGCACCGGCCTGGACAGTGGGGGAAGGCGAGGGGTGGGGGAGCAGCCGAGGCGCGGGCGGAGATCAAAGCGCACCCCCCCACACAAAGAGGAAGAGAAAGTGGGTGTTTATCCTGTGGATTTCCCGAGCGACTGGAAGAGGCGCGGAGGCGGCGAGCCAGCGCGCACGGAGCAAGCCTCCCCGCCCCCTCTGGGCTGCGCCGCCGCCGCGGCTCGGAGCGCGGCCGGCACGTGCTGTTTGAACTGCAGTAACCCGAAAGCTGAGCCGGCGGGCGGGCGGGGCGCCGGCCTGCGGGCTTGAAGCCGCCAGGAGGGAGGCTGCACGACCTCCTCCACTCCATTTTTTTCCATTGGGTCAGAGGACTCACCCCGGGTTGAAACCTAAAGGAAGGGGAGAGGCAGCCTCTCATCTCCCGGAACAGTGGATGGGCTCCAGTCCGGGAGGGGGAGGAGGAGGGGGCAACTCCCTGGGCCAGAAGTCCGCGTGTGAGGTGGCCGTGGGGGATTGTGCTGCTCGCTGACGCATCCTGTAGCGTTTGATATTCTCTGAACAGCCTGCGAAGGGTAATTCTCCATGGCAGACAAAAGAAGGAAAATCAAACAGGAGACTGGTCTTCGTGCCTCCCCCACCCACCCCAGTTCCCTAATAAAGCGCGTATTTCAGGAACTGGAAAAGGGCTCCCAAAGTCATCTCTTCCATCTGCCTCACTCAGAGCTGGAAGCAGTTAACACAGCCTGGGGACCGACGGGGTTTGGGGGGCAGGTGTTCTGGGGAGTGGCTGGGAGGGGGCTGTGGGCTTAGGAATCAGGCTTTTCAGCTGTGTTGGATAGTTATTTCTCCCTTAGTCTTGGTGGCACCACCAAAGGCCCATTCCAGAGCGTGGGGAGAATGCTGAGACTCAGGGACCCAGCTCCAGAGCAGATGGCTGCTTGCTTCCTCATTTCATCTTTGTAGAGCCTTTGACAAGAAGGGAATTATCCTCTCCTCTCACAGAAGCCTGGGAGAGGTTGATTGAGACTTGAACCCAGTCAGGACGCAAAGAAAAGGCAGGGCAGAACCGGCAACAGAGGCCTTCCGCTTCCGCTTCCATGGGAATAGTTTCTGGGCCACCACGCATGTAGAGTCCTACTCAGTCCTGCTGGCTCAGGGGTGCCAGCAACTGGGATGGGTAGGGGGTGCTGGGAGGAAGGAGGCTTGGCCAGGACCAGAGTGAGAGACCCTGGGGCCTTGGGGTTCCACCCACCCTCTGCCTGACTTAGCTTTGGGCCTCCAGGTGCCCATTGGGGAGGGCCTGTCTGGAAAGCCCCAAGGTTTTGGCCTAAAATGTCCATTTGCAGGGGAGGGAAGGAGGAAAGGGAGAGCACAGACTAATAGTCCCAGAGGAGTATGTGGGGAAGGAGGAGGGTGGGACAGGGATAAGGCTGGGACTGGAGCAGAAACTGAGGACCCTGGGCGAGCTGTAGATGGTCTCCCTATTCACAGCATCTGGCCCTCTAGCGCCTTGGGGGTAGGGGAGTTGCCAGAAGCCAGTTCATCCTGGCAGAGGGGCTTGAGAACCAAATCCAGGGGCCCTCTCTTTGTGCATAGTAGTTGTGTGCTTGCTATGTGGTTGTGTGCATAGTAGTTGTGTGTGTCATGTGGTAAATGGGTAGTCAGCTAAACAAAAGGATCCCTCTCTACTGGATGACCTATAAACCTAAGTTTACTGGACAACATGGAAGGCGTGGGGTTAGGTACAAAGGAGTGGGAAACTTGATCCTTGCTCTCAAGAAGTAGCGTAGCTGGAGGGATGAGACTACTCAGGGGCACCGTTTCTAAGTATATGTCTATGTGGGTCCTGGAGAGAATGGCCGGTCTGCTGGATCCAGTGCCTGGTGGACTCTGTGGCCAAGGTGGGGGCAGCTGTGTGCCACTCCCACTGCCCCATCCAGCGCATGCCGCAGTCGGGGACCTGGCTGGAGCGTGGGCTGCTGGGCCAGGCCCAGCCTGGTTAGGAGGTACGTGCAGGAAGTGGGGCCCAGGTGTGCTGGGGCCTGGCTGGTGGGGAACTAGAAGCGTCACTGTTTCCATTGGGGCTGGTGGCCCACCCCTTCTCCGGGAGGTCTGGCCAGATGTGCTGGGAAGGGGCTCCTCACTGCCATCACTGCATGCCAGGTGTTTTGCCCTGGCTGCCCTGGTGGTCTAGGGCCAGCAGGGTGGGGTTGCCAGGGAAAAAGTCCAGAAAGTCTTGCCCAGTCTCACAGAATCATCTGTGGAAGCCAGGCCAGTGTCCCCACAGCCAGGGACTCATACTCCCTCCTCCCTGGTTACTCCTCCCCCACCCAGGGCCTGGGGTGTCTCTGGTGGATGGGGGAGGGACCCCATCTCTCTTTGTGTGTAGAGAGGCTGGTATTGTCCTTAAAGGGTGGATGAAATCCAGTTAGGAAGGTGGGGGAGAAAGGGTTGTCAGAGACATGGAGGAGTTGGGGGATAGTTCTAGAAGCTTCCAACACCCAGCCCCACACACCAGGATTAGGCATTTCCTCTTTCCCTTTAGAGATAGGGCCAGGCCTCTTTGTGCCAAGAGGCCATCTCCTTCAGGGCATCCTAGACAGTGCCTGTGAGACCCTCCGGGAACTTGGAGAGTATCTCAGGGGCAGCACAGTCATCTCGCCCTTTCTACCCAGACCCCTGCCTGCAGGGCCTGTGTGCCTGAGTCGGAGGTGGGGGAACAGGCTTTGGAGGTGGGGATCAGAAGCCCTGACTGCCCACCCACTGTCCCTCACTGACCTGGCCTTTGGGCCCCGTCCTGGAGTGAGGGTGGAGGTCAGGCTCAGGGTCATCACACTCTTCTCAGAAACCCTGTGCGTCCTGGGATGGAGAGGACAGGAGGCGCCTCAGCAGGAGGGCAGGGCCAGGTGCCCATGGCTGTAGGGTCCTGGGGGTAGGCTAGCCCATGCCTGGCTCTAGGAGTTCTCAGAAGCTCCATCCTGCACTGGATGGGAAGGCTGGTGGCATGGCCGGGCAGCCCTGCTGCCGGGAGCTCTGCCCTAGCCCCTGGCATAGGCACAGGGCCTTTGTTCTGCCAACCCAAGTCCTTCACACAAAAGTTACTGTAGCACCAGTAGTGGACACAGGGGCTGCTGAGGGGGCAGTGGCAGGAGCAGATTTCTCTGAAGGTCAGCGGGGGAGGAAGCCCACGTCAGCTGCCAGTTTGCCTGGGAGTGAGTGCCTCCCTCTGCTCGCCCTTGTGCCAGGCAGCAGGCTGGTGGGCGGGCTGGGCGTGGGGGCTACCGCCTCTCTTTGTCCCTCTTTTCTGTGTCCTTCTCCCAGGCCAGAGAGGGGTCCAAGGCTGTGATGCTGATGTGTCTGTTTACTCTCCCAGCCTTTGAAGACAAATGTGGCCTTGGTGGGGAGTGTGGAGGCTTGGCTGGGGTCTGCTCTGGCCCTAGCCTCTGTGCCAGCCGCTGTGTCCATCCTGGGTTTCCCAGACCTAAAGGGAAGGGACTCCAGGGGCCTGGGAAATGCTGAGAACAAACCAGAGTAGCCAGAATAGCCAGCCTCATCCTTAGAATAAACTTAGGCCATAGAGGAGGATCCTTTCAGGACCTTTAGATAAATTCAGAGCCCACCAGGGCTGGCAGCCCCACCAGGGCTGGCTCGATGGAGTCTGCAGTGGTGGGAGGCTGGGGCTTTAGGGACTCTGCTGGGTATGGCCAGTCATGCCCTGCACTGTGACCTTGGAGGGCCCTTCCCCCTCTGGGCCTCAGCTTTCCAAGGAAGAGGGAGGGATGAGAGCGTCTGGGCAAACCCTTCCAGATTCCGCCAGTGCTGCCTCCCCGCCCCGCCTGGTGTTTGCTGCGTGTGCGGAGGAGCTAGGGCAGTGTAGGGCAGTGGGAAGCAGGTCTTGAGGTGAGATGATTATAGCTAGAGCCAGATGGGGGACAGGACACCAGACTTGGGCATTTCCAACTCTGGGTGAAGCTGCCTGGCATTTCCACTGGGCCAGGGTGAAGCTGAGGGCCAGTGGAAATGCCAGACAGCTGGGAAGATGACGTCCTCTCTTGTTCCCCCCTTGCTTGGGTGTAAAGTACACACCTTGGCGTCACCCCTGTGCGGATGGCTGCCGCGGCGGCTGCCCGCCCTGTGTTATTCTTTCCACTCTGCAGGCCGCGGCTCCGGTGGCTTGGCCGGGTGGCCTGCCCGGGCCCCCACCCCTCTTGGGCAGCTGCTTCCATTCCTCCCAGTCTGAGTCACTGGCCCAGGCAGTGGGTTCCCTCTCTGGCTCTTCCTGCTCCCGTGGTTGCCTATCCATTTGTCCATCCATCCATAGCCACCAGCAGAGAAGGGGGAGGTTACCTGGCCAAGCAGGCACAGCACGCAGGGCCATGGGGGTTCAGAGTGACCCTCCTCCCAGGGGCACTGGATGAGAGGTGGGAGGGATGAGGGGGGCCTAACTGGGAGAGAGAAAGCATTTTTAGAAACAACTGTAGGGAATTTGAGCCTTGACAAGCCCTGGTGGTATCCCCAGACCCTAGTTCAGAGATTGGCCCACATTCTGGAGGGAGGAAGAGAACTAGGGATGGGGCTCTTGAGCTTATTGTGTTGAGGGGAAACTGGTGACATCCCTCAAGATGGGAGCCATCCTCCCTCCTGCCCTTGTCCTGAGGCTCCCTCTGCAGGGAGTGGCCTGGGCCTGGGCTGGTTCCCAGTGACCTTTGTCCGGCATTCTTGGCTCACTTTTGGGAATTCCCAGGGAAGCCCCGGAGGGAAACAAAGCAGCCCTGGCTTCTGTGATGACTGTGGTCAGGGAAGTCGGCTCTGGGGGCCGGGAACCCTTCCTCTCTTCACACTGAGCCGCTCCTGGGCACCTTCCCAGTGTGCCCAAGTCCCAACCCCGGCAGGCAGCTCCTCAGACCCAGCCCGCCCAGGCACAGCCCAGGCTCCTGTGCCCTAGCCGGAACCTCCGCCTCTGCCTCTGCCTGTCCTTTGTGGCGGGTGGTGGTTTCTGAGCCTCCTGGGCTTTGGGAAGTGCCTGGGCTGTTAACCCTGGGCACAAACTGAGGGATGAGGCCCCGCAGTCTTCCCAGCACCTGGGAGGCCCCAATGCCCGTGGAACAGCTGGGCCAGAGGCAGGGGCCTGGACTCAGTGGCCTCTGAGCAAAGCCCCTGGGGCCAGAGTGCCCACCACCTGCCTTTGCTTGGCTTCTCATTTGGGCAGTTTCTCCTGGGGGTTGGGGGGTGCTCTGAGGAGAATCATGGGGCAGCCAGGTGGAAAGGGACCTCAGAACATCCAGTTGGACTCCTCATGAACCACTCCTCATGAACCCATAGGGAAACTGAGCTCCAGACGGGGCAGCGACCTGCTGGCCATCACTGGGCAAATCAGAGGCTGGTCAAGACAAGAGCCCTGGTCCGGCTTCAGTTCTCTTTCCAGAGGCCCCAGCCCCCGGCGCCTGCAGGGTGCAGGGTGGCAGTGGGTTTCTTGGGACATTCCAGCTCCTGGCCTTGCTCAGCACCTCTTCCCACCCCGGTGCCCGGTGTGGGCCCCCTGCCCTTGGAGTCCTTCCTCTCATTCCCAGGTTCCGCGTCCTTGTCCTGTATTCCCCGGTTGTCCCTGCCCTGCTTGGCCCCCAAGGCCTGAATAGGAGCGATTCAGCCTGCCGTCGCTAGAGGGCGCAGGGAATGCAACCTACGGGCAGGGCAGAGCTCGGCAGCGGCCGGCGGGCGCCTTCCGCGCTCCCCGTGGGAAACCCTGGAATGGCCGCTCTCGGGCCGCCGTGCCCGTGTGGGCTGTGTGGTGGGGCCTGGTAGGCCCTCTCTAGGCGACTGGAGCATTGCCAGGTTCTGGGCTACCTCGAGGGGTAGCGTCTACTTAGGGTCAAGTGGACAGTGGTGCTCATGTGCTTGGTGGAATGACAGCAACCCCGGCGATAACCTGGTTCAACGTCAGCATTTTACAGATGAGAAAACTGAGGATTGGGGGAGGGGATCACTTGGTTGTGATCACACAAGAAGTTGGTGGATGATTCGGGGCTAAAACAGGTCTCTGGGCGCCCAGCGTCTATTCCCATCCCCCCACTGCATCTCAGAGCCCAGCTGGCTTTGACTTTGGCTGGGCCTGGTGGGCGTGGCCTCTGCCCCCCTGGCCCTCTCCACAGACCCATCTTTGGGACCAGGTCTCCCATGTGCTGGGGGCCCTGGCCAGCCCCTAACCTGGCCCCTCCTTGACAGAACCTCTACTCTGTCCTGGGCTGGCCAGCTCAGGGCCAGGCGTGGCCTTCCTGGCTCCTCCTGCCACACCTCCAGCTCCCCACAGAGACCTGGTAGCTGCAGAGTAATTTTTCTGCCTCCTGTGTTTCCTGATGAGCCTGCTCAGCTCCCGGGTACCACTTTCTGTTCACCCCATGTGTGGCCTCTTCGCTGTTTTTTAAGGGCCCTTAGTTGGCCAGTGCTGGGCTTTGGGGGCCCACTCCCATCCCGAAGACCAAACCTGGAATCCTAAGGACACCAGGGTGGGGGGCTGAGGTAGACAAGCTTTGCTTTTATCCATAACCCTCTGAAGGGAGGGGGCCACTGGAGTCCCCCCTGGAAGTTCCCTGGGACCCCCAAAACTAGGCAAGGTGTGAGTGAGCCGTCCAGGCCTGCGTTGACCTAGGTGACCTCCTATCGTCCCCTACCTTTTGGCTGTCCCTTTGTAGCAGGAGCAGCCCCAAACAGTGCGGGCCTCTCTGCCCCTCACCGGCCTCCTGCCCTCCCTCCTTCTCTCCGCCGGGAATTTCGGAATGAAAGTGCTATTGTGAATGCCTGGCTGGGCCACTGAAGGGCCAGCACTGTTATTTCTGCAAACCAGCCCTCCCATTAGCCATGCAGGGCCCAGGCCAGGAAAATGTTACCTTTCCTCCTCGAGCTGACTGCAGGGGAAATTCTCACATTTACAGTTTGTGCGGTGGTTGTGTTTGGGGGGCAGAGGGGAGGGCGGGCGCGTGTGTGTGGTTTGCACGGGGCAGGGTGGGGGGCTCCTTCTGCACTGCCCCTCCCCTCTCGGCCTTTCCGGTGACCTTTCCCCTGGTGCTGCTGGGGGGCACCCCCTTCTGCTCCATACTCTGGGGGAGATGGAAGTGTTGGTTATGAGTGAGACCCACAGGCTGTCAGTAAATAAACTAACATCCTCCCCTCTCCTGCAGATGAAAACCAGGTGCTGGGGCATCTCAGTGAGGAGGGGCCGCAAGGGGGTTGCCGAGCCAGTCAGGAGGACAGAGAAGCAGGGATTGACTGGCCACTTAAAATGGTCCTGGAAGCTGCAGGGAATTAAAAGGGCTTCTGTTTGTCTTTATGATCTTGTGGGGTGGAAAGCCATTGCCCCCATCCCCCTACCTCTAGACCTGGCCACACTGAAGACATCTTAATGGCATTACTGTTAATAAACTCCCAGTAGGTGTTTCTCAGGGCATGAGAATAATTTTGGTTCCCAGGAAGTCCTGCTTATGGTACAGCCTCAGATGCTCTTGCTTGCCCATCGGTAGAGTAGAAGAGCCACCTACTGCTTTCCCACCTCTTTCTGGTCCATTCCACTCACCTGTTTTTCACTTCTCCTGGGCACTTTGCCCCTTGTCCTGAGATTCGGGAATGGGCCCTTGCGTGGAAGGGCAGCCTCCATGCTCCAGCCCTCCTCAACCCCGTCTGTGCCCCTCACAGGCACATCCCCCACAGACTAGTTGGCAGCTGGGCTGGCCAGTCCCCAAGGCTTTGCCATTGTGTGGGACCTGGACTTTTCCCTAGTTGTAGTCACGGGACAGGTGCCTCAGCCAGGCCAGCTTCAGGGGGTACGCCAGGGTACGCCATGCTGGCCAGCTCACCCACCTGCCTCCCTGCCCTTCAGGTCTTCTCCAAGATCTTCAGCCATGAGGCCCTGGAAAGCTACCTGCCCAAGATCCAGCTGGTGATCCAGGACACGCTGCGTGCCTGGAGCAGCCACCCCGAGGCCATCAACGTGTACCAGGAGGCGCAGAAGCTCACCTTCCGCATGGCCATCCGGGTGCTGCTGGGTTTCAGCATTCCTGAGGAGGACCTCGGGCACCTCTTCGACGTCTACCAGCAATTTGTAGAGAATGTCTTCTCCCTGCCTGTCGACTTGCCCTTCAGTGGCTACCGGCGGGTGAGGACCCCGGGCCTGGGAGGAGGGGAGGCCGGGCATCCAGGCTAAGACAGGCAGGGGCACACGGACAGAGGGGAGAGGTGTCACTGGGAGGGTGGGCTGTGTGGGTGACAGCTGCTTCTCCCCTCAGGGCATTCAGGCTCGGCAGACCCTGCAGAAGGGGCTGGAGAAGGCCATCCGGGAGAAGCTGCAGTGCCCCCAGGGCAAGGACTACTCGGACGCGCTGGACATCCTCATCGAGAGCAGCAAGGAGCACGGGAAGGAGATGACCATGCAGGAGCTGAAGGTGGGGGCCGCGGCTCCCCCAGTGGGCAGCAGGCGCCCGTGCTCCGTGGTGGGGCTTCCCTCACGGGAAAGGCTCCTGCCCTTTCTCCATGCTCTGCTCCCACTTTGCACTGCTTTCTGAGTGGCAGCTGGAGAGCGCAAAACTGGAAGCAGAGACCGTGTCCCTGCCCCTGTGCAGGACGCCACAGGCTGCCCTCCTCTCTCCACAGCAGCCAGCAGCAGACACAAAAGGCAGCTTAGAGCTGGGAAGGCTCTCAGTTCATTTCATGGTTCCAAAACCTCTGGAGGCTACCTAAGGAAGCGGAGGCCCAGAAGGGGAAGCCACTTGCTTGAGGCCAGCCTGCACCCTTGGGGAATAGCAGGGGAGATTTGGGTGCACCTCCTCCACCCCCAGCCTTTCCCCCATCCCACCTGGCACGGGCTAGCTGCGCTCCATGCTGGGCTTCCCGCCCGCCTTGTGGGTGGATGTTCCACCTGAGGGGGCTCCGTTAGCCCCTCCCCCAACCAGGTACCCACAGACACTCACTGCAGACTCCCCATCCCCCCACTGTCTTTGCCTCCATGTATTCTAGCTCCAATTTTTTTCCTGGGGAGCCAGGAAGAGGCTGGAATGACTCCCATTTTACGAGTTTTGTGACTGGTGGTGCCATGGCAAGTAAGGGACCTAGGGCCCTTCACTCCCCTCTCTGGGCCCACAAATGTGGGGCTTGGAATGAAATGACCTGCTGGGGCCTTGCCCTGGGGTACCCACACCCAGTGTCCGCTCCCCAGAGAGGGTCTTTAAGTTCTCTGGAGGGGGTCACCTTCCCTCAGCCTCCTCACTGCAGCCTCATCTCAGGTCCTCAGGGCTGTGGCCCCAGGCTGCCTGCCAGACTCCATCAGCTCCCCTGATTCCTGCTAGATGTCCTCCTCCTGGGGATGGAGGAGGAGCTGGGGCGGGGAGTGGGAAGGCTGGGTTTAAACCCCATGTCCCCTGCACACACACATGCACGCATACACTCAGGCCCAGTACCTGAGATTTGTTCCTTTTCTTCTGTGAGCTCACTGCATTGATCAGGCCTCTAGGGCTGGCAGGATTCTAGCAGGGAGTGAGGAGTAGCCCTGCCCCCAAAGGACTAACAGGCTAGTGCCTCTGCCTGGCCACAGCAGTTGTGTCTCCTGCCCAGCCAGCGGCTGGCTGTGACTCCCATGCCATTGTGGCCCCAATGCCCAGACACGTGAGGCTCAGAGGAAGCAGAAATCACAGCAGGAAGCGAGCAGGGCCCAGCACAGATGACTCTGGGCACAGGGGACGCTGGCAGAATGGGCCTGTCCCCAGGCTGAGTCCACCTGGCTGAACTCAGTTGGCCAATGGTGCCTCTCCTCTCTGCGGCTGCAGGACGGCACGCTGGAGCTGATCTTTGCGGCCTATGCCACCACAGCCAGCGCCAGCACCTCGCTGATCATGCAGCTGCTGAAGCACCCGGCCGTGCTGGAGAAGCTGCGGGAGGAGCTGCGGGCCCAGGGCATCCTGCACAGTGGCGGCTGCCCCTGCGAGGGCACCCTGCGCCTCGACACGCTCAGCGGGCTGCGCTACCTGGACTGCGTCATCAAGGAGGTCATGCGCCTCTTCACACCCATCTCTGGTGGCTACCGCACCGTGCTGCAGACGTTTGAGCTCGACGTGAGGCTGGGCCCCATGGGGCCGGGGGCTGGGGGGCCCTGGGGGGCCCACTTTGGGGGCTGGGGCTGACGGATGGGGATGACCAGACCCCCGCTTGGGTACCTCAGTCTGATGGGGGCACAGTGCTTGCTTTCAGGGAGCTTGCAGTCTCACGGGAGCCATGTGGCCCCAAATGCAGAGTCAGAGGAAGCCAACCTGGGTGTCACATGTGAAGGTGCATGTGGACAGCTGTAAACAAGCCTGGACTAACATGCTGAGCAGGGAGGCTGGCCGGGCCTGGGGGGCCACAGTGGGGTGTCTCTAGGAAGGGGCAGGTCTTGAACATCTGGGGCTGGGGATGGACAGAGGCAGGCAGTCCTGGGCCCTCCCCTGGGCGCCCCTGGCTCTCACCATCCGCCCCCCCCGCCCCCATCTCGCCTCCAGGGTTTCCAGATCCCCAAAGGCTGGAGCGTCATGTACAGCATCCGGGATACCCACGACACAGCACCTGTGTTCAAAGACGTGAACGTGTTCGACCCCGACCGCTTCAGTCAGGCACGGAGCGAGGACAAGGACGGCCGCTTCCATTACCTCCCGTTCGGCGGCGGTGTCCGGACCTGCCTGGGCAAGCACCTGGCCAAGCTCTTCCTGAAGGTGCTGGCGGTGGAGCTGGCCAGCACGAGCCGCTTTGAGCTGGCCACCCGGACCTTCCCCCGCATCACCCTGGTCCCCGTCCTGCACCCCGTGGACGGCCTCAGCGTCAAGTTCTTTGGCCTGGACTCCAATCAGAACAAGATCCTGCCGGAGACGGAGGCCATGCTGAGCGCCACCGTCTAGCGTGCTCTGGCCACACCGGCCTCAGCCCAGCCCAGGCGTGGGGTGGGGGTGGGGGTGGGGGGAGGTAGAAACCTGTGTGTGGGAGGGGCTGAACCCGGGGAGGGCGAGCGCCCCCGTACTTGCCCAGCCCGGCCCCCCTCCCTGGCAAACCCTGCCCAGTGCCAAAAGGGCCCCATCCTTCCTGGGGACGGGCTCCCCTCCTGGCTCCTGCTTCCCCCCAGGCGCTGCCCAGTTCCCACCAGCTCAGCTCCTGGGACAGGGCGAGGCCGGGCTCTGCATGCCCGTTACAGTGTTAGGTGTTGCTCGTGCTGCAGTGTTCGCTCGTGATGTTCTGAACCGCCCCCTTCCCTTGTTCCTTCGGGACCCTTTCAGTTGGAGGTCAGGCCATTGAGCTGGGGAGGCAGGACAGAGGTGCCCCCTTTGGCGCACTCGTCAGCGCCCTCCCCCGGCCCCTCCCACTGCGGCTGCCAGAAGAACAGCATCCTGGGTAATAAATAGAACAGGAGTCAGCCTTAGCAGGGGCAGGGCTGCCACCAACCTGGAAGGCCTCCTCACCGTCACCCCCCCAGCCCCCAGCCACACCGGTTTGGACATTTGAAATTAACTATTGCTGCTACTTGTTCTGTTCTCTGACCTTGGGGCAAAGGAGCCCCAGGTCTGTCCCCCAGCATCCTCCTGGTGGCCCTGGGCAGGCGCACTGACAACCCACCTTCCCACCCCCAGCTTAGCCAAGTTGCTCCCTGCTACAAGCACACCCAACTGAGGCCCCAGGTCATGGGCTCCCCACCCCTCTATTTATTCCCTGATAGAGAATCTTGGCAACGCAGGGGTCTGGAACAAACATCTCCTCCATCCCCAGCCCCCGTTCCAGTTGTTCCAGGCAAGATGTCTGTTGAGTGGAGAGGAAGGGGTCTCGGTCAAACCCAGTCCCCTGGCCCACGGTGGAGCAGCTCTCCCAGGCTCCAGACTTTATTTGAGTTCAACCTCAGAGTCTCAGTCTTAGGCTGAGAGCCAGCCCCTCTGTCTTGTCCCCTGGAAGGGGATGGGGCCATGGCCAATTGCCACCTACCCCATCCTGTCAAAACCCTGATCATGTGGATTTGGAGGCTGCTGTGGCTCCCTGCTTAGCCACTGTGCACCCAGTGCCTCCTGCTCCGGCTAGTGAGTACGGGGCAGGATACGGTTTCTTTCTGCTGGCGGGGAGCATGGGCCTCTGTCTGCCCTTCCTTGCCGCTTACCTTGTGCCCTTAGCCCTTGGAAAGGTGCCCTTGAAGTCCCTTCCACTCTATGCCACTGTCTGCTTAGCCCAGCTCAGGGGACTGGGGACGAGATGAAGGCAAGGGGGAGGTGAGTGCAGAGGCAGCCCTGCCTCTGGCGACTGGAGGCCCATGTGGCCTTGAGAAGCTGCAGGGCGGGCTACAGCCAGAGCCCTGAGAGAGCTGAGGATGAGGGTATGTGCCATTTGTCAGAAGGGATTGGGTTGAAACTGGCCAGTCTGGATGACTGGGTGAGAGAGGAGTAGCTCCCGCCACTGGCATTCTGAGTGTTGGCAGTTTGGGATGCCTCCCAAGATGGTCTGGGGGTCTTTGGTGAGTCTCTCAGCAATTTTGTCAGTGTTTAAATTTTTCTTTGCTTCCCATGTTTCCCTATTGGGTTTTGATGTTATAAAAGCAACGAATCCTCTTTTCCAAGAAAATGAAAGCACAGAAGAAGAAAGCTGGACATGATGATCCCCCAACTGCTGCTGTGAGCAGCTCAGTGCCCCGACAATGTCCAGTGGGCAGCCCCACGGCGCACCCCAGCCGGCCCCGTCGGCCTCGACAGCAGACTCTATAGGAATGGGGGCATGCCTTGCAGACCACTCTGTAACCCCTGAGTCTAAAATGTTCCATTTGCTTCCTACTTTTCACTACTAAAAAACAGTGTGGAACAGACATTCTTGGCAAAAATAGTTTGAAATTTTTAAAAAATTGGTAAAATCCCTCCAACCCCCCCAATTCTGTAAAACAGGCTAAAATATGTAAAGACTCATCAAAGCTTGCAAGATAGCTGTATGGTGTACCAGTGTACCAGAACCTGTTACCCACCAAAAAGCCCAGTGTCTGGAAGGTTCGTTTTCCTTTAAGGTGATCCACCTTGCCCTGAACCAGGTGTTTTTGACTGAATATGTAGGAGTGCAGCAACTGCAACTCCACACAGGGAGCACACCGGGTGTGGCCCTGGGGACGGGCAGGGGGCTGGAGGGCTCTGGGAGGCCTCAGGGGTCTTCCTTGGGGTGGCCAGCCTGGGAGGGGGTGGAGAGGGAAAAGCCGAGGGGACCCCTGTAAGGGAGGAAAGAAGGATCATTTGCCCCGCTGGGCCTCAAAGGCAGTAGGAAGAGAGCTACAGAGAGCTCTGGCTGGCCGACGGCATCCTGCCCTTGCACTTCCTCCGTCTCTCCTCTGTAGATCTGTATTGAGGTATCTGTGTCCCTGTGTTTGCCTGTGTGTTTCATAGAGCTAGTGTTAGATGGGTGATGTTTTCTCACCATTCCCAACTATTGTAACTTGATATTAAAAAGACAAAACCCCCACAAAACTCCTGCCCTGGGCTTGCAGATTGAAGCACTTTTGATGTTGGGCGCTGGTGTTTGTGTTCAGGGCACCACCCTGCCCCTGCCCAGATCGCTATAATATTATTTTATACACAAGACTTTTTTTTTCCATAAATGTTATAATTTTGTGTCTGTCTTTATAAACTATTATAAGTACTATTTTTGTTATAATTCAAAATAGATATTTAGTATAAAGTTTTTGCTGTTAAATATTTGTTTTATTTAGTAAAATATGAATTTTTTCTCTATTGTAAACGTGGTTCAAAATATTAATATGTTTTTATCACAGTTGTTTTAATATTGAAAAAGCACTTGTGTGTTTTGTTTTGATATGAATCTGGTGCCGTATGAGTGTTTTTTGCTGTTCATGTGGTTTTAATCTGTATATAATATTCCATGTTGCATATTAAAAAATGAATGTTGTGCATTTTGTGATTTTGGAAATACTCAATATGGCTCTTTTATAGGCTTCCATAATAAACCGTGGGGACTCACACTCGTCTCCTTTGCCTCTCTGGTCTCTGCCTCTCAGCCTTACTGAAAGGGTCCTCCCAGCATTCACGTCGGTGGCACCTGGTCCAGCTTGTCCATTAGGAAGCTCTTCCCTAAAACGTCTGTCTCGTGAGGCCAGAGAAGTCTGTGTGGGGTCCGGGGAGGAGTGGGTTCCCCTGAGGAGGGAGAGGTGTAACTGCTCAGCCTGTTGGGGGATGGGACAGCTGGGAGGCCACTCACCTGGCTGAGTGTGGCTGTGACTGGCTGTGCCAGGTGTCTCAGGATTTGACATGGTGACACAGAACTCTGAGGGCCTGTCTTCAGAGCCCACCCTGTCAAATTGAATGAGGACACTGATGTCTGCTGCCACATGACAAACTGGAGAGCAGGATTCAGCTCCCGAGACTTCCTGCCTCACGCCCCATGCCAGCACTTCTCAAAGCCTGTGTCATGGTTGTTGCAGGATCAAATAGATTCCACGATCAAATAAGTTTGCAGGCCTTGTCAGAACCTCGAGCCCCAGGATGTGTATTGGAAGGGGCAGCACAATGAAGGGTCGATACAGGCTGCAGCACTCCAGGCCTATCTGAGGACTGAAACCTTGTCCTCTTTTGCTGATCATCACATTTTTACAGAAAGCTCCACAGCCTGACTGTCACTGAGGCCTGAGGTGACCCCAGCAAGACCTCCAGTGGTGCTGAGACAGGCAAGGCCCAAGTGGTTCCAAGGCCCGAGGGGGGTGGGGAGGAGGGCAGTGAGAGACAGAGCTGCAGGCTGGGAGCAGAAAGACCACAGAGTGTCCAGGCTGCTCCCAGCCTCTGCCATGCACGCCCTGGTCCTCTCCCCACAGTCCTGGAGGGAAAGTCCACTACTGAGCTGGCGAAAGGAGAAAAGACTCTTCGTGGCTGTAGTATTTCTTTTCGATATAGTCAGTCAGTTGGACTCAACCTCGGCGCAGAGCACCCGGGCCCCGGTACACCCCGGGGTGCAGGGCCTCTCCCTGCCTGGGTCGCACAACCCGGCCACCCAGAAGAGAATTGCCCAGCATCTGAGCAATGCCACCAGGGCAGGACGCTCAGCCACTCGGGTCGCCAGCTCATCTGCCTGTCTACTTCACCTCCCCCTCCCGCGGTGCCCGGGCCGCACGGCCACCCTGACCCCAACCCTAGCCCTCGCTTTCCCCAGGGCAGGGCAGGGCAAGGGCCATGTCCCTATTTTCCACAAGATAAAGCAGAGTCTCAGAGTGGCAGCAGCTTTCCCAAGGCCACACCAGCAGCCTGCCCTGCCCCTCACGTCCCCGCTCCTGTGCCTCGAACAGGAGCCCCTGGCAAGGCAAGGAGCGGCGAAAAGCCTCCGCGTGCAGGGGGAGCGCGCCAGGGAATGGCAGTAGTTTTTCAGTGTAAATTCCATCTGTCGTGGTGGAATGTCTGTGTGGCAGCAGAGGAGAAGGAGACACGGTCCCTGGGCTGCCCTTGGCCTGACCACCCTGCCGCGGGGCGGGTGGGCGGCTGGCCCGGCACACAGCCTGTCCTTGCCCCTCCACCGTGGGCCCCCTGCGTCAATGACGTCCGCCTGCCTGCCGGTTCTCCACACGGCTGGCTGCCCCCGGGATCTCCTGGCCTGGAAGGAGAACACAGGCCGCTGTGGACAGACAAACACGGATCTGTTTGTCCAGGGATTGGGGCGCCAGTTTGGAGGGAACGCGCAGACCGCACATTTTGCCACCTCCCTGCACTTTTCCAAAACAGCCCGGCCTTGGCTGGGCCCGGCTGCCCAGGGTGGCCAGAGGCTGGGAGCCAGGAACAGGGCAGGCCAGAGCAGAGCTTTGGGGCCAACAGGGTGAGGTGACCAGGTGAGGACAGAGTCGCTGATCTGCCAGCTCTGCTTAGCTTTGACGTGCCTTGGAGGAGATAAGGAAAAGGGGGAAAGAAAGGGAGAGAGGGAAGGAGAGAGAGGCAGGGAGGGGGAGAGACACGGAGGGGAGAGGGAGAGAGAGAGAATGGCTATTTGTGTCTGGCCTCCCAGGAGGCCCTTCCTTACAGCTCCTCCAGCCTTGGCCTCCTCCCTGGAAAGAGAACCCTCTTGCCACCCTCAGGCCCTGGTGCTCTAAGACTCTGGCCTCCTCCAACTGCTCCTGCATCCTGCACAGCAGGTGAGACACAGGGGAGCCCAGAAAGGCTTCGGTGAGAGTGGGGTGCTGTGACTTCCCCACCCCCTGCCCCAAGGAGCCGGTTCTGCCCTGGGGACTGTTTGAGGCACAGCAGGGGTTCCTTGGCTGGCAGCAGCCATGTGGCCAGGGTCCCAGCCCACCTGAGGGTACCAGGCTCCCTGGGAGGGAATGTGGGTGGCCTGGGAGGCAGGTGTGCCTGGGCAGTGCTCACCTGCTTGGCTATGTCCCCTCCTTCCTGGCTGGTCTGCAGAATTCCTTCTTGCTTTGCCTGTTGTAGCCTTCATATTTGGCATGTCCATCCTCTGGGACTACGGCTTAGGTTCCCTCTAAGCCGAGTGTTGTGTAGTGAGTGTGTGGTGGGGTCAGAGGCCTGAGGTACGACCGGCGACCCAAGGCAGAGAAGGGAAGGAAGTGTGGGAGGGGACAGGTGGAACTGAAAGTCACTGCAGAGCACAGCTGAGGTGGGAGGGAAAGGAGCCAGCAAGGGACTGGGTGGGGAAGACCAGGGCTGCTGAATTTGTGTGTTAGGAGTGCAGGAAGGACGGTGGCCAATGAGTGACATTTGAAAAGTGGAGATGCTGTAAAGGGAAGCCCCGCTGCTGCATGCGAGGTTGTTTGCACCACTGTGATATCAGGTCCTTCTCCATCAAAACAGAGCCTGCCGAGCTCCCCGGGGCTTTGGGTGACTGTGTGTGTGTGTGTGTGTGTGTGTGTGTGTGTGTGTGTGTGTGCGCGCGTGCACTTTTTATTTATAGAATTATAGACCCACAGAAAGTTGCAAAGATAGTACAAGAGAGGTCCCATGTACCCTTCCCCCAGTTTCCCCTGGTGGCTTCTTACATAACTATAGCACATGTTTCGGCCAACAGTGGACCACGTATATGTCAGTGGGCCCATAAGATTATAATGGAGCTGAAAATTCCTATTGCCTAGTGATGTCACGGCTGTCATAATGGTGCAGGTGCATAACACATTGCCTTTCTAGGTTTAGATGTGCTTAGATATGCAAATGCTTACCATGTTCCAAACGCCTACAGTATTCAGTATGGTGACCTGCTGTGCAGGTTTGTAGCCTAGGAGCAATAGGCTATGCCACATTACCTGGGTGTGCAGGGCTAGACCATCTAGGCTTGTGCAAGTGTACTCTGTGATGTTCCACCACCATCAAATCGCCTAATAGAACGTATCCCCATGATTAAGCAACATGTGACTGTACAAGTATAGTTGGATGTCATTTTATCACACCCGTAAATTCGTGGAATCCAAGTGCTGGGTTTACAGGTATGAGCCACTGTGCCCCATGAGTTTTTATTTTAAATCACAAGTGGATGTTGGATTTTGTAAAATGCTTTTTTCTATGTCAAATGATGTCATCAAATAATTTTTCTTCTTTAGCCTGTTGAAATGGTGAATTACATTGACTTATTTTTGAATGTTGAACCAGCCTTTCATACTTGTGATAAATCCCACTTGGCCATGGTGTTTAATTTTTTTTTTATGCATTGTTAGTTTTGGTTCACTAAAATATATATATATTTAAAACTGTGGTTAAATAGAACATAAAATTCACTATCTTAACAGTTCTTAAGTGTACAGTTCAGTGACTTTAAGCACATACACATTGTTGTACGACCATCACCATCCTTCAACTCAACATTTTCATCTTCCAAAACTCAAACTCTGTATTTATTAAACACTAACTCTCCATTTTTCCCTGCTCCCAGCCCTGGCAACCACCACTCTACTTTCTGCCTCTATGAATTTAAGGTACCTCTGGGTACCTTATATAAGTGGAATCATATAGTATTTGCTTTTTTGTGACTTGCTTATTTCATTTAGTATAATGTTTTCAAGGTTCATATGTGTTATTATATGTGTTAGAATTTTCTTCTTTTTTAAGACAGAATAATATTCCATTTATATATATATATATATATATATATATATATATAAACCACATTTTGTTTATCCATTCATCCATTGATAAACACTTGAGTTACTTCCACCTTTTGGCTATTGTGAATAATGTCGCTATGAACATGGGTGTGCAAATATTTGTTTGAGTCTCTGCTTCCTATTCCCTTTCTATTCAGAAGGGGAATTACTGGAGCATATACTAATTATACAGTTAATTTTTTGAGGAACCGCTACACTGTTTTCCACAGCAGTTATATCATTTTACATTCCAGCGTACCAGCAATGTGCAAGGATTCCAATTTCTCTATACTCTTACCAACACTTGTTATTTTCTGTTTTCGGCTTTTTAAAAATATATTAATAATAGCTATCCTAATGGGTGTGAAATGGAATATCATTTTGGTTTTCATTTACATTACCCTAATGATTAGCGATGTTGAATATCTTTTTATTTGATTATTGGCCATTAGCATATCTTCTTTAAAGAAATTTCTATTTAAGTCCTTTGCACATTTTTACTTGGGTGGTTGTTGTTGAGTTGTAGATCTTTATAAATTCTGGATATCAACCACTTATCAGATACATGATTTGAAAATATTTTCCCCTATTCTGTGGGTTGCCTTTTAACTCTGTTGATGGTGTCTTTGGTGCAACAAAATTTTTAATTTTGATATAGTCCAAACTATCTCTATTTTTGTTGCTTGTGCTTTTGGTGTCCTATCCAAGAAATCATCATCAAATCCAGTGTCATGAAACTTTCCCCCTATGTTTTCTTCTAAGAGTTTTATAGTTTCAGTTTTATATGTTTTGAGATAATTTTCATATAGTGTAAAGTATGGGTCCAACTTCATTCTTTTGCATATGGATAGCCAATTTTCCCAAAACCGTTTGTTGAAAAGATTGTCCTTTCCCTATTGAATGGTCTTGGCACCCTTGTCAAAAATAATATGACCATAAATGTGGGGGTTTATTTCTGGGCTCTCTATTCTATTCCATTGGTATGAGTCTGTCTTTATGTCAGTACCACACTGTTTTGATTACTGTAGCTTTATGGTGAGTTTTAAAATCAGAAAATGTGAACTGGGTGTGGTGGCTCATACCTGTAATCTCAGCACTTTGGAGGCTGTGGTGGGAGGATTGCTTAAGGCTCATGAGTTTGAGACCAGCCTGGGCAACATCGTGAGATCCCTCATCTCTCCTTAAAAAAAAAAAAAAAAAAAGGAAGAAAAGAAAATGTGAGACCTCCAACCTTGCTCTTCTTTTTCAAGATTGTTTTGGCTATTCAGGGTTCTTTGAGATTCCATATAAATTTTATGATAGATTTTTCTATTTCTGCAAAAAAAAGTTGAAATTTTTATAGGAATTACATTGAAATTGTAAATAGTTTTGGGTAATATTGACATCTTAACAATATTAAGTCTTCCAATCCATGAACACAGGTTGTCTTTCCATTTATTTGTATCTTCTTTAATTTCTTACAGCAATACTCATAGTTTTCAGTGTACAAGTCTTTTGTCTTCTTGGTGAAGTTTATTCCTAAATATTTTGTACTTTTTGATGCTATTGTAAATGGAACGGTTTTCTTTATTTCCTTTTCAAATTATTTATTATTACTGTATAGAAATGCAAATGATTTTTGTGTGTTGATTTTTGTATCCTGCAACTTTGCTGAATTTGTTTATTAGTTATAATGTTTCTTTAATGTGTGGAATCTTTAGGGTTTTCTACATATAATATCACATTGTGTGTGAAGAGAAATAATTTTACTTCTTCCTTTCCAATTTTGACATTTCTTTTTCTTGACTAATTTCCCTGGATAGGACTTCCAGCACTATGTTGAGTAGAGGTGGCCAAAGCAGGTATTCTTATCTTGTCCCTGATCTTAGAGGAAAAACTTTTAGCCTTTTATGTTATGATGTTAACATATCACATTAGTGGTAGGCTTTTCATAATGGCCTTTACTATGTTGAGGCAATTTTCTTCCATTTCCAGTTGAATGTTTTTATCATAAACAGGTGTTGAATTTTGTCAAATGCTTTTCTGCATCAAGGTGATTATGTTTTTTTCCTTCTTTTTCTTAATGTGGTATATTGAATTGATTAATTAAAAACTTTTTAATTTTTTACAAAATTTTTATACATTGATTTTTGTATGTTAAACTGTCCTTGCATTCCAGGAATAATTTCCACTTGGTTGCGGTGTGCAATCCTTTTAATGTTCTATGGCATTCTATTTGCTAGTATTTTGTTGAGGAATTTTTCATCAAAATTCATCAGAAATATTAACCTACTGTGGTTTTTCTTTTCTTGTAGTGCCTTTTTCTGACTTTGGTTTAAGGGTAATGCTGGCCTCATAGAATAAATTTAGAAGTGTTTCCTCCTTTTCAGTTTTTTCGAAGAGTTTGAGGAGGATTGGTGCTCTTTAAATGTGTGGTAGAATTCACTAATGAAGTCATCTGATCCTGGACTTTTGCTATGTGGGGAGGTGGCTTGCTATTTGTATCTTCTTTAATTGTTGAAGACTTGCATACACATTTATGAAAGATGATACTTGGTAGTTTGTTTTTTTTTTTTTGGTACTGTCTTTGTCTGCTTTTGATATCAGGGTAATACTGGCCTCATAAAATGACTTAAGAGTTTTTCCTTCCTCTTCTATGCTTTGAAAGAACTTGTCTAAAATTGATATATCATCTTTAAATGTTTGGTAGAGTTCTCCAGTGCAATCATCTTGGTCTAGAGATTTCCCTTTTGGGAACTTTTAAGTAATTAGTTCACTTTCTTTTATGTTAATAGGACTACTTTAGTTGATCTATTTCATCTCAGTTGAGTTTTGAATTTCTTCCAAGTTGTTGAATTTTTGAGTGTAAGGTGTATTTCCTTATTATCTTTGTAATGGCTGCAGGATCTGTAGTGATATTCCCTGTTTGGTCTACAATATTGGTGATTTGTGCCTTTTCTCTTTTTATTTCTGTCAGTCTTGTTTTGGTTTTATCAATTTTGCTGATTTTCTCGAAGAAGCAGCTTTTTATTTCATTGATTTTCTCTATTGGTTCCCTGTTTGCAATTTCATTGATTTCCGCTTTTATCTTTAATATTTTCTTCCTTCTGCTTGCTTTAGGTTAAGCTTACTTTTTTTTTTCTAGTTTCTTGAGATAGGAGTTTAGATTATTGATTTGAGACCTTTCTTATTTTCTAATGTAAGCATTCAATGATATGATTTTCACAATGAGCACTGCTTTAGCTGCATCTCATACATTTTGATATATTGCACTTTCATTTTTATTAAGTTCTATATATTTTTTATTTCCTCAAGATTTTCTCTTTGACCCTTGGATTACTTAGAAGTATGTTGTTTAGTTACCAAGTGTTTAGAGATTTTTCTGTGTCTTTCTGTTACCGAGTTCTAGTTTGATACATTATGGCTGGAGAACATATTTGTATTATTTCAATTCTCTTAAATTTGTGGCGGTTTGTTTTACAGCCCAGGATATGATCTATGTTAATGAATGTTCTATAGGTATTTGAAAAGTATGTGTATTCTGCTCTTTTGGTGTGGAGTATTCTTTATATCCTAATTAGAATTTGTTGATTGATTGTGTTGTTCAGACCTTCTATATTTTTGTTGATTTTCTATCGAATGGTTACTCAGAGGGGGTTATTGAATGTGGACTTGTCTATTTCTTCTTTCAGCCCTATCAGTTTTTGCTTCATGAATTTTGAAGCTTTATTGTTTGTTGCATACACATTTAGGATTATTATGCCTTTTCATCTATTGATCCTTTTATCATTAAGTAATGTCTTTTTTTCTAATGATTTTCTTTAAACTATACTTTTTCTGATATTAATATAGCCACTCTTGCTTTTTAAAAAGTTAATGTTTAAATAGTGTCTTTCTTTTTTAATCCTTTTACTTTCAACCTACCCATAATTGAATTTGAAGTGAGTTTCTTATAATAATACATAGTTGTATTATGTTTTTTAAATTCACTCTGCCAAAGCTTTGCCTTTTAATTGGTATATTTAGACTATTTACATTAAAGGTAATTATTGATATGTTAGGGCTTCACTCTGCCATTTTATTGTTTATTTTGTTTGTTTATTTACTGTTTCTCATTTCTTTGTTTCCCTTTTTTTGGTTTCCTTCAAGTTAGTTACTTTAACATTTTAAAAGAATTCCATCTTGATTTATTTATATTTTTAACTGTATCTCTTAGCATAGATTTCATATTGGCTTCTCTGGATATTCCAATATATGTGTCACTTATCACGGTCTGCTGGTATGAACATTTTACTGCTTTCAGAGAAGTGAGAAAACCTTAATTCTATTGAGGTTCTTTTACATTCCCCACTTTTAAATATTATTGTCCTGAGTTTCAAATGTTATTATAATTTTTGTTTCGGTCATCAAATATGATTTATAACACTCATGAGGAACAGTTTAGTTTATTGAATATACCCATATTTCTTTTCTTTCTGTTGTTTTGTCTTCCTTCCTGATGTTTCAAGATTCCTCCTTGTGTCATTTCCTTTCTGTTTAAAGAATTTCCTTTAGCCATTCTTTAAGAATAGATTTGCTAGCCACAAATTCTGTTGTTCTTTATCTGAGAATGTCTATTTCCCCTTCATTCCTGAAGAACAGTTTCATCCCATGTAGAATTCACAGTTGACAGTTCTTTTATTTCAGTATTTGAAAATGTTCTGCCACTACCTTATGGTTTTGACGGTTTCAGATGAGAACATTTTTATTTAAATTGGTCTACCCCTAGAGTTAATGTCATTTCTCTCTAGTGGCTTTCAAGATTTCTCTCTCATCTTTTATTTTTACAAATTTAATTATAACGTGTCTTGGCATGGATTTCTTTGGATTTATCCTATTGGAGTTCATTCAGTTTCTTGTGTCTATGGGTCTGTTTTTTGCCAAATTTGGGATTTCAGCTATTATTTCCTTGAGTACTTTTTCATCCTCTCCACCCCTTCTTTTGGGATGCCAATGATACAAATGTTGGGTCTTTTGCCATTTTCACATAGATCCCTGAAACTCTTCATTTATTTATTTTTTCTGTCTTTTTTCTCTCTGTTATTCTGACTCGGTAAATTCTATTATTCTATCCTCAAGTTTACTGATTCTTTCCTCTGTCATGTCCATTATACTATTGAGCCCATTCAATGAGTATTTTAAAATTTTGGTTATTATATATTTCAGTTCTATCATTTTTATAGCATCTCTTTCTTTGTTGAGATCTTCTATTTTTCATTTGTTTCAAGAGAATTTGTAATTGCTTGTTGAAGCGTTTTTACAATGAATACTTTAAAATTCTTTTCAGATAATTTCAATATCTGATTCATCTTGTTGTTGACAGCAGTTGATTGTCTTTTCTCATTCAAGCTGTGATCTTCCTGATTCTTGGTACGATGGGTGACTTTTTTTTTTTATTGCATCTTGTACATTTTGGCTATTATGTTAGGAGACTCTGGGTCTTATAAGAATTTTTCATTTCAGTAGTCAAGCACCCTAATTGGGTTTAGCACAAAGGTCCTGGCTTATGTTTATGAACTGTCGTTCCAGTGAAATTCTAATTTTCAAAGTCTCTGCAGTGCTATTTTGGTTTGCTTAGTTTATTTAGTGCCAGTGAGGCTCCCACGCTAGTGGGAGGTGCTAGTTGAGAGGGCAGAAGGAGTCTCTCTAGGCTGGGCTGTCTGGTGCTTCTGGGTGGGAGAAGAGAGTCTCTGGTCTGCAAGGTTAATGAATTCTTCCAGGCTGGGCACTTATGGTAGGATAGCTCCTGCCTTGAGCAAGGAGAGTTTTCCAGGCTATGTGCCTATTGTGGTATGAGCACCTTGGTGGTGACAGCTGGATTCCTGGTGTCCCTAGGTGGGCAAGGGATGGGCAAGCCTGAAGGTGGGCAAGCCTGAAGGATGAGTGGGCTTCCCAGGCTGCGTGCTTGTCTTGATTATTGTAGCTATATAATAGTTCTTAAATTGGGTAGAATTGTTCCTTCCATATTATCTTCTTCTTTTTCAATATTGTTTTAGCTGTTCTAATTCCTTTGCTTATCATATGAGTTTTAGAATAATCTTGTCTATATCCACAAAAATTTTGCTGGGATTTTGATAGAAATTGAGTTAAACCTTTATATCAACTTGGGCATAACTGATGTCTTGGCAGCCCAAGCTTGGGATGGGCAGGCAATGAGGGGAGGAGAGATGGAGACCACTGTTACCCCAGAGGAAGGTTGAGGGGGATGGGGGTGTGAAATGACATTTTAAGAGTGGAGAAGCTCCAAGTTGAAGCTGTTGCTGCTCCATGTGAAATTATTTGCATTATTATGTCAACTACTTCTCCAACAGAACAAAGTCTCCTATATTCCCAAGGTCTTCATGTGGCTGTGTGTATTTGTATTTTTTAAAATCAGAGTACCAGCTGTAACAGATGTGCCACTCCACTGGGGAATGTTGGTAATGGGAAAGCTATGCCTGTGTGGGGACAGGGGTATAAAGGAAATCTCTGTGCCTTCCTCTCAGTTTTACCAAATGAACCTAAAACTGCCCTAAAAAAATAAAGTCTTTAAAAAGTAAATATAAACAAATAAGCAAAAATAACTGGTGAACATTCCAGTGATAGATATAACAGGTGAGAAAGTACAAGCCTACTTGTACTGATCTATAAAAATATGTTCCAATTTATGGATTTTGATGTATGGATATTGGTTATTGGGAGAACTCAGAATTAAAATATGTTGGTGGGGGCCCGGCACTATGGCTCATGCCTGTAATCCTAGCACTCTGGGAGGCTGAGGTGGGAGGATCACTTGAGTTCAGGAGTTCGAGACTAGCCTGAACAAGAGTGAGACCCCCATCTCTACTAAAAATAGAAAATTAGCAGGCAACTAAAAAATAGAAAAAAATTAGCCGGGCATGGTGGCACATGCTTATAATCCCAGTCACTCAGGAGGCTGAGGCAGGAGGACTGTTTGAGCCCAGTAGTGTGAGGTTGCTGTGAGCTAGGCTGATGCCATGGTACTCTAGCCCAGGCAACAGAGTGAGACTCTGCTCAAAAAACAAACAAAAAAATGTTGGTGAGGAATGAGAGGCTGGAATGGTTGAAGACTTTGGCTTCATAGGTAATATTGTAAGTCTTAGAATTTCAAAAATAAGGTAAGAACCCTGGAAATGGAAATATCTCTCCTACCTTCTTTGTTAATATTTTTAAGTGCTTTGCATGATGCCTTGATCATAATAGGCACTAAATAAACATTTGTTGAATTAACAAAGAATCAAAGCAAGGCTAAGTTTCACATGTGGGCCCCTGAATGTAGATGTCAAGGTATGCAGATGATCCCAGCTGACATTGTGGCTAGCTCCTATTCTGCTCTAAAAACAAGCAGAATTGGAAATGCCCACATTGGTCCTCTACCAGTTTGAAAAGTGGGTGGAGTAAAAGAAGTCCCACTCCAGATGGCCACCTGCTAGTCCTACCACGTGGTCCTCTGACAACATGGCAGGTTGCCTCTTCAAGGTCCACAGGAGCTGTCTCTGCTGCTCTCTGACCTCTAGGCCTCTGATTAGGTCAGGCCTACCCAGGATCATAGCCTTTTGGTTAACTTAAGTTCAATAGATTGAGTACCTTAATTAAATCTGCAAAGTCCCTTCACCTCTGCCAGATGGCATAATCCAATCACTGGGGGCCCATCATATTCCTAAATCCCTCCCACCTACACTCCATGGGAGAGGATGATACAGGGTTTATGCACCAGGGGCCCAGAATCTTTGGGGCCATTTTAGAATTCTCTAGACAATCATATAAGATCACGTCGTCTGTGAAGAGAAATAATTTTACTTTTTCCTTCCCAATTTTGATATTTCTTTTTCTTGACTAATTGCCCTGGATCGGACTTCCAGTACTACCTCCCACAGGTGAGCCTGCTAGGTGAGCTGGCGTGTCCGCATGGCCCAAGCGTGAGCGAGTGTGGCTTCCTGCCTAGCACCCTGAGCTGCAGGGAGATACTTGTTTATATTAATCTTTCTTAAATGTATGTATAACTCACATTTATTTCCATGTTTAATGTTAGAAGTGTTTTGGTTTTCATTTAGAAGTTTAGTGATGTTTTTGTGACCAGAAATATGCTGTAGGAACGTAACTGTCGTTTATATCAATTAGCCTAAGGTCAAATTGGTTTTGTTGTATGTTGTTTCGCTTAAAGTTGCAGTTTCCCAGAACCTTTCACGGTCTTGCTGTGTACTGCGACATGGTTAGGGACATGTGCACAGGTGTGTGATGAAAAGCAAGGCGTGAGTCCTGCAAGGGGCAGCAGGGGAGAAGTGCTCGCTTCTGGGTCCTGGTGACACCGGGTGGTGGTCACACTAGTGCTTGCTCTATAAATGCTTTGTATAGAATACGTTTATCTTTTTATGGACTTTTCCATAGGTCTGCTGTATTTCACACACACACAGTTTAAAAATAAAAAAGAACGTGGAATTCACCCTCGGCAAGAGATGCAAGGGAGGTGCGGTGCATGGCATCGGCCGAGTCCCACACTGCCCGGCGGCACCTGTGTGGACGCTGCTGGGTGGCGGGCAGCCTGGGGAAGGCCCCAGCCCTCGGAGGGTGGCGAGGGGGAGCGGCACAGCCCACGGGCTTCCCTGGCTCTGCAAGAGAGCTGCTGCCATCTGCACACCCTGGTTAACATCAAGACCAGAGCTGCATGGGGTCCTTTGCCCGTGCACACACCTGAGAGCAGCACTTGTGGATGGGCAAACAGTGGAGCAGAAACATGGCTTTGCTGTAGCCCCAGAGTGATCATGAATGCTGGCCTTAGGCTGAATCCTGAGAGCTGACCTGACCCCAGACTGCACTCGCAGAGCAGAAATTTTCACCTGGGATTCGTGGACAGCTTCAGGAGGCCTTTGTATCCCCAGTATTTTATTTATAATTTTTGGTTTTTGTGCCTTCATGGAGGTGAGAGTTCATAGCTTCCATAGCTTTTAAAAGAGATCCAGAGATCTGTAGAAGAATCAGTGCTGTGTATTTAGGTCAGTAATAGTAAAATAAGAAAAGAGAATTTTAATCCATCATTCTACTATGTCCCGGGCCCAATTATTCCTTCTTACAGTTGAGGAAACTGAGGCTCCAAGTGCTAAATAACTTGCCCAAGATGTCACAGCTAGCAAGTCAGATTCCTCCATCAGAGGCTGTCACTTGGGATTTTCTCCCAGCATGTTGAGGAGCTGTCGAGGGGCCCAGCCCGCAGCTTGTAGGAAGGCCTGGGCCCCTCCTGGCTCAGTGTGAAGACAGCAGAGGCTGAGGGTGGAGTGGCTGCCCAATGGGGCGCTGGTGCAGAAGCTCCAGGTTGGGGCAGAAGCTGTCAGGTGTGGCCTCCTCTTTTCCTGCCTGTAGGGCTGGCAGACAAAGGGCTGAATGGGGGAAAAGTGGGCCCCTCCTAGGGCTCTGAGATAGCTGGAAGGACACCTCCTTGCAGCCCCTGCTGTGGCTTGTAGGAGGCCCTGGGGCCGGGGATGATCCTGGGGGGCTCCTTGGCAGTGGCAATCAGGGAGTTATGCCTGGGAGGCTGGGAGGAGTGACTTGAGCAGAGAAGAGTCAGGGCATGTGTGGGCTCAAACTGGAGAAATGAGCATAAAGTGTGTCCTGAGGGGCCATACTGGAAGCACTAATACAGGGTGGGGGAAGCTGATGAGGCACACATGCTTAAGAAAACGACCTGGGGGTCAGGGTTGGCCCCTAGCCGGCAGTGAGCAGCACTTAGAGAGAACTGGTTGTGGGGTGGGGCCCATGACAGGGTGTGGATGGGTGGAAGGCCAGGAAGTGATCTTTCCTCAGCCCTCAGCATCAACCCCACCCTCACTGGAGGGCCTTGTCCTTTGAAGGGCAGGGTGATGTTGTCCTGGGGTAGGGGGGCTGCTGGGCCTCTCACCTGCCTGTAACTGGCAAGTGCCCTTCTCTGTCCCTCAGGCTCCACTCATAGGCTTGGGCTCTCAGACTGAGGGCTGTGAGGAAGAGGAGGAAAGAGGAGGCCGGAGGTCCCATGTGGAGGCGCCCCAGGGCTGGGCCTCAGAGGGCACCTAATACAGGATCCCTGGGGAAGCTGGAGCCCTGTCTGCCCTGCGTGCCACCCTTTCCCAGCACTTTCACTGCTCCTGTCTGTGAGTCAGAGATGCCCTGGGGCTGGGGGCCGCCTTCCAAAGGCCTGACTCACAGAGTGGCTGACTGGCTTCCCCAGCCTCTGCCCCTCCCTGTCACAGCACGCCCAGGGGCCGAGGGCTGGGGAAGCACAAGGACATCTCTCTCCTGGGCGGCTCCTCCCACAGCAAGGGGCACCCCCTGCACCTGGGCCTCACCCCCCTCCCCTGCCCCCAGGACCTCTGCTGTGGGTTCTCCCCATCCTGAGACCCACATGACCCCTGCACGTGCTCAGCACCTGTGGGACCTCGCAGGTGCCTGGCGTCCTCGATTCCACAAGAAGGTTGGAAATGCTACGCTAATTTTCGTGCCGTGGCTCACAGAGGCATTTTCCTCACTCCCCACTGAGGCCCATCCTTAGCTCTGATTTGACCTTTCATTGGAGAGAGAAATAACTCACAAAACCTTTGGGCTAAGGACACGCCATGCTGAGGAAGGGCGCTGGGGTTTCACCCAGTGAGGGGGTCGGGTGGGAGGGAGGCCCGTGAGTCTGCGCTGCCCAGCAGGGCGGCTCCTCAGAGAGATCCGCACTCCGAGGCAGGGCCTGGGGGCGCCAGTGCAAGATCGGGAGAGCACCCATCCCTCCACTCTGGGTGGGGCCAGGCTGTTGCAGCTCTCAGCGTGGAAGTCCTGCCCCATCCCCGCCACCCTTCAGCAGGACTGGTTGCCCTGGGCACTGGCTGAGGCTAGTTTTTGGGGAGCCCTGCAGGAGGCCAGCTCTCTCTCTGGGAGACCAGGCCACAAGGGATCCGTCTGGGGCAAGGTAGCCCATACCTCCTACTTCCCTCTCTTGGCCTAGCTACAAACCACCCAATCCTGCACCAACCATCTCACAAACACCCCACCAGTCACAAGGGTGGAGTGTCGCAGATGGCACAGGGCAGCGGGTATTCCCTGCCCTGGGCTCCATCCGCCCACCCGCTGTCGTCAAACCTAGCACAGTTGCTGCAGGGGTGAAGGCCTGATGTGGGAACATTTTGAGCTTCACCCACAGAGTGGACTTTCAGCCACTGGGGAGTGTCTGATGGTGACACTTAACTCCTACATCCAGCAAGAGGGCCTCATTCTGGGGAGAGGACATAGCACCTGCTCCAGAAAGCTGGTATGCTTGACAAACTCCTCCACCCACGTTCCACAGCTGCCCCCATTCCCTGCTGGGTTGATTCTAAACTCAGCCTGCCTGTGGTCTTCGCTGCCTGAACTCTTGAGTTTCATTTGTCCCCTAATCCACCCTTGGTTCCAGCTGGGCCTTCCAGGTCCCTGCCAGAAACAGGCCCAGAGAGCTTTCTGTGATCTCACAGGATCACAGGGCTCCAGGGGACACCTCCTGCTCCGCCCACAGTCCATACGTTCTCCCAAGCCCAGCCTCGGTGGGTGGCTTTCCTTGGTGCCTGTGCTTGGTGCATCTGTGCTTGGGGAATTTGGTCCTCGAGTCAACTCCGTCACCTTGCTCTCTGACTACGTGCTGTGCGGCCCTGTCTTCCCAGTAGCCTCTTTATACTCCTCAGTGACCCTCACGCTCCGTGAGCGTATACTAACAAGGGACAGTGACATTAACATGGATGTAAACTTCATTTGGTTCAAATTTCCCTCTTCACTGATGAAGCAACGGGGGCACAGTGGGTAAGGGTGTCTTCCTCCTGGCCAGCGGGCTGTTAAGGCCAGAATTAGTTGCAGAACCTGGTTCTCTTGGCTCCCGTGTCTGCCCACTCACCCAGGTACCCTGAGTACTGAATCAGTGGATAAGTTTCCTGCTCTGAAACCAGCCACTCGCAGGACGTAGATACAATTCTCAGACCTCACACATGTCAGGATGGGGCCTGTACCTTCGGAGAAATGCGCAGCAAACAAACCCTCAAGTGTGGTTCAGGACTGTCAGTTGCAAGTGACAGAATCCCCACGCAAACTAGCTTATGCACAAAAAGGAATTTCTGCTTCGTGGTCAAGGTGGTCCAGGGAGGAGCTAACCTCAGGCCCGAGAGATGCTGATCTGGTGCCAATATGCTGGACACAGGGGCTTCTTGAGACTGAGGACCCTGGAAGACCAATTAACACAGCTCCTCCAGGGGAAGGGTGGGGTTTTCTGGCACGGGGAGGGGCTGCCACCCAGAGACTCAAAGAGGGGAGAAGGGGGAGAGCCAAGGACTCATTGTAAAGACCTGAGTCATGAAGCTGGTTAGGATCTTCTTTCAATTTGTTACATTGTGAAATGTTTCTTAGTATTGAAGAGTCTTTACAAAGTATGTGCACAGGTCAAAGAACACCAACAAAGCAAATACCACGGAACCAACTCTCAGGATGAGAAAATGAACTCTGCTGGGGCTTGGGCTGCCCCTAGGGAGACACACCTCAGTCGCATCCTCCTCCCTCCCCACCCCCTCAATTTTGAATTGAGTGTTGCACTTCCCACTCTGGGATATATCACTAAGCACATTAATATTCCGTTTTGCTGCTGTTTTGTAAATGGAGTCACTTCTCTTTCACTTGCTTCTTTTGCTCCACATGATGTAGTTTGAGATTCCTCCACTGTTGGTGTGTGGAGTTGTGCTTCATTTTTCCACTACTGATAATAGTCCATTATATGTAATAAACACGTTTTGGTTTATCTGTCCATTCTACGGTGGATGAACATTTGGTTGTTTCCAGTTTCTTCCTACTGTAAACACTGTTGCTATGAACATTCTTGTTTTTTGATGAACAAATCCCAAAGTTTCTTTAGAAGTAGGTTGTAGGTTTGTGAGTGTGAGTGTTCAACGATACCAAATTATGGCAAATTGTTTCCCAAAGTTTATTATTCCTGTGTGGCTATTGCTTCTGGTATTGCCTCTAATACTTCAGTCAAGAATATAATCTAAACTCTGTGGTCTGGAGAGTTCATTGGATGAGACTGATGGGTTTCAGTGAAGGAAAGGGGGATGTTCAGTTCTGTTTTTTTTTTTTTTTTGAGACAGAGTCTCACTCTGTCACCTGGGCTAGAGTGCCGTGGTGTCAGCCTAGCTCACAGCAACCTCAAACTCCTGGGCTCAAGCAATCCTACTGTCTTGATCTCCTGAGTAGCTGGGACCACAGGCGTGCACCACCATATCAGGCTAATTTTTTATTATTTTTAGTAGAGATGGGGTCTCACTCTTGCTCAGGCTGGTCTCAAACTCCTGAGCTCAAGCAATTCCCCCTCCTCGGCCTCCCAGAGTGCTAGGATTACAGGCATGAACCACCACACCCGGCCAGATGTTTGGTTCTTGAATGCCCTACAACATGACATTTCTGGAGCCTGTGGCAGCCCCTGGAAAATGCAACGTAGGAGATCTGTGCAAGCAAGAAAGATCAGCACTGTAGCTTCAGGGCTGGCAGAGGAAGAGAGAGGTGGAGCGGTAGAGCCTGCTGGTCTAATGATCACTAACTTGTAGTTGGATAGCCCTCCGCTACTGCTGGCCTTGAAATGTACCCATACAGAAAACCCTGCAGTGACGAGACCCTGGCATCAGGCTTGCTAAGCTATGGAAGCCTCTGTGCACCATGAACAGGTAGACCTCAGGACGGGTATTGGAAAACTACAGTATAGCACAACCTCTCTCTTCTTCCTCCCCTGGGAATGCAAGATTTGCACAGAAACTTGCATGAGCTCTGACAGAACCTATATCAAATCCAAATTCTGGTAAACAGGGGAAAAAGAACATCTGTTGAAATGGCCAATGAGTTTGAAAGCAGGAAATTGTATTAGTTATCTATTTGCTGCCTAACGAATCATCTCAAAACTCAATGGCCAAAAACAATAATAAACACTATGATCTCTCACAGTTTGGGTGGGTCAGGGGTTTGGGAGAGGTGTGGTGGGGTGGTTCTGGCGCAGGGACTCCCATTAGGGTGCTGTCCTCCAACATGTCGGCTGAGGCTGCAGTGATCCGATGGCTTGCTGGGCCCGGCGGGTCACTCACACAGCTGGACAGCTGGAGCTGGCTGTTGGCCAGATCCCCAGGTTGATCCCTCCGCAGGGTGGCTGGAGTGTCCTCATGACATGACGGTGGGCTTCCCTGGGAGTAAGAGATCCAAGAGCACAAAGAGGAAGCTGCAATGTCTTCTATGACCTCCCAGCCTTCCAGGTCATACACTATTATTTCTACAAAATCATGAGATTCCATTGACCTCACAGGTCAGCCCTGGTTCATTGTGGGAGGGCAACACGGGACAGGAATAGCAGGAGGTGGGGATTTGGGGGATACCTTAGAGTCTGGCTACCACAGGGACCGATCCAAGGAAACCAAACAGATGTGTTCCTCTGTGGAAAGGGTTACTGCAAGAAACAAGAGAAAACAAAACAAAAGAAAGTATTATATTTCTCTCTAAGGTTTCTACAAGATTCATTGCACTTACAAGAAAGAACAATCTCAGTGACAAAAAATCCTTTTTTTTCGGTAAAGAAAAAAGTTGAAATATGAAAACTAACTGCTTTAAAATTTAAAAAGTGTAAACCACAAATAGCTTAAAACCAAATGAAATTAGAAAACTAGCTTGAAAACCAGGCATGGTGGCTCACTCTTGTAATCCTAGTACTCTTGGAGGCCTAGGCAGGAAGATCGCTTGAGATCAGGAGTTCCAGACCAGCCTGAGCCAGAGTGAGTGAGACCACCCCCCCACACCTCAACAAACAAAGAAAAAAGAAAAAAAAAACTAGCTTGAAAATTTCTGTTGGAAAATAGAAGAGGCTGAAGAGATGAAGGAAGACATAAAAGGCACAAGAGAACCCAGGTGCTACAACATTTATATAACAGGAAGATGAAGAGAGAAGAAAAAAGGAGAAAAATTGCTCATTCATCCATTCATTTTATATTTATAGAGCCTATTATGAGCCAACCATTAATGGAGCTTTTAGATACTCGTTTAAAGTCTCTACTTGACATTTTTATTTAATTATTTTTCATAATCTACTATTTCTAGAATCAAATAATAGAAGAAAATTCTCTGATGTGAAGGAAGGTGTGAGCCACCAGATTTACCAGGCAAAGTTAATATAAAGGGACACATGCATGATTATATCTTTATAAAATCTCCAGTTTCAAGGATAAAGGGAAAACATTTTCAGTATGTAGGCAAGAAAGAAACAGGTTATCCACAAAGAGAGAAAAACTAAGCTTGTCCCAGACTTCACTTATGCAACTCTAAATTTCAGAAGACAATGAAGCAATGTCTGCCGAATTTTAAGGGACAACAATTATGAAGAATTCTGTGCATAGCTATGATGTTATTCATATATAGGTCAAGACAGAAACATTCTCAGACATGTAAGAACTCATGTAATCTGCGTAAAAAACAATGCCCCGAAAGGTCTATCAGTCAACTGAGAAATGAGTCAAAACCAAGAACCCAAGAATGGAAGAAGTGGTAATTCAGCCAGTAAAGAATGGTTAATTTCTAAATCATTGTTTGGAACATGGTTATGAAACCAGAGGCAAACATCAAAAATAATTCTCAAGGGAAAAGAAATGTAAATCCCAAATATATGATTATTCTGACAAGAGTTTAAGATGAGGGAGAGGCAAAGAAAAATATAAAAGTGTCCTCAATTTCTCATCTTCAGTACACTTATAGATATTATTTAACTCTTGAAATTGGTAGAATTTTTTGGCTCTAAATATTTTGTTTTACTCTACATGTCCATAACTTTCAAATCATTACAGAAAAATGAGCCAAGAAAAATTGACCAATTAATAAAATTAAGAAAAAGAAACAGCAAGGAACATTAAAAACAATGCATAAAATAGTATTACAGAAACAATGCCAAACACACAAGTTTCACAGCAAATATGAACAAATGAAATTCTACTCTGAATAGATGAAAACTTTTAGTCCGTGTAAAAATACCAAAATATATACTGCTTTTCAGATATATACAGTAACATGGAAATATGAGAAATAAAGCAATGGGAAAATACTATATTCAGAAAATGTGAACAAAAAGAAAGTGGAAGTGCAATGTTAGTGGTATACGAGATGGAATTCAAGGGAAAATGCAAATAAAAGAAGAGAGGCTATCTTATGTGGATCAAAATGACAATCCACAATAAAGATACATCATAAACTTTTATGAACCAAATAACATCTCATTAAAAGATAGAAAGCAAAAGCTATTATAAGCAAAAAAAGAAATCCACGAATCCATAGTCTTAGTGGGGGTTTTAAAAATATGGATCCCTGTGTTTGACAGATGAAAGGGACTAAAAGATGAAATAGAGAAATTGAATAACAGTGAAAGGAAAAAGTGGAGACCCTGCGGTCGCACCTGAGCAGGGCCGAACCACCTTCTCAGCCTGCCCAGCTAACTTCAGGCTGCTGGTGGAGAAGGGAGCACGTGCCCTCCACCCTCAGCCCACCGGATATTTTGTTCTGGGATTAAAGTGCACTGGCTTTCCCTCAGCTGGAAGCAACCTGCCCTCGGCCCTCGCCCTGTATGCACCTGACTCACCTGCGCTTCATTTTCCTGCTTGAAAATCATCTCCTCACAGAGGCCATGCCTGCCTCTCATGATGGGATTTTCCCTGCTGCCTCACCCAGCTCCAGGCCACCACCACTCTGCCCTTATCTTGCTTTATTCATTCATTTTTGCACATAATTATCACTACTTTATATTATGATATAAGCATTTGGTTTGCTCACCTTCGTGTCCCCAGTATTAGGACTCTGCTTGGCACACAATAGGTGCTCAATGATATAATTCATAAATGAATGAAATTTTAAATATGAAAAATTTAAAACTTCTGCAAGTTCTTTGTGTTGTGATTAGATCAGTGGTTCCTGACAGGGGGACAGGAGTGATTCTGGCTGCACAGGACATTTGGCAATATCTGGAGACATTTGTGGTTGTCACAGCTTCGGGGAGGGGGGCTTGCCAGCTGCAGCTAGATGGTAGAAACTGGCGATGCTGCTAAACAACCTACAATGTGCAGGGCAGTGCCCAAGACAATAAGTTACCCGGCTCAAAATGTTAATACTAGGGGGAACTCTGTTCTCGAGCCATTATTGCCTACTTTGTTTAAGCAAATAGCTTCTTTATATTTTTAAAATGATAAATAGGCAGTATGTTAAAAATCAAAGTTTTAAGTGGTTGTCAGGGGCTAGGAGGAGGGAAGGATGTGTAGGCAGAGCACAGAGGATTTTTAGGGCAGTGAAGCTACTCAGGATGCTTCTATAAGGGTGGATACCTGTCATCCTGCGTTTGTCAAACCCACAGAATGTGCAACACCGAGAGTGAACCCTAAGGTGAACTACGCACTTTGGAGATAATGATGTTTCGGTGTAGGTTCATCAATTGTAGCCATTAAGTTTGAGGACACTGGTTCTTATTCTCGGCTGCTCATCAGAATCACCTGGAGAGTGTTTTATAAACCCTGTGCAAGTCAAATAAAATATGTAGAGGTGAATCTCTAAACGTAACATTTTACTTGGGAAGAAAGAATTGCAATTTGGGGTATGCATACAAACCAGGTGGTCTTCAGGATGTCTGAAGAACAAAGAGCAGGTTGGAGGTTCTATAAAAAGGAGAAATGTTACGTATTGCTCTTTGAGAGAGTTAATCGGCACTAGTAACGTTTTGGGGAGTGGGCAAGCTCTGATTGGTGCGTGAGGGTGGCGGGTAAAACCAGTCTTAGAGTCGGTTGTTTCAGCAGCCATTAGATCAGACTGGGTTCGGGTTACAGCAGGCAGTTCAGCAGCCAGGCTCGCAGAGAAGTACTTTCTTGAAGCAATGTTATGTGCCCAGAGTGCTCTCCCGCCAGGCTTCTCTGTTTTTGTTGGGTATGACAAGAATGACCCAATTTGTGTGATCAACTTTCATAACCTCAATGCCCAGGCTGCACCCCAGACCAATTAAATGAGAATCTGGGGGTTAGGACCCAGACATCACTATTTTCTAAAACACTGCAGGTAATTTCAATGTACATCCCAAGTTGTGAACCACTGTTTGACACCAGGTGCCAAAGTCAGGAGAGAGTGAGTAAGAAAATAGGTTTCCTGTCTCTTGGGCCATTCACCCACAACAAGGGTATAAACAACTGTGAGAAGGTCCAGTTGCTGGGGTCAGAGGGACTCTCAGAGGGGAAATTTCTTTGCAGAGCCTCACTGTGAGTGGGTCCCGGTCTCCTGCTTGCCCCCGTCTACTGAGCTGGCTGGGGAGAACTTGAGGGACATGGCTGGTGTCTGACACCGCTTGTGGGAAGGCCAGGCCGCAGGGCAGAGGGAAGTGGCCCACGGAGATCTGCTTCCACTGAGGGCTTGCGTGGACGTGTGGACGTGCCTACTTCTCATGGACCAGAGAGAGCTGTGTGGAATGAGAACTCGACTGGCCCAGAGGTGTGGGACCCCACCAGCCACAGACAGGCAGGGTGAAAATGGGAAAGGGCCTGGAAGCAATTGCAGCTCCCTCTTCTTGGCAAGTGCAGTCAGATGTTCCCTGCCAGGACTCTGCAGAGTCCAGGGAAACGCACCACATGAAAGTCATCTTTCGGGGGCAGAGCATAAAACCTCTGCAGCGCAGCCCTGTCAGGTGAGAACACACCTTCTCCTCCCCGGTCCCCTCCCTCAGCACAGCCCCGGAGGGGTCAGATGCCACAGTTAGTGAGCCAGAGGTGGGCAGAGAAGGGCCAGGCAGTGGGAAAGCTGGAGAGAGGGCGGCTGTGATGCCTGCCCCAGGGGCCTGGACACAACGCCCCCACTGTAAGTGGCCGCCCTTAGCCAGCCCTTGCTGAGAGAGGGGACAAAATCAAAATAAGGTTTGAGAATTTTGTTGTCACATAGGCCTGGTTATTTTTAATTACTGAATTGAGTTAGAATCTGGCACTTCAAGCAATTTTTATCATGTAGAGGTGAGATAAAAGTTGCAGTGCTTCAATTGCCAACCCAAGGTTTGGGGACTAACGTCTCTCGATGGATAGAGTTTAAAGGGATGATAGTGGTCCTATGGTTTGGATGTTTATGCCCCTTGAAAATTCATGTTGAAAATCCCCCAAGCAACAGGATTAAGAGGTGGGGCCCCTAGGAGGTGATTAGGGCACGAGGGCTCCGCCTTGTGAATGGGACTGGTGTCCTCAGCGGAGGCTGGAGGGGTCTGTCAGTCCCTTCGCCTTCCGCCTCGTGCGGATGCAGCAACGCGGCGCCATCTGTGAAGTATCAAGTAAAGGAGATTTTCTGTCTTTCTGTTTCAAGAGACAGGAGGGGCTGGGATGAGAGACAGGAGCAGAGAGAATGGGGAGAAGGGACTGGGAGTTCAACCAGAGGGCAGGAGGCTGGTCCCAGAGGGACAGTGGGCTCAGGCTTGCTCAGTGGCCGGAGCCCGTGGTTTGGCACAGGCTGGGACGTCCGCTCCGAGAATTAGCAAGGGAGCGTCGCACTGGCCACACACAAGCATGTCTTGGTTTCTAGACTGTTACTGCACTTCGTCTTTTTCTGAGCAAGACAAAACCATTGAGCGGGCAGTGAGTAGGTTCTCCTTTCTCTGAGACCGTGTCGGCATCAAGTTACTGCTCCCCTCCCCACACCCCCAGTTCTAAGGGCACCTGGAGAGAGAAGGCCTCGGAGCAGCGGGCCTGCTCTGGGCAGAGGGGAGGAGGCGAGGGGCTGTGGCCTATCTGGCTGGCTGCATGACATTCTGAGGCCCCACGGGACCTCTTTGCCTCTTCTTGTTCAATAAGCAGACAAAATTGGGACCCGAGCAGTCAAACAATACTTCTAGAAGGGTCCCTAGCACACCACCGACTGCCTGCCACAGTGTCCCCAAGGGAGAGTTTCAGACCATCCTCAGGGCGTGTCTCCAGACAGGGCAGGAGGACGGCCTGGAGGGGTCTCCCCATTTCCTCCTGTGCCTTTGCTGTCCACAGACCCCCACCGTTAGCCCCTTTCCTTCTCACTTTCCCCTCTCTGGTGCTGAGAGAGCGGGGTGTGCCCGGCCCATGTGAGTGGTTTAAAGACACATCCCGTCCTTCCAGCTTGTTCAGGGGTCATCTGGGAGAACTCTACCAACAGAGTATGCACATGCTTTTCAGTCACTGTTGAGAACATTTTCAAGAATTTTGCTTATGCCAGGTCACAAAGAAGTTACCTATGACCTCTAAAATGTACAAATTGTACACGTCACATCCTCTGACAAGAATTCAAGAAAACCAGAAATTAAAAACCAAAAGGTAAAAGAACAAAAACATCAAACCACTTGAGAACTTAAAAATCACTATTCTAAGTAACTCCTGGGTCTAAGAGAGAATACAAGTGTCAATACCGGCCATGTAGAACATAATGATGATAATGACAACACGAAAAATAAATGAACCAAACATTTATTTCCAGAAGCCAGAAAAAGAGAAAAACAAACAACTGCCATCGCCACCAATACAACCCAAGGAAACAAGGAGACGCTCATAATGAAACTCCCCAGAAATTAATGGATTAGAAAATAGGAAACATAAATTGATAAATAGATCCAGGGTCTGGCTCTTCAAAAAGGCCAAAGCATTAGAGAAGCCATTTGGAAGGCTAATCAAGAAAAAGAGAAAATATGTGAGTGTAGAAATGAGAAATGATACAAAGCAAATGAAAAATATAAATGTAACCTTATGCTAATAAACTTGAAAATCTCAATGAAGTGGATGGTTTTCTAGGAAAATATAAATAACCAAATTTGACAGAAGAAGTAGTAGAAAACCTGAATATGCTAACAATCCTAGAGGAAGCTGAGAAAGTTGTGAGAAAATGTATTAAACCCAGACCGTTTCAGAGGCGATGTCTTTCAAACCTTCAAGGAACAGATCATCTTTGGTCTGTTGAAACAGAGTTAGTGCATGGAAAATGACGGGCAGCTTCCCAAGTCATTTTGCTAAGCCTGGGTTGCCTGGACACGAAAGCCAACCTGCCAGATGGGCTGAAGAGAAACTGCAGCCCAATTTCACAAATACAGACTCAAAATATTAAAAAATTGAATGCAGCCGTATGTTTAAAATAACAATACACTAGGTGTAAGCAGGGATGATTCTAGCAATGTAAATGTTGTTCAGTTTTAGAAAATCTCTTAATATGGTCCATTATGTTACTAGATCAAGGTGAAAAACCACATTATCACTGTCATGGAGTGTTAAGAGCTTGTGTTTTGAAATCAGAAAGCCTGAGTTCCAATCCTGTCTTTTTTCAGTTCTCAACTGTGGGGCCCTTGGTCAGTTTTTCTATCTCAAAATTTGGAAAATAATGTCTAACAGTCAGGGTTGTGTGCAGATTAATGAATAATGAATATAAAACTCTTGGCACAGAGCTAGGCACAGAATCAGAGATTAGTAAATCAGAGTTTTAGAAAAATTTCAAGACATTGCTATCCATTTCTGGTCATGTTTTTGTAAATAAAAAAGGACTTGAAGAACACTCCTTTAACATTACAGACATAATTACTCTCAGACCAAAGCAACATCATCATTAACTGTGAAAACATTAGTGACATCCCAATTAAGTTCAGGAACAAGATAAGGATTCCTGTACCTCCACTATTACTTATTAATGTTCTGGAAGTTCTAGCAATGGAATTAAACAAGAAGATAAAATAAGGGTCATAAATATTCCCAAGGAGGAAATATTATCACCATTATTTTCAGGGGATATGGTTTCGTAATTTGAACATCTCAAAAAAATCAACAGAACATGTCATATAGCTAACAAATGAGTTTAGTAGGGTAGCAGTCACAAAATATAGAAATATAGTTGTAAAAACCAATATCTTTCCTATGATAATGAACAAGCCGTTAGAACACATCATGGAAATATATTACATTTACTACAGCAACAAAATTCATGGGTATTAACTGCACAAGAAATGTGCAAGATTTATGTAAAGAAAATGAAAAGACTTTACAGAGAAACCCAAAATGAACCTTGAACAAAAAGAGAAACAAGCATTTTTTTCCTAGGAAGAAGCAACAATTATAAGATTTCAGTTGTCCCAATTAATCTATAAATGACTAATTCCAATAAAATCTCAGTGAGTTTTTTTTCTTAATGGATAAAAACAAAACTGACAAAATTATTGTAAATTTCTCTGGAAAAATAGAAATATGGAGAAGAAAATGTTGAAGAAGAGCGAGGGGGATGGGCCGTCCCACTAGATATTAAAACATAATTAAAGGCTACAACAATTAAAACATATTTACTGGTGAAGGAAAACAGACAGATGGATTCATGGGACAGACCAGAAAGGCAGGAATGGATCCAAATATGTGTGAGAATTTATTATTGTTACGGAGGTTATTTCATAGAGTTGGAAAGTGACTGGTCAATAAATAAAGGCTAAACTAGATTTTTTCCTCAAAATGCACAAAAAACAAATATTAGCTTTTAATTACATATATGTATTTTTATTTTTAACCCTTTGCTTTGAAAAGAGTTTAAATTTACAATAAAGGTGTAAGAATAGTACAATAGATTCCATCATGTCCTTAACAATGATTCACCAATTGTTAACATTTTACAATTGCTTTATTACACACACACAAACATGTATTTACATGTACGCATATACATATATTTATCTATTTTTTTCCTGTAACATTTGAAAGTAAGTTGCAGGCAACATGTACCCTTTATCCTTAAAGACTTCAGTGAATTTCTCCAAAGAAAAAGGACGTTCTCTTGCATAACCACAATATAATGGTCAAATTAAAAATGTTTAACACTGATGCAATACCATACCATTATCTAATGCTTAGTCCATATTCAAATTTTGCAGTTTCCCAGTAATATCCTTTGTAGGCCTTCCCCTCACCCGTCCATTGTCCCATCTAGGAGTATTCATTGCATTTTGTCATCACGTCTTTAGCTCCCTTTAATCTGGGATCACTCCCCAGCCTTTCTTTGTCTTTTGTGTCACTGATATTTTTTGAAATGTCCAGGCTACTTGTTTTGAAGATTCTCCCTCCATTGGTGTTTATCTGGTATTTCTTCATAATTAGAACCAGGTCATGCGTTTTTGCAGGAATACACCATAAGACACGTTGTGTTCCTCTCAGCGCCTCATTTCAGGACATGCATGATCCAGTCTGTTCCATTACTGGTAACGTTAACTTGGACCACTTGGCTAAGTAGTGTTCGACAGATTTCTCCACTGTGAAATTTCTCTATTTCCTTTGTGATTAATACAAAATCTATGGGGGGATTCTTTGAAGATGTGTGAATATCCCATTACCCGTTTTTGCCTAAATTAATTGTTACCAGAATTGTTGTAAGGTGGTAATTTTCTAAAGCTATCATTCCTTCCGCATTTACAAGTTGGCATTTTATCACAAGGGAGAGCTTTCTCTCCCTCCCCTCTCTCCCTCTCTTTCTTTCCATCCTGTCAGTATGGACTCACAGATTCTTATGTTATTCAGCGGGCCATCACCCCTTGCTGTCTTTATTTATTTTGATGCTCCAATTGTCTCAGATTTGGCTAGTGGGCCCTGTGCCCTTTTGACCTATTCCCATCATTTTCTGAGCACTTCTTTGCTTTCTGGCACAACAAGATGTTCCAGGCTTATTTTGTACTTTCCCTGCCCCAGACTTGGAATCAGCCGTTTCTCTGAGGAACGCTGGTTCCTTTGATTGGGAAATGGTATTGAGAAATGAAGATCTGAACATAATTAAGTACAAAAAATTACGACATAAAAGAACTGTAGATGAAGAGTTATATATTTTTGGGTGAGAAAGAACTTTTAAATATAACATCAAAGGTGAAATCCACAAATTTAACTCTGTACACATTTAGGAACATCTTTAGGAAACCATCATAAACAAAATGCTGAGGGGTCCCAGGGCTCATTCCTTGGATTTCTTCTTTTCTCTGTCCACACTCGCTCCCTTGGTGAGCTCATCAAATATTATGGCTTTAAGAACTATCTATGTTCTGAGGATTCGCAAACTCACATTTCTAGCCTGGAAGTCGCTTTTGGACTCTAGACTTGTGTGTTTAACTGCCTGCTTGACACCTCCACGTGGATGCCCACTATGCGGCCCACACATCTCTCTCTCTTCCCAGCTTACTCTTCCCACGGTCTTCTCCATATCAAAAAATTAATAGCAAATTCAACCCTCCAGATGCTCTAGCCAATAGTTTTGGGGTCATTCTCGAACATGTTCTTTTTTTCATATCCCATCATGACCATGAATCCCTAGCCAATTCTGTCAGCTTTACATTGAAAATATATGCAGAGCTTGATCACTCCCCATTCCCTCCATTGTCAGCACTCTAGGACATCACACTTGGACCACTGTCCAGCCTCTTTTGTGACTCCCTGCTTCTGTCCTCGCCCTTCACAGTCCATTCTCGACAGAGAGCTGGTATGACCAGATCACACCATTCCCTCACCAGAGTCCCCCACGGCTTCCATACCTTTGGGAGAAGAAGCCCAGATCCTTATAATGGCCTCCACAGCCCAATGCCATTCGTTCTTAATTCCGGCTGCATGTTAGAATCATCTGGAAAACCTTAAAAGAAGTAGATGACTAGACCTGGGCCAATCAGATGAGAGTCTGGGGCTGGGGGCTGCACTGGGAGTGTATGGAAGCTCTCCAGGGACCTAATGGACAGGCAGAGTGGAGAACCCTCTCTCACACCATCAACCCAATTATCACTGTGTCCTCATCTCCTGCCATCATCTTGTTTCCCCCTTGCTCCCTTCCAGAAATGCTCCTGCCTCAGGGCCTTTGCACAAGCTGTTCCCTCAGGCCTGGAACTCTTCCCTCAGACATCTAGATGGCTTGGCTTCCTCACTTCCTTCCAGTCTCACTCTGACTGGTCCTTTCCCATTTAAAGTTCCAGTCCCTGTTTCACTACCAGCACTCTTTGCCCTTCTTCCCTGCTTTACTTTTTTCTACAGCACCTCAATAAGCTGACATACTATATATTTAGTTATTTATTGTATGCCTCATTCTTCTAGAGCAGGGGTTGGCAAACTACAGCATGCAGGCCAGCTCCAGCCTGCAGTCTGTTTCTGTGAGCCGAAGGGCTCTGCTCAAGTGGCTAGTGCTGGGAGCTACCAGTTAGAGCCTCCTCCTGTGATCCTGTTCCCCTCAGCTTCCAGTGCCTACCTCCCCTATCGTATCTCCCAGCCTCCTGGCACCCTCTGTTGCCACCTGCATGCTGTTGGCAACTGCCAGGCACTGAACAGAGGACTCCCAATCTAGGAGCAAATAACTCAGTTGCCCCTTCTAACCAGCTTCCCAGGTTGAGACACCCATGGTCTCCTGAAGAAGAAAGCGTGTAGGGTTTTGGTTGTCACTGGGGCAGAGAGTGAAACTGACCATTGCAGCTGCCCCAACTCCTGCCTGCCATTTTCTCCTCCTCAGGGTGGTTTCTCCTCTTGCTAAGATTGTCTGCAGTGGACAGCCACCAGCACAAACTGTGCCACCACCCAGGGCCCTGGGATGGGGTCAGGAGGGGCAGAACTTTTCACTCTTGTTACGTAAGTACCACCTCCAATTTTCTTATTGGCCTAAAGTATTTATTATCTGGTTCTTTTACAGAAAAGCGTCAGGACCCCTGCTTCAGAGTGTAAGCTTCATGAAGACATGGTTTTTTAAATCTTATTTTGTTCACCAGTGAATAGAGTGCCTGATAGTAGGTGCTCAACAATTATTTAATAGATGAGTACAAAGAAAATGATAAACTAGAAAAATATTTATGTTGCATTTAATAAAAATCTTTAATATATAAAAAGCTAATATACCTTGTAAAGAAAAATATTAACATACTAAGAGAAAATCAGGTGAAGACATGAAGATAAAGATTGACAAAAGTAGAAATATAGTGACCAGTAACCATAGGAAAACTTTATAAATCCAAACTAAAAAGAAGATAAGTTTCACTTATCAAGTTGGTGGTAAACACTAAAACAATGAGAATACCTGGTTTTAGGGACTGTCTGAAAGGCAACCTCAGAAACCCCTGATGAGTGTATTAAATTCCAGGTAGTGAGATTGTGAGTGATTCTTTTTTCCTTTTGGTCATGTATAAATATTTGAATTTTCTACACTGACTACATATTACTTAAGTAATGATTTAGAAAATTATTTAAGAGAAAATTGAGGTGCTGGAACAACTGGATATCTGTACAGAAAGAAAAATCCTGATCCATAACTCTCATCATACACAAAAATGAACTCTGAACAGGACACACAAACTTGAGCCATAAAAAAAAGAAAATTGATCAAATGAGCTTTATCAATCCAGTTAATCAAGAGATTAGTCTAAACAAAGAACTCTGGAATGGAGAAACCATTATACTAAATTTACGTATAGAACTGTTATGTTTATACTGTAAATATAATATTGACAATGTAAAAACTATTGTAAGCTATGGAGATTTGGGGATTGCTCGTCACTGCCTTTTTCTCTTTAAAAGACATTGTTAAGAAAATGAAAAAGGAAGCTGCAGAATGTGAGAATATTTTTTCGAAACATATATTTGACCAGAGACTTGTAGCCAAAATATTTAAAGAACTCTTACAACTCAATAATAAGAGAAATAACCCAATTTTTAAAAAAGCGAGCAAAATTTTGAAGGGACAAAGACGTGAATGGCCAATAAACGTGTGAAAATGTGCTTGACCTCACTATTCCTCAATGAAGTGCAAATTCAAACCACAGTGAGATACCACTATATACCCAACAGCATTAAATTTAAAAGATTGACAATACCAAGCATTGTTGAGGAAAATCAGCTAAAAAGCTGATAGATTACTTGGGAGTGTAAGACACTGACTTTGGAAAACAGTTTGGTACACATTTATTACACAACCCAGCAATCCCATTCCTAGTATTTACCTGAGAGAAAAAGACTTGACCACTCATACTTGTAGGTGAAGGTTCATAGCAGGTTTGTTCATAAGTGGCTCAAACTGGAAACAGCCCAGTTGTCCATCAACTGGCAAATGGGTAAACAAATTGTAGAATTCTTGTGTAATTTTAATTCACAATGAAAAAGAAACAAAATATCGATGCACACAAAAATATGCATGAATCTCAAAAGCCTTATGCTAAGTGAAAGAAGTAAATCATAAAAGACTACAGACTATATGATTCCGCTCATGAAATTCTAGAAAAGGCAATAGTGACAGGAAGTAGATCAGTGGTTCCCCAGGGCTGGGCACGGCCAGGGTAAGGGACTGATACAAAGGGACACAGAGAAATTTTTTAGGGTGACAGAAATGTTTTATATCTTGATTGTGATAATGGTTTCATGACTGTTATACAATTGTCAGACTCTTCAAACTGTATACTTAAAATGGGTGAATTTTAATGCATGTAAATAATATCCCCAATAAAGCTGATTTTTAAAAATGAAGGGAAAAAGGTATAAAAATAATAAGAAAGACATTTGAAGAAGAGGAAACTGCAAAAACATGTTCTGCTCATCCTCCTGATTCAAGATGGGTGGAGGTCACCAGAACTGTCGGGGACACTGTGCCCCTAGGCAGAGAACACGATGCTTTTGGTGAGAAAGTGGCCTTAGCGTGCTGCCTCAATGGAAGCTGGCAGCTGCCCTGGCCCCCTTCCCTGTACCTCCCCAATGTAATTCCGAAGGAAAATACTGGCCTGGATGGAACTTTCCCCATTCAATGATGAGTAATAAATAGAAATCATTAAGAAAACTGTTTCAACAGAGAAAGAAGAAAATATGCATCATAAGTAAAATTATCTGAAAAAAAATTGCTTCAGAAAATGAAGGAACATTTCTGAAAAATACCCTGTCCCTCATCTCAAAGGAATTGATGAAAACATAAACTCTTAAGGGGGAAAAGGAAGACCTCAGAGAAGAAATGAAAGAGATCAAAGAAGCAAGATTAAGGGAGAGAAAAAGAGAGCTGACAAATCTCAAACAATAGAGATGTAACATAATAGTAAATGTGTTAGAAAGACAAAAACCTTATCGGCAATCACAAGAACGAAACAGTTTTTGAAATCAGAATGAGATGCATAGTAGACAAGCCTGAGAAAAACCTCATAAAATGAAATGGAGAAGAACAAAGATAGAAAAAAATAGGTGCAAGTTCAAGACAAACAAAAGAAATCCAGCATAAATGCAACTGTTGCTCCAGTAGCAGTAGACAGAATAAGTGAGGTAGAAAAAATTCAAATATAAAAGAAAACTGTCCTGTAAAGGAGTGTACAATTTGATAGGGTGTAATGTGTTCCAAAAAGAACATGTCCTAGCGAAGTAATAAAGCATTAAAGCTAAAAAAGAATCATATGGTCAGCCAGGCAGAAAAAGCAAGTCACTCGAAGGGAAAAAACTATGTCAACTGGTCTGACACATCCCCAGTAACAGCAAAAAGTAGTGCAATGTTGTCTGCAGAGTTCCGAGAGCAGTATGACCCAACCTATTTTCACTCAGCCAAACTATCATTCAAGTCTAAAGGCAATAGTCGTTCACAAACAGGAAAATATGTTGGGACTGTTGGACCTGTAAGGATTTCTTGAAAAACTACCTGGTGATGGAATCCAGTTAATCAAGAGATGAATCTAAATAAAGAACTCTGGAATGGAGATACCATTATACTAAATTTACTTCCAGAACCATTATGTTTATACTATAAATATAATACTGACAAGGTAAAAAGCCTTTGCAAGCCCCTGAGATTTAAGGATTGCTTGTTGCTGCAGCCTAAAGTAGTACGAGCCGATTGATGCACCAATATTGGTTTAAAAAACCCGAGTCTTAGTGAAGCAATGGAGGGCCTTCTGGGAAAGACTTTGTTCTAAGATTAAAACTATCTGTGTGAGGCCTGGTTGGCCCTGGGGAGGCTGAGGGAGTCTAACATGGGGTGGTGACTATTGCTTAATTGTGTCCTTGGTCATGTCCCACAAACTCACATGTTGTCATTGGGAGAAACAAGGCTGCAATGCAAGTAAAACAAAAATGTCTGTTTCACTAAAACTCTGGATAATATTGTAGCTGGAGCAATGAGCTTTGATATCCTCTCCCTGGGGTGTAACTCGAAGGAAAGAGAAGTATTCTATTTCACTATGCCTCGGACCCTCTGGCTTTGCATCCTAAGGTTCCAAGACATTGGTGGCAGTGCCCATGGGAAGTGCTGCATACAAGTGCCACAGTCAGGGTGGCGATCAGAGCATGGTGGGACGTGACAGGAGTAACCAGCAGTTGTGTAGAGTTCTGTGTCAGATTGTGGCTCTGGCCCAAAGAGAGGATGTAGCAATGATGGTTTCGGTTGCAAGTGACAGAAGTATAATGATGCAAACAACAAAGAGAATTTATAGGCTCATAATATATTAATAGAAATACCGAGCAATGCAGTAAGCTTAAGGCAGTTCGACCTTGAGGTCCAAGGATATCACGCGGGACTTGATTTCTCTCCATGCCACTCCTCTGTTTCTGTTGTGTCAGTTTCGTCCTACAGCTGGCTCTCCTTGTGTTTGCAAAATGGCTGCTTGCAATTCTCACGACACATGGAGCAGGTGAGAAGACAGAACCACTGAACACTGAACACAGTTCTTGAACTTTATTCTAATTCACCCAATTTAGGTCATATACTCAAGCCTACCCAAGAACTGTGGAAGGAAATGACATTATAGAACTAGCTTAGAGCAGTGCATCTCAACCAGGGGCAGTTTTGCCCCCCAGGGGACATTTGGCAATATCCGAAGACATCTTGTCACAAGGGGTGTGTGCACATGACTGGCATCTAGACCGGCAATGCTGCTGAACATCCTACAACCTGCAGGACCGTCCGACTCCCACCTCTAACTGGCCCCAAATGTCAGTAGTGCTGAAATTGAGAAACCCTGGGTTCGGCCAGTCCGGATTCCCTCAGGCTTGAGCTGAGATGGAGTCAGGCTGTTGACACCGTTTGGCAGCTACAGGGGGAGGGTGTGTGTGAAATAGATGCTGGGAAGGCAACATTGCGTCCTCAACAAGCGCCCAGGAGGCCATTAGGCAGCAACTGGACTTGTGTGTGGACATTGGTGACACACTCTTGGGGACTTCTAGAAATACTTGGAGTGGAGATTGTAAGATGCCAAACTCTTGCACAACATGGACCAGAGAAATCTAGGTTATTACCAAGAGAGCGTCGTTTGTTCTCAGAGGCTGGCGAGGCGTTAGCCAACCTGGGTTTCGCAGCAGTAGGATTTTGGATTAAGACCTGGAAGCTTGGGGTACCACCACCTGCTGGAGGAGTTGAAGGCGGGGAGGGCGGATTGATGGGGGTGAGGTCTGCTGCAGGGCGGGAGCTGCAGAGGTGGGCAGCTTCAGAAGGAGGGCCGCAGGGACGAGGCTGTGCTCCAAAGGTGACAAGTATCCCTTGAACAATTTTAAAAAGGGGAATGGTCTCATCAGATTTGCATTTTATAGAAATGACTCCTTGTGTGGAGGATGGAGAGGAGGGAGGGGGTCTGAGAGTTCCGAAGGAGGAGCAGGTATAGGATTTGAAGATGAGTTGAATAAGGAGATTAGGGAAAGGGAGGAGCCAAGAACAATCCCTGACTCCTGGCCCACCCCCACCCCAGGCCCCCTGCGATTCATATCACTTGGGAGCCTCTGGGCTGGACCAGGCAGGAGGAGCAGGAGACCAGGGACTGGCTTGAGGCTGTGGGTTTGAGGTGCTATGGGACTTGGATACGGAGCTTAGGAGGGGCATTGTCTAATCAGCGGAATTGAATCCATGGGAGGGAGCTGCATGGAGAGGGAACAGAAAGGGTGCTCAGGAGAGAACGCTGGGGAATGCCAGACTCTAAGGACAGGCTAAGGACAAGAGGCCCAGAGGAGAGGGAGTGGTTGGAAATCAGGAGCAAGGACGTACCGGAATTAAAGGGAGAGAAGCTCGGTGGCCCTCCTTGACAGGGGTTGCCAAGTGTCAAACTCTACCCAGAAATCTCTACCATGAGGCCTGAAAAGTGCCTACCAAATTCAGCCCCTGAGGCTGCTGGTGACCTTGAGGAGCAGTTTTCCTGGAGCTGTAGAGGCTGAGATCAGACTGCAAGTCGCTGGGGAGAGCTGAAGAAGTTTGCTTGGGATGGGGACAGAGAGACACGGTGACAGCAAGAAGGGAAAGCTGCACTGGCCAGAGAGGCAGCAAACCTGCAAGCTGCTCCTACTACATTTAAAAGCCAAATGATCTGAAAAATTAACAGTAAGCTACATTAATAAAGGACTTCCTCCGAATTAAAAAAAAAGGAGTGTTAATATAAACTTTTAAAAACTCAATGCTTTTAAACCAAAATTTTGGGCTTTTGTTTAGTAATGCTGATATTTTGTTATAAAAGCAGTACATATGACTTAAAATTCCAATTTTAACAGTGGATGAAATTATGCCATTTTATATGAAATGAAATTTATTAATATATTAAATATAAATTAAATATATATTAAATCATTTTATAATTTATTTAGTCTTTTCCCTATTGGTGAAGTTGTTTTTATTTTGTTTATGATGATGGTTGGAACTTCCATGCTGAGGGAAAAGTCAGGAGAGAAGGAGACGGTTCCACGTTCATGGTCTCCCTAGGACCTATACGTCTCCTGCTTCCAGCCTAGGGACGTCTCTAACTTCCAGCACATTTGGAGGGAAGAGATGACTAAGATCAGCAGTGACCAAGCCCTTCCCACCTGACCTCACCAGCCTTCTCCTACGCCCAAGGCCTCTTTCTCTCACCTTTCCAGTGAAATAATTTCCCGGTATCTTATCACTGCTGTTTTATGTTCATGTTTCAAAATGCGCAGGAGCCATACATTGAAAACCGCTTCCCAAGGTAGAGTCATTTCCTCATATGACTGAGGCTGAGGAGTTTGGACTTGATCTTACAAAATGAGCGAGAAATTGGCTCAGGTGCTAACTACCCCCCAGGAGCCCCTCCCCTTGGTGTAAACAAGGGCTCCTCCTGTTGCTGCTGGGCTGAATGTTCCCGGCCTTAGATGAATGATCCAGAACTAACGCAGATGTTCAAATCCATCCCTGCCCTTGTAACCCGATTACTCAGACAATACCCAACCATTGCCCTGGGGTGATCAATTGATGTTCTGATATCTTGTGGGGAAGTTTCGGGCAGGTCTGGGAGGACTGTGCAATTGTACAATGCCAAGTCATCCCGGAGACGGGGAGAGGGTCAGGAAACCGGGGCCAATGGCATTCTGAATTTAACAACTGGAGAGGAGCTGGATTATGGCAGAAGGTATCCAGCCCGAGGAGGTTCTCTGACTGGGTGGATACAAACACTGCTTGTGAATCTGTAGAAAAGGAAGTGGTCATCACCAGGAACTGGCTAGGCTCTGCTTGACAGAGTTCTGAAATTCCTTCGTGTTCATTTTTAAGGGGTTACAAATTAGGAGGTGGGAGTGGCGGCCGGGGTGGAGGGCAAATGTGCCTGTTTCATCCCAGATCTCTCAGGTCAGCCCTGCGGGAGTGAATGGAGACCCACGGGCTGGGACGACCTGGCCCTTCTCTGACCTGTCTCGTCCTCCCCCTACGCCTGAGGCCAGGTGGGTATCCAGCTCTACGGAAGGTGGATTTGGGAATAAATCCCAACCAGGGCGTGGGAAATGTAAGGAGCCAGATCTTTAATTGGATGAGGCAGTGATGTTATCTCCTGTTTGTAGCCCTGCTGTGACCTCATGCCCCAGATCCAGAGACTAGGGCTTGCCCCAGACCAATCTAATGTGAGGTCCCACCGTGTTCCCAGGCCTGCATTGTGCCCTGGGCCCTTGCAGCAACTCCAGTCCACGGCACCCCTCTTGCCAGTGAACCCTGCGCTGCTGCTGGCCTGCTGGGTGCCCACAGACATGCATTGCTGGATTCCTCTCTTTGGCTCCCTCTTGCCCGGCCTCTCCAAGGCTGGCCCTGCCTGGGCAGTATCTGCTACCAATCTGCTCTCTTTCAACTGGTCCAATTGCACTTTCTGCCCCTGATAACAGCTGGTTGTGCCGCCCAGCAAAGAGCTGCTCCTGTCATGTGACAGCTCCCTCACTCGTGGTCTATAAGCCTCGAGCTCCCGTTCTCACAGGCTGGGTGCCAGGAGCACTCGTCTGTGCGACTCCAAGTGCCCGCCATCCTCACCGCCCCCTTCTGAAGAAAGCAGCCTCGGGAAGCTCCTTGCAAGTAACTGCTGGGCATTGTGGTTGGGACTCTGCTCCTCTGGCCAAGGCCGGTTGGCTTGGGAATCGGAACTTAAGCCCATGTGAGCCGTCTATTGGCCGGAGATGAGATGCCCCTGACAGCCTGGTTTGCCCGACAGGTGTTTTCCATCCTGCATGGTGACTAGCTGGCCACATGTTTCTCCTGGGAATTCTGGAAGTGAGATAACTCATAGGAGTTGGGCAGGAAAAAGGAGACACAGAAGCAGAGGAAGGAGCAGGAGGAAAGCACCTGAGATGGAGAAGATACAGCTCCCGAACCACGCAGAGGCTTCCTGGGTGTCTGGCTCTCCCCTTCCTCTCCCACAGGCCCGGCTGGGCCCCTGCTGGGCAGATTCTTCACTTCTCCATCTCCTGAACCCAGAGCCAGGCTTTGCTCCTACCCTGCTCTCCAGGGTGGAATGACCACACCCAAAGGGTGCTGATGGAGGAAAAGATTGAGGTCAGACGGAGGGAGGTTTCAGCAGGGTGTTCAGGCCTGTTTACTGATGCCAGTAGCCACGGGATGAAGGCATAGATGTTACGCTTATCAAATGAGGGCCCGACCCAGGGCTGACAGGGATAGTGATTGGGTGTCAGAGTCAAAAGCCACAGAGACCTTGTCAGGCTGGAGAGCTGGGCTGAATTAAATCTGATGACATTCAAAAAGGACAAATGGGAAATGCTTCCTGCACCCAGATTGCAGCAGCCTGCAGCACTATGGCTGTTTTGAAAAATAGCCCATAGAGTGAGGGAGTTGCCCCAAAGGGAAAAAGCCAAAAAACTCGAATCCTATAATAAGGAGAGTACAGTCTCCAGTTCAGCTTGTACCTGCGGCCTGGGACAAAATGTCATGCCCAGGCTACTCTCGTAGTGAGTGGAGCTTTCCATGGGAGGAGTAAAGAGGCCAGGGGTGCCCAGAGCATCATCCTAATCCTCTCCTTTTCCTCCGTAACCCTCCCTCCTTCCTTCCTCCTTCCTTCCCTTCTTTTCTCCTTCCCTCCCTTCCTTCCTCCCTTCCTCCCTCCCTCTCTCCTTTCCTCCCTTCCTTTATCAGGCACCGAACACCTCTGACGTAGCACCATGGCTTAACAGGGGGAAAGGAAGCCAAAGAAGTTTGACCGAGAAGCTTGTGTCTCGAGGAGTAAGTAGGAGTTCAGTTTTGTCGGGCCGATTTAGGAGAGGGCGGGGTGGGGAAGGGCACCCCTGTTTGAGGGAACAGTGAGAAGTTCCAACTGGCCGGAGGTTGGGGACGGCAGGGAGAGAGGCTGTGGTCACACAGTGGAAGGCGTCGTGTGTCAAGGACTGGGCCTCTCTCTTGAAGTCGCTTATTAAAGGTTTTTAAACAGGGACCAACGCAGGTGAATTCGAGATTAGACAGAGCTCTCTGGTATGAGCATGGAGGAGGGACTGAGGGAAAAGGCCAAGGGCAGGTGATGCAGGTCCCCAGAGTGGCATCCTCCCTTCTCGCTGGCGAAGCTACTTTGAGGAAGGGGCTGAAGACGCCCGGCCGCGCCTGCCCCTCTGCAGCCAGGCCCTGGGCACAGGGCCTGAACCTGTGGGAGTCCCGCTGTCCGGGGGCTTCCAGGAAAAAATTTCCCCTCTGATAAAAAGAGATAGTTGAGGAGGAAAATGTCTTCTTTTCCGCTTTTATTTTTTTTTTTTTTTATTTTTTTTTTTTAATATATTTTTTTTTATTTCAGCTCATCATGGGGGTACATAAGTTCAGATCATATACATTGTCCCTGTCCCGCCCATCCCCCCGAGTCAGAGTCCCAAGCGCGTCCGCTCCCACTCTCCAGACAGTGCGCCTGGCACTCGCCATGTATTCATACCTCGATCCCCTCCCCCCCCACCTCCCCGGGTCTGCACCCTCAGGCATGACCATTCCCCAGAGGGTGCGCAATGCACTCGTCATGTAGGCATACACCCATCCCCTCCCCCCACCCCCCCATCCCAGTCTGATATCCAATTGGTATCCTTCCCTGATGTACATTTAGGTGATGATCAGGGAAACCAGTTTTCTGGTGAGTACATGTGATGCTTGTTTTTCCATTCTTTGGATACTTCACTTAGTATAATGGGTTCCAGCTCTCTCCAGGAGAACCAAAGAGATGTCGTATCATCGTTATTTCTTATAGCTGAGTAGTACTCCATGGTATACATATACCACAGTTTACTAATCCATTCGTGGATCAATGGGCACTTGGGTTGTTTCCACATCTTTGCGATTGTGAATTGTGCTGCTATAAACATTCGGGTACAGGTGTCTTTGTTAAAAAATGACTTTTGTTCTTCTGGGTATATGCCCAATAATGGAATTGCTGGATCAAATGGTAGGTCTACTTGAATCTGTTTAAGGTATCTCCATATTGCTTTCCATAGGGGTTGCACTAGTTTGCATTCCCACCAGCAGTGTATGAGTGTTCCTGTCTCTCCGCATCCACGCCAACACGTGTTGTTTTGGGATTTTTTGATAAAGGCCATTCTCACCGGAGTTAAGTGGTATCTCATTGTGGTTTTGATTTGCATTTCCCTGATGATTAGGGATGTTGAGCATTTTTTGATACGTTTTTTGGCCATTCTTATGTCTTCTTTTGAAAAATTTCTATTCATGTCCTTTGCCCATTTTTTGATAGGATTGTTTGATTTTTTCTTGCTGATTTTCCTGAGTTCTAAATAGATTCTTGTTATCAGTCTTTTATCTGATGTGTAGTATGCAAAAATTTTTTCCCATTCTGTAGGCTGTCTGTTTATTTTCGTGACTGTTTCTTTGGCTGTGCAGAAGCTTTTTAATTTAATCAGGTCCCATTCGTTTATTTTTGTTGTTGCTGCAATTGCCTTAGGGGTTTTCTTCATAAATTCTTTGCCTAGACCAACGTCTGTGAGAGTCTTTCCTACATTTTCTTCTAGAATTCTAATCGTTTCCCATTTAAGGTTTAAATCTGTTATCCACCGTGATTTGATTTTTGTGAGAGGTGAAATCTGTGGGTCCTGTTTCAGTCTTCTACATGTGGCTATCCAGTTTTCCCAGCACCATTTATTGAATAGGGACTCTTGTCCCCAGAGTATTTTTTTGTCTATTTTGTCAAAGATTAGATGATTATATGAGGATGGTTTTATATTTGGGTTTTCTGTTCTGTTCCACTGGTCTGTGTCCCTGCCCTTGTGCCAGTACCAAGCAGTTTTAAGCACCACAGCTTTGTAGTATAGTTTGAAGTCTGGCAAATCAATACCTCCCATTTTGTTTTTATTGCTTAAGATTGCTTTTGCTATACGGGGTCTTCTCTGTTTCCATACAAAGTGTATAATTATTTTTTCTAAGTCTGTGAAAAATGATGTTGGTAATTTAATAGGAATTGCATTGAATCTATAGATTACTTTGGGTAGTATAGACATTTTAACGATGTTAATTCTTCCAATCCATGAGCATGGTATGGATTTCCACTTATTTACGTGTTCTGCAATTTCCTTCCTTAGCGTTTCATAGTTCTCTTTATAGAGGTCCTTTACCTCTTTAGTTAAATATATTCCTAGATATTTTATTTTCTTTGTTGCTATTTTGAAAGGTATTGAGTCCTTAATTTGGTTCTCCAATTGAATGGTATTGGCATATATGAATGCCTCTGATTTGTGTGTATTGACTTTGTAACCTGAGACATTACTGAATTCGTTAATTAATTCCAGGAGTCTCTTGGTTGAGTCCTTGGGGTTTTCCAGATACAACATCATATCATCAGCGAAGAGTGAGAGTTTGATCTCTTCTGTCCCTATTTGGACACCTTTGATTCTGCTCTCTTGTCTGATAGCTCTCGCAAGGACTTCCAATACAATGTTGAAAAGTAATGGGGACAGTGGGCAGCCTTGTCTGGTTCCAGTTCTGAGTGGGAATGCTTTCAATTTTTCCCCATTCAGTATGATGTTGGCTGTGGGTTTGTCATATATGGCTTGTATTATTTTTAGGTAGGTCCCATTTATGCCTATGTTGTTAAGTGTTTTTATCATAAAAGGGTGTTGAATTTTGTCAAATGCTTTTTCTGCATCTATTGAGAGGATCATATGGTCTTTATTTTTGCTTCTATTTATGTGGTTAATTACATTTATAGATTTTCGTATGTTGAACCACCCCTGCATCTCTGGGATGAAGCCTACTTGGTCGTGATGAATTATTTTTTTAATCAGCACTTGGATACGATTTGCTAGGATTTTATTGAGAATTTTTGCATCTACGTTCATGAGAGAAATTGGTCTGTAGTTTTCTTTTTTTGTTGCATCCTTTCCTGGTTTTGGTATCAATGTTATATTGGCTTGGTAGAATGTGTTGGGGAGAATTCCATCCTTCTCAATATTGAAGAATAGTTTATGTAGGATGGGCACCAGTTCATCTTTGTATGTATGGTAAAATTCAGGTGTGAACCCATCTGGACCAGGGCTTTTCTTTTTGGGAAGGTTTTTTATTGCTGTTTCAATTTCAGTTCTTGATATTGGTCTATTCAGGAATTCTATTTCTTCCTGATTGAGCTTGGGAAGGCTGTGTGTTTCTAAAAATTTGTCCATTTCCTCCTCATTTTCCAATTTGTGTGCATAAAGATTTTTGTAATATTCATAGATAATGTCATGTATCTCTGTGGCTTCGGTTGTGATTTCTCCTTTCATGTTCCTGATGGAAGTTATTAAAGATTTTTCTTTTCTGCTCTTGGTTAGTCTAGCCAGTGGTGTGTCTATTTTATTTATCTTTTCAAAGAACCAACTTTTTGTTTTATTAATTTCCCTTATAGTATTTTTGTTGTCTTTTTCATTTAATTCTGATTTGATCTTAACAATTTCTCGCCTTCTGCTGGGTTTGGGGTCAGTCTGTTCTTCTTTCTCCAGCTCTTTGAGTCTATTCATTAAGTTGTCTATTTGTAAGTTGTCTGTCTTTTTGAAATAAGCATTTATGGAAATGAATTTTCCTCTCAGGACTGCTTTAGCTGCATCCCATAGATTTTGATAAGTTGTGTCACCTTTGTCGTTTAATTCAAAGAATGTTTTGATTTCTGACTTAATTTCTTCTTTTACAAAATTGTTATTCAGAAGAAGGTTATTTAGCTTCCATGACCTTGAGTAGGAATGAGAGTTCCTGTTAGGGTTCATTATTACTTTTATTCCATTGTGGTCTGAGAAGATGCAGGGTATGATTTCTATTTTTTTAATTTTTTTAAGACTTGCTTTATGGCCTAGGATATGGTCAATCTTAGAGAATGTTCCGTGAGCCGATGAGAAGAATGTATATTCAGTGGATTTAGGGTAGAATGTCCTGTAGATGTCAGTCAGGCCCATTTGTTCTAGCCTTCTGTTTAAGTCTACTATGTCTTTGCTTATTTTCTGCTTGGAGGATCTGTCCTGTGCTGTCAGTGGGGTGTTAAAGTCTCCAACTATTAAAGTGTTGTTGTCTATCATTTGGTTTAGATCGAGTAGGATTTGCTTTATGAATCTGGGTGCACCTAGATTGGGTGTATATATATTAAGTATGGTTATGTCTTCTTGTTGAATTGTGCCTTTCACCAGTATGTAGTAACCGTCTTTGTCTTTTATTACTTTTGTTGGTTTAAAGACTAAGTTATTGGAAATTAAAACTGCCACACCAGCTTTCTTTTGGCTACCATTTGCTTGAAATATCAAGTTCCATCCTTTTATTTTCAGTCTAAATGCATCTTTGCCGGTTAAGTGTGTTTCCTGAAGGCAGCAGATACTTGGTTTGTGTTTTTTTATCCATTGGCCCAGTCTATGTCTCTTGAGTGGGGAATTCAGGCCATTGACATTTAGTGAGAGAACTGATAATTGGGACAGATTTCTGTTTATCTTATTGGGTAGAACTTCTTTTCTATGTTTTCTCTCTTGAGCCATTGTGGTGGCTAGAATTTGATCTTTAGTTCTTGGGTGGCTTTACATTCGTGGGCCTTTGTTGTGATGATCCGTGTGTAACTCTCTTTTGAGTACTTCTTGGAGGGGTGGTCTTGTCTTGGTGAATTCCCTCAGTCCTTGTTTATCTGAGAATGTCTTAATTTCTCCTTCATATAGAAAGCTTAGCTTAGCTGGGTACAAGATTCTAGGCTGGGCATTATTCTGTTTCAGAAGAGTGAGAATGGGGCCCAAACTTCTTCTTGCTTGTAAAGTTTCATTTGAGAAATCTGGCGTAATTCTAATGGGTCTCCCTTTGTATGTTACTTGTTTCTTTCTCCTTACAGCTCGAAGAAGTGTCTCTTTAGTGGATATTTTGGTCAGTCTGACGACTACGTGGCGTGGTGTTTTCCTATTTGCTATGAATCTACCAGGGGTTCTTTGAGCTTCTTGAACCTGTATATCTAAAGTTTTAGCAAGGCCTGGGAAATTTTCTTCTATTATGTCTTCAAATAGTTTATCCAGCCCTTGCTTATTATCTTCTTCACCTTCAGGGATGCCTATAACTCTCACATTAGGTTTCTTCACATAATCCCACATTTCTTGAAGACTCTGATCTTTTTTCTTATTTCTTTGCTCTATCTCTGTGACTGTCTTATTTAATTGGAAAGAGTTATCTTCGATTTCTGAGATTCTGTCTTCTATTTGATCTACCCTGTTCTTGAGACTTTCCACTGTGTTTTGTAGCTCCCTGAATAAATCCCTCATTTCTAGGAGTTCAGTTTGGTTTTTTTTCAATACGTCTATTTCTTTAGTGAATTTTTCTTCCAAATCCTGGAATTTTTTTGCGGTTTCTTTGCGGTGGATATCAATTTTTTCTTGTATATCATTCAGCTTATTTATAACCCAAGACTGAAATTCTTCTGGTAACATGTTGGTATTCTGAAACTGGCTTGTGCCAATTGGAGGAGAGTTGGTATTTCTCTTTGGGGGCGAGGTTTCCGTTTGGTTTTTTGTGCTCCCCATATTTTTCCGCTGAGCCCTTCCCATCTGGCTCTATCGTTAGATCTTTTCTCACAGCTTTAGTCTAGTTAACAGCACGTCTTGTACTCTGTTCTTAGGCTGTGGAACAGTCTAGGAATGTTGCTTCCTTTATCTATAGGGGGAGACTGTTGTGTGCTGTTTAGAGTTTCTTTTTTCTATCTCAGTTGGGGGACTGCTTCTGATGGGTCCACCCCCAGAGGGTTGGCTTGACCTAAGACCAGTTTGGCAAGTTAAATCACTGTGTTGTCGACTTTCAGTTAGTAGGCAGGATTCACACTATTTGCAAGCAGAAAGCCTCTTCTCTCTCTCTTTTTCTTTCCCTTCCTTCTTCTTTTTCTTTTTTTTTTTCTTCTCCCTCCTTCCTCTTTCTTCCCTTCCTCTCTCTTCCTCTTCCTTCTTCTTCCCCCCTTGACTTTTGGTTCTTCCTCTGGATGTGTGGTTTCTGTCTCTTTCTGCAGGAAAGACACTGGCTAGGCAGAGGAGGCAGTGCCCTCACTCCCTCAGTGCCCCAGCTGCTGCAGCTCCCACGGGCAAGGGTCTACACTGTCCCAGTGTTCCCAAGGTCCAGGCTCCACACTCTTGCGTCTGGGGAAGCACTCAGTGTTCACACCTGGGAAGGGGACCTGGAGAGGGTCTATGGATCAGGGGATGGAGCCTCCTGGGGAGCCGCCTGGCACCCTATGGCTCTGCAGCAGTTAGACCTTGGCCCTCACAATTGCTGCTGCCCACCCGCAGATCACTGGTACTGGGGGGCAATATTCAGGGACCAATAGGAATCAGACCTGGGGGTCTGGAGCACTCAGGAGTATACAGTAGCTCTTGGGCTGGAGGGCCACCGGAAAGGAAAAAAGAAAAAAAAGAAAAAAAAAAAAAAAAAAAAAAAAGAGAGAGAGAGAGAGAGAAACAATATGAATAACAAGGAGAATAAAGAGAAAACAAGAATGAAAAGAGAAAGAAAGAAAGAGAGAAATAAAATAAAAAAAAAAGAGAGAGAGAGAAACAGTATGAATAACAAGGAGAATAAAGAGAAAACAAGAAAGAAAAGAGAAAGAAAGAAAGAAAGAGGGAAATAAAATAAAAAAAAAAAAAAAAAAAAGAAAGAAAAAATCTCGCTTTAATATTTCACACTCGCGGCCCCTCGCCTCGGCGCAGGCCTGCGTCTGTCCCTTTAAGAGATAGGGCGCCGGAGCGCCGCCAGAGGCTTAGCTGTGGGAACCAAGATGGCGACCGCGCATCCGCCGGTTGCAGGCGCCCGGGGAGAGCGTTCAGAGCTCGGCAGGCGCCAGGGCCCACAGTAGCTCCCCAGCCGGAGAGCTGCCGTGGGGGCAGAAAAAAGCAAAAAAAGTCCCGCTTTAATATTTCACGCTCACGGCCCCTGGCTTCGGCGCAGGCCCGCGTCTGTCCCTTTAAGAGGTAGGGCTCCAGAGACGCGTCAGAGGCTTAGCTGTGGGAACCAAGATGGCGACCGCGCATCCGCCGGTTGCAGGCGCCCGGGGAGAGCGTTCAGAGCTCGGCAGGCGCCAGGGCCCACAGTAGCTCCCCAGCCGGAGAGCTGCCGTGGGGGCAGGAAAAAGCAAAAAAAGTCCCGCTTTAATATTTCACGCTCAGGGCCCCTCGCTTCGGCGCAGGCCCGCGTCTGTCCCTTTAAGAGGTAGGGCTCCAGAGACGCGTCAGAGGCTTAGCTGTGGGAACCAAGATGGCGACCGCGCATCCGCCGGTTGCAGGCGCCCGGGGAGAGCGTTCAGAGCTCGGCAGGCGCCAGGGCCCACAGTAGCTCCCCAGCCGGAGAGCTGCCGTGGGGGCAGAAAAAAGCAAAAAAAGTCCCGCTTTAATATTTCACGCTCGCGGCCCCTCGCTTCAGCTCAGGCCCGCGTCTGTCCCTTTAAGAGATAGGGCTCCAGAGACCCGTCAGAGGCTTAGCTGTGGGAACCAAGATGGCGACCGCGCATCCGCCGGTTGCAGGCGCCCGGGGAGAGCGTTCAGAGCTCGGCAGGCGCCAGGGCCCACGGCAGCTCCCCAGCCGGAGAGCTGCCGTAGGGGTAAAAAAAAAAAAGCAAAAAAGTCCCGCTTTAATATTTCACGCTCGCGGCCCCTGGCCTCGGCTCAGGCCCGCGTCTGTCCCTTTAAGAGATAGGGCGCCGGAGAGCCGCCAGAGTCCAAGCTCTCGCCCGCCTATGTCACCTGTCCTCGGAGCTCCAGGTCTCCCGCGGTGATTCTGCACCGATTTCAGTCAGATCCTTGACCGAGTGGATGTGGGGGGTCAGTGGGGAGATCAAGCCGCTTTGCTGTGGGGCTGAACCCGCCCCACTGTCCGGTGAGGCAGGTACGGCCGTCCCGCACTCCGCTGTCTGTTTTCCGTCCCGCACTCTCCAAATTATCTCGGTCTGATTTCCCACTCGCCTCTGTTTTTTACTGTTCCCTGTGTCCGACGGTGATTCTCCGTGGGTTCACCTCACCCTTCCTGTGGAGGAGCAATCCTCCAGTGTTGTGGCAGGTGGAGATCCACGCCTTCCTCTCCGGGAGCACAAATCCAGGAGGTCACCTCCACTCCGCCATCTTCTCTCTTCTTACAACTTTTATATAACATTACACTGGATGTTCTGGAAAGGGAAGTGGCTAGACTGACTCCTCCTGCAATTCCACAAGATCAAAGACTCTGATTCTACCTTGTCTTACTTTGCCACAGCAATTGGCACTGTCAGAAGAGACCTGAGCTGCGCGGGCGCGGGCGCGGGCTCGAGTGCCTCTTTTCCGCTTTTAGACTTTGTCTTGTGAGAATGTGATCTTGGGACCCATGACAACTGTCTTGCACACATCAGGGGAAAGCCCAGAGAATGAAGCCGGGCCGGCGCGGTGTGGCTGGGTGGCCGAGCCAAGCGTGGCTCACGTTCACCGGGTGCTGCTCCAGCCTCATGAGATTGTTGTGAGAAATGACAGCATCAGTACAGGTACCGTCACTGATACACATAACCCCCACGTTAGATTATCCACGCAACAGGTCCTGGGCGCCCTGTGACTGACAGCTGGGAGCATCCTGACGGATGGAAGGGGCTGCCCCGTGGGCGGGGAGAGCTGGTCTGGCCCTGAAGTTGGGCACGGGCCATGCAAGGGGAAGAGGAGAGAAGTTACAGACATTTCGGAGGAAGACTCGGTTAGCCTTGGTGCCACTTCTGAGGAAGAGGAAGGAGTGCAGGGCGGTTTCTGAGCATGTGGTGAAGGTGTGGGGGTGACAGGGAAGATGTAGGTCTTGGGGGAAGATGAGCTTGGTGTGGGATGTGTCCCGTGGAATTGTCTGGAGGTGTCAGGTGGCACTGGGGGTCCAGCAGGCCCTTGGAAACTCTTGTGGGGGACAGAGGCCAGGGCCCTGGGGACTGCTGACATAGACAGGGAGCTAATGCTGGGAAATTAGACAAGGGGACCCCAGGCCTGGTAAGGAGGAGGAGCAGTGAGGACTGACATGGGCCCTGGGAGGCAGCCGGCACTGGAGAGGTGCCCAGGGAGTGGACCCAGAGCAGGGCACTGAGGGGTGGCCGAGAATCAGGGTAGCAGGGCCAAGGGGAGGTCCAGGGAGGAGGGGGCTCTGATGGGGAGAGGTCAGGGCAGTTGGGCACAGGTGACTCTCGGGTGAGGGGCAGGGCAGGGTCTGATGGCTGAGGCTCTGAGTGTGGAGCATCCTTACAAGAGGATTGAAAGGATGTCGAGGGATTTAAGGTAGCAGGAGGGGGCCTGGGGAGGAGGGAAAGTTTTTCAGAAGAAGGACTCCCTTGAATATGTTTGCAGGCTGTGGGGAAGCGGCGGGAAGCGGAGGCAAGGTGGAAGGAGCGGGGAAGAGAGGGGGTGACCAGCAGGCCAGGCTGTGAGAGGCCTGCAGCCCAGCGAGGGGGCTGTCCCCACCGCCCTACCCAAAGGAGGTTGGGAGCTGGAGTGTCTGGCCCTGGGCCCTGTTTCTATTTGCATAAGGAATGGTCACCTGCTGGGTAAAGAGCAGGGTGACAGTGAGGTCGTGGTCAGGGAGGGGGCTGCAGAATGAAGGTTTGCAGGTGGCACAGTTCCTGGGGGTGACCAGGGCCTCTCACCTCCTCTCAGCTGAGCACCTTCTTCCTTCTCCTTTTCTTCACTCCCTGACGGCCTGGGCCTCAGGGGCTCCTGGGAGCCAGTCAGCCTCGGTGTTGGGAGCTAGAGGCCTCTGCAAACAGAGCCTGGAGCTCTTGGGAACATCCAGCAGCCCCCAAAAGGCTGCTTGCTTCCTCCAGGCATCCTTCCCAGGTTCCCCTCCCACCCTTCCCGCCTCTCTTTCCACATCCTCTTTTCAGGGGAGACAAGGCTCTTGTGGGCAGCAGTGCCTAGTGCAGGAAGAATATTACTTGCTGGTCCAAGCTGGGCCCTGGAGCCAGACTGCTTGGGTTCCTGGGTTCAAGTCCTAGCTCTGCATGTGCCCGCAGAAAAGCCGTTGTTTAATCTCTCTGATTCCGTTTGTACAAAGGGGCTAATCATTGCACCAACTGCATGGGGTTGTTACAGGATTTAAATGAGATGATCCATGAGCCGCGCACGTTGAAAGTCTCCACGAGGGTCAGCTGCAGTGTTTCAGCCCTGGCTCCTCCTGGTGGGGCAGCCCCTGCCTCCAGTCTGCACAGGGCACCCTCCGTCCCGGGCTGTCTGGGGCGCAGACAGACAGGAGACAGCACACGCCTGGACTCTCCCAGGCTGCGGGCGGCATGTGCGTGTGTTCAGGTTGAGCTGATCCGTGAAGCAGACTCTGGAATTCACCGCGCTCATCCACTGAATCCCAGATGGAAACATACACAAACACTCTCTATAAACAGAGACAGCATCTTACAAAGGCAACAAACCAATGAGCCAGTCTGAACTGGAACTGAAGCTCTGGGTTTTCTGATGATTTTCTTTCAATCTAAACAGAGCCCTCCCACTCCCTCGGAGAACTGACTTTCCCCCAGGCCTGGATGCCAGTGGCTGCTGCGCCTCCCTTTCCCGCAGCCCAGCCACGTGCCGGGCACTCTCCAGCTTGGGAAATTCTCCCAGCTGCCAGCGGCTTCTCTTCCAGCGCCAGCAGGCTGTGAGGGGAGACAACGTGTCCCTGGCCCTCTGGGGGCACTGAGTTTAGCAGACATGCTCCTCTCAGGTCCGGGACATGTGAGCCTGTGGGTGGCTGTTGGGCAGAGCAGGGTGAGATCCCTGAGGACTCCAGTGAAGGGACAGTGCGCACACACGTGTGCAACTTCACAGCGGGTTCCCACGCCCGCCCTCCCCCTGCTCACACGATCTTGGAGACAGAGGTCATCTTGGAGAAGCGATGTTGTCACTTTCTTCTGACTCAACTCAGGCCCTGAATCCTCCATGTCTGGTCCTGGTTCTGCTGTTCTCCCACCATCCCTGGCCAGCACGTGGGTCACCACTGCCCTCCCCACCCCAAGGCTCCCCAGCCTCGTCTCCCACCTTCACTCCCTGTGCCACCACGCATCCCTGCCTCCCTCTTCTCTGGCCTGTCTTGGCCCAGGCCTGTCCCCTCGTCATGTGCAGCGGCGATTCACTGGGCCCACAAGCATTCATCCGATGCGACTGCGAACCAGGCCTGCATCCCTAAGTGTGGTCTTCTGCCACCAGCTGTAGAGAGGCAGATTGTGGGGCTACCTGGGTCCCCTAGTCTCAGCCCCTCGGCATGGGGAGTTGGCTCTAGCAGTTGCTTGAATGGTGGTTTTGGCATTGCTGACTTTTAAGGAAACCTGGGGTACACTGGGGGCCACTGAAAGGTTGGGGGGACTGTCTCTCTTGTCTCCACCCCTCCCACAAAGCCCAGTACAAACAGGAAAGCCGTGCCTCCCCCTCCAGGGGCTCCCCACCGTGTGCTGGGTCTGCTTGCAGACAGGGCGCTCACCTCCATGGTGACGGTGGAGGAGCCCACGCAGGAGGGAAGCTCCAAACATAGGTTTCTTATTTAAAGGAAGTCTGTGGGGTGGGGAGAGACAGACGAGAGGTCTCTGGGGTAAGATTCAGACTCCATGCTGGGGACCCCCCACCCTCATGAAGCCCTCAACCTGCTAGAAAGGGGATACAGTCCCCTTCCTGGGGGTGCAGACTGGAGACACACCTATGAATCATTTTTCTCTGAGAAGGTGACAAGTGTGGCCTCCGGGGAGGGATCAGCTGCGCAGTGGTTTCTGGGCGATCCTGACCATGGCCCAGGCATTCTCTGTGCACAGGTTTCCTTGCTGTGCACAGTGCACTTCGCGCAAAAGTGCCATCCAGGCTGGGCCCGTGGCCCCATGGCAGGCAGGGAGAAGGCAAGGACAGCGGCTGGCCGGCCCAGGTCTCCAGCTGCAGACACATTAGGACTGACCCCAGGGCAACGCTGGCCTTCTGTCATCCCATCACTTTCTGACGTCTGGGAGCCAGGCCCACTGGGCCGCCACTCCCGCGGCCCCTCTCCCCCAGGCCTGGCTTGCTCCTGCCCCGTTGTCAGCACTCATCGGGGACAGAACCAGCTGAAAAGGAACAATGCATGACTCAGAGTTCCATGCCTCTGCTGTGGGTTCTAATTTTAGGCCATTGTCCCATTCCTCCCATTGCCTTTACCAGAATTCCACCGGGAGGGGGTGGAGGCTGGCCCAGTGGGGACCACGGGGCAGGGTAGAGGCAGGACCCAGGCACCATCTGGGGGTGGATTGGATGTGGTGGTGTGGTCAGGCCTTGGGGCTCTGCGGGAAGATGGCCCTTATGACCAGGGTCTCCGCTGTCCTCCAGAGAGTGGCCTGAGGGTCGGGAAACCGGTGCTCTGACCCTTGCAACCCCTCTAATTACTCAGCTATGTCATTTGAGCTCCAAGGAGGAAGATCTGGAAACTCCATAGCTCTGAGTCACTGGGGTTTGCAGGCAAGTGAAAAGCCCCACACGTCTCAGAGAGGCAGAGGCTTGGAGCGGTGTGTGAGTGCTATGTGCACGTGCCCGCTGCCTGCGGGGCTGTGCTCAGGGCCAGAGCAAGTGCAGAGCTGCTTCATAGCCCAGGCCCTCACCCCATTCATAGAGCCACCTGCAACCACCTGAATCCATGAGCTACCAAGCATGAAGGTGGGTGCTGGGGGCAGGGGGGGGTCATTGTGGCCAGAAATCTATCCAGGCACTTCCTTCTTGGGCACTTGGGCATCATCATTGATTGCAAAGGGTGGGCAGAGGGCTGGGTCTTGGTGTTCACATGTTTCTAGAAGGTTCTTCAGAACCCACATTTCCCCAGAGCAGAGCATGGTGTGTGATTCATAGCTCCTTTCAGTCTGACACCTCTGTGTGTGTGTGTGTGTGCGCGCGCGCGCGCGCTTGCACAAGGTGCTAAGTGGATTAAGTTCCTTCCCTGAACTGTAACAGTTACACAGCCATGGCCCTGCCTGAAAACCCACTTTGAGCTGGGATATGAACCCAGCTCTCCCCTCCCCTCCCTTGCCTCCTCTCCCCTCCCACTGCCTTTCCTCCCTTGGCCTCCTCTGAGGTGGTTACTCAGGTGCAGCTTGGTATTATAGAAAGCACAGGAGTGGAAATCTGAGTGCCCTGACATCCCAGCCCCACCCTCGGGTGGGCTGTGTGGCTTTCCTGGAAGCCTGCTCTTCCTTTCCTCTGCGGAGTCCTCAGAGGGCAGAGGGCCCCCTGCACATGGCTCTCGGCCCTCGGAGGGTCTCCCTGGCAGTTGTAGACAGCCCCTTTCCTCCCTTGCCTGATTCAGGCAGAGGAGCACAGCAGGCTGGGTGCTCCAGAGTCCCATGAGGTGTCCCTTCTGCCTTCTTCCTGCTCTCCTTCCCTGAGCCCCCTGCCCCTTCACTCCTCTTCTCAGGGATGCTCTGCTCTCTGCTGCTTCTCTCTGAGGACCCCTGAGCAAGTGTTCTGAGAGGCCTGGATGGAACTGCCAGGTGGGCTCTCCAGCATGGCGGTCTAAAGGGTCAGCCCAGCTGAGCCAGCCTGCATTCAAGAGGAGGGAATTAGACTCCACTCTCAATGGGAGGACTAGCAATGACTTTCATGCCATTTTTCGTCTGCCACACTGTCGTGCAAGGTCTTGAGCCGAGGCCTCTCACTTTGCTCTTGTAGATGTGCTATTACCTTGTAACTCTTCCTAGGTCTTCATAGCTTTGACTTTCCCAGGCAGGCTGTGCACTCTGCCAGGGAGAGAGGGGAAGGAAGGCCTTGGCCAGGTGCTGCAGGCTGTAGGTTATAGTCAGCAGATGCTTAGCCAAGACAGCAGGAGAGGCCCCCAAGAGCTGGAACAGGGGTTGCACCGGTCAAGTGTCATGCTGATGTCATGTGTTACCCATGAACTGTTCTCTAGGCACCAGGTACGACCATGGGACTGAAATCTCAGCTTAGGGGCCTTGCCAGGGAACAGGGATATGGGGCCCGGGCAGGTGAGGTAACAACTCCCTGGCCAAAGTGGGCAGGGCCTGTGCTGTGTTGATGATGGCTGTTCTCACTCATGGTTCTTGGATGCTGCAGGTTTGTAGTTAGCAGACTGAAGTCAGACTGAAGCTTCTAATTTCCCACCTGCTTCAGTAACAAGAAGCTTTATGGCATGAAGTGTCAGTGAGCAAGCTCTGGGGTCACAGTGCCTGTGTTCAACCCCTGATCCACCCTTGCTGTTATGCAGCCTGGGCAAAGTCACAGAATCTTTCTGAAACTCAGGTTGCTTTCCTTAAGATAGAACAAGAAGTAGCACCAACCCCATCATGCTTTTGCAAGGATTAAATAAGACAGTGAAGGCTAGCAGCTGTCATTGCTGTCCGTATTGTTCTCAATCATTAGGCTCCATTAGGAGGAGAGGGAAAAAAGAGAAAAAAGAAAAAATTCATCATCAATTAAAACATACACAAAGAAAAGAATTCATGACAGTTTATGTGGCTGTAATACAGGTCAATTCAGCAAACATCTTCATGAACTTCAGTACCTTGTTTAACCATGTGTTTTGACACTTGACATTTTGACACTCATACACATGTACATGGTTAAAAAGAAAATCTAATAATTCTTCCCTTCACCTCCCCTGAGACCCACTTCCAAGAGGCAGTCACTTTCAACTTTTTTTGTGACATTAGTCTCCATATTTTAAATATCATGCTTATACAGCCTTTTTTTATGGGTACATTTAGACATTACTATTAGTTTCTTACTATAGAAAATGAGGTTTTTGCTACCACCCCTTCCCCAACATACAGATGTACTTGCACTCCTTCTTGCCTTCCAATAGAATTAGATCATCTTTTTGGTTGGACCAGTATTTAGTGTTGATATTATGTCCATATAATCCATTCTTTGCAGCTGAGCCATATAATGTACTGTGATCACATTTCCTTTCTTGTGCAAATTTTTGTTTTCCCTGGGGTTAATACTTGTCCATTTTTTTGGTTGTATACTTTCTATACCTCTCAACTAATCTCTTAATTCTCCAAAGGAAGTGAGAACTCCTCTCAACATGTTCAGACATACTGTAAATAACATTGATAATCAGTCAACTCCACTTTATTCTTATCAACATCCTTCATTATAGGTTGGCAATCTTTGGCTGTTGTTCATATTTAAGAGTGAAGCACTAAAAAATCTGTTTAGAAACTATGTGCACGGGTGAAGTTTTTTGACTATGAGTGACATTCTAGGGCAATGTGGCTGGGCTGATTCTTTGGGGTACCACTGAATGTCAGTACCTGTAGGTCTATTCTCTTGGGATAGTTGGTGTAATCAGAGCAGGATCCACAATGTCCTGCCAGGGGTGGGGGTGGTACATAATTCCTGCTGCAGGGGTGTGGAAGCCAAAATGGGGAAGGGGCTGCATCCTTCCTTCAATTAGTTCCCCTATTTACAGTCTGGAACCTCCCATCTCTCCATCCTTGGCTGTTCCTAGTGCTGCTGAATTGAGAGCTTCTGTGTTTCCATCTCTTTAGAGAGAGAAAGTCTAGTCTTCTGCCAGGGTAGAAGAGGGCACTGGGAGTCTAATTACCCCTCATAAAGACTTCTAGGCAAACCTTTTATTTTCAGCCCCACCTGCATCCTCTCTTTCAGGGGGGTGCCTGGTACTTTGCTCTTTTCATACTGTGGAAGTAGGAAGAAGGTAGGAGGTGGGAAAGAATTGATTTTGACTCACTGAGTATTCCATTGTGTTATATTAGTTAGGGTAAAATGATAAACTGCTGAGAAAAAAAAAGACTTCAAAATCATGTGACCCAAAACAATATATTTGTCTCACATAGAGGGCTTTAGTTGGGGGGTGGGATATATCTGCTCCAGCCAGTCATTCAGGAAACCAGGCTAATGGTGGCTCTGCCAACTTGAGCACCGGCCTCCAAGGATCTTCCAGTCCTTGGCGTCTCAGTCAGCTGAAGGAATGTGGAGAGGTGGAGCCGTGGGGACATGGGTGAGGCCTGGCAGTACACATCACTACTGCACACATTCTACGCTGAGACCAGTCACGTGGCCTTTCCTTGGGGCAAGGGGGACCGGGAAGTGTGATATCAGGCTGTTATCCACTTTCCAGATAGAACACCATGGTGGAGGAAAGAGAGACAGCATTTTGGTAGATAGCTAAGACATTATTAACCAAAATGAAAATTATCTTCCTAAATGGAATGCTGCCCTCTGGTAAGCAAGGTGGCTCAAATCATAGTTGTATTTTTGAAATACAATTTGTTTCTTTATGGGATTTCTATACATCTATCTATCCACCCACCCAGCCTTTATATATCTGCACTAGCTTTTAAAACATGGAAAGGAATCTACTGGTCAATGAGGAGCTTACTGGGTAGAGTTAGATGCCATTGTTTCTCAACACCTCTGCCCCTGTAGGGTTTTCTCATCTTATCTTCTGTATATCTCCAGTCAAGAAGATTTTTGTTGAGTTTTACTTTCAGTTTGATATGAATTCAAGAATATTGAAAATATTTCTTTTTCCATTGTATGTGCCTCATTCCCAACTCCTTTCCTCCTCTTCCCACCTGTGTTCCCCTCAGTCCTTACAATAGGAGAACACTTGTGTTCTCATAGGCCCCCTTAGGAGGTAGGCCTCTTGGGGTTTGAGAATCATTAGGGTTGTGGGATGTGTAGCAAGCTTGTACCTTGCATGTGAAGTAGACAGATTACCAGGGAGATCCATGAAAAACCCAAGTTTGGAGGAGAGAGGTAGAGTTAAGGGCTAGTTATAAAACGACTGGGATGATGCTGTGGAGTAGGATGAAGGGAGATGGAGAACAGGCAGGCATTTCAACCCCACGAATGATTTTGGAAGCTGAGGCAGGTGCCAGTGTGCCGAGAGACTGGCCAAAGCCAGGGGCTGCAGTTGGCACTTGATGGTAATATCTTTGCTGTCCTTGTTTCAGGGGGCAGGGGTTCAATGACTCAGTCAACCTTAGGGTGCCTTAGGGTGCCACAACAGCCATGGGAACAGAAGTCTCTCTGCGTGGATCCCTTGTCCCTCACCCAACCCATCCTCCTGGCAAATGGAAGCCACTCTCCACTCAAATCTAGTAGAAGAAAACACAAAAAATGTCTGTTTTATCTGGGACTAAACAATTCTAATAGGAGCCAATATATAAACAATTGTTGACAGACTCTGTTAGAAATCTTAGTCCTGGACAAATACGTACACCCTCTGTATGGGCAAGCAAAAGGCATCAGACACATCTATTACTCCAGCAGCTCTGAACAAGGGTTCCACTCAGAGAAATAAGAAAATACGTGCCCCCTATGAGACAGATTTACTCCATTAAACCCAATAACCCAATTAATAAAAGAAATAATTCTCAGTGAGATGAAGGAAGGATAATCTGAAATCAGGATCCCTCAGAAATCGAATCTACCTTTGGGACATTTAGTTGGAATAAATAAGTTTACTTTTCTGGTAGAATCCAGGTGCTCCAGATTCTGCCTGCTGTCATTTCCCAGCTCTGTGTTACTTTGGGTTGGCTTCTTTCGCAGGTAGTGGCCTGGGAAAGACCACATGGTGACCTAGTTGGCCATTAGCAGCTTCAGGACTTCTCTAATAGTTCAGCATAAATCACTCTCATGGTCTGGCATTGGTCAATGCCCATCACTGAATCAGTCACATGGCAGGACATTGGCAGGCTTTCATTGTCACATATCTGTCCACCTTGGGTTCTGAGAATGGCGTCATCTCCTGCCAGTCCACATGAATGGAGAACGAGGGAGGGCTGTTCCTGAAAGGAAGAGATGGGTGCTGGGCCAGCAAACAAAACAAAACAAAACAAAACAAACAACTGTTCACTTACCCAACCTAATTATTATTCATGTAGAAGGCAAACAGAGACATTCTTAGATATACTAGGATTCAGAAAGTAAACCATTCATTCTGAAAAATTGATTGAGGACATAAAACTGAGAAATGAATTGAAATAAGAACTCCAATATGGAAGATGTGCTATAAAAGAAATGGTGGCAAAAATAAAACCATAAAACTTAATGTATAAATTATTGCTAGTGACATAGTTAGAAATTAAAAAAAAAAAAAAAACACTAGAAAGCTACCCAAGGCAAAAAGAAATGTGTAGTAATAACCTAGACCAAAACCTTTGGTTATTCCAATGAAAATGCCTAGATGAGGTTAAGTCAGGAAGGGAGAGGGATGTGAAGTAGAACAGAATATGGGAAAACTGCAACCCACCAGGACAAATGGGAACTCGTGTCTGTCTCTCATGACCTCTCACAAGCTGGCACCCACGGCATGTGCAACAGAACCAGAATTCTGAGAAGCAGGAGATCAGGTAGGAGCTGAGGGTCTGGCTGCTGCCCATACCACAAAGGTCAGCCAGCAGGTACCTGTGAACTCCAATACCTAGCACCTGGCCCTGTGCTGACCTTTGAGTTAAAAGAAATGACTGCTCTCTTTCACTTCTGCCTTCCAAATCCCATGTAAATTTCCCTTGGGGCCAACTCCAACCAGTAACCATATAAGGAAGGGGATTCTGTGAAATGTAGTTCTTCAAGCTTAGCTACGTGGCTGTAGTACACTATCACAATAATTAAATAAGAGAACAAAAGCAAAATGCATTTGATAGTTCACTCAAAAATTTAGAAGAGAGTAACAAAATAAACCTAATGAAAGTAAAAGGAAAAAGTTAATAAATACAAAAGCAAAACTTAACGAATTAGAAAATGAAGATTTAATAGACTTATTAAACAAACCAGTGTTTATTTGTGTAAAAGCTAATAAAATAAGAGGATATCTAGTAGTGCTAATAAAACAAAATAGAGAGCTCACAAAATATTATGAATGAAAAATAGCACAAAACCCTAGAAAGAGAAAATTCTAAAGAAAAAGATGGCAATAAACAATTGAAAATTGAAATTAAAAACACCAGCTGTAAAAGCATTACAATCTTAATCAAGAATAAATATAAAAATTATGTGCAAGACATGTACACTGAAAATTATAAAATATTGCTTGAAATGAATTAAATACAATTGAAATAAATAGAAAGATATGCCATGTTCATTAATTAGATGACTCAATATTAAGATTTCAATTGTCCCCTAAGTGATCTATAGATTTTAAATAATCCAAGTCAAAATCCCAGCAGGTTTCTTCCTGTGGTTGGCGAAGAGGGAATAGAAATTGACAAGCAGATTCTAGAATTTATGTGAAAATGCAAAAGACCTAGAATGCCCAAAACAACTTTATAAAAAAGGATAAAGTTAGAGGACTTAAACTATTTGATTTTATAACTATAAAGTATAGCAATTAATTTTCCACAAAGGTACCAAGGTAGTTCAATGGGAATACTCTCTTTGATACATGGAACTGGAACAACCGGACATCCACATGCAAAAAAGTGAACCATGATCCTTAACTCACACTACAAAAAAATTAACATGAAATAGATCAGAGCTAAATGTAAGAGCTAAAACAGTAAACCTTCTAAAAAAAGCATAAGAGAAAATCCTTCTGACCTTGGGTTAGGCAGATTTCTTAGGACATCTAAGAAATCTTTTAAGCACAAGGCGTAAAAGATAAGAATATTATATTGAAATTCATCAACATTCAAAATTTTGCTATTTGAAAGACATTGTTAAGAAACTGAAAAGACATGCAATAGACTGGGAGATATTTGCAAACATATCTGTTATACAAAGAATTCTTACACCTAATAATAAGAAGGCAAACAACTGAGTAAAAAGGGATAAAAGACTTGAATAAACACTTCCCTGAAGAAAATAATATGAATGACAAAAAAGCAAGTGAAAATATGCTCAACACCATTAGGCAACAGGTATATGTGAAGTAAAACCACAGTAAGATATCGCTAAGCAAATATTAATATTAGGCACATAAAGGCTGAAATCAAAAAGACTAATCATACCAAGTACTGTGGTTTGAATGTTTGTGTTCCCTCCAAAATTCAAGTTGAAACTTAATTCCCAATACAATGGTATTAAGAGGTATGGCTACTGGGGAGTGATTAGGTCATGAGGGCTCTGTCTTCATGAATAGATTAGTGCCCTTATTAAAGGGCTGCATGGAAATACCTAGGTCCGTTTTGCCTTTCTGCCATATGAGCACATAGCAGTTAAGGTGTGACTTGGAAGCAGAAACTGGGCCCTTCCTAGACACCAAATCTGCTGACGCCTTGATCTAGGACTTCTCAGCTCCAGGATTGTGAGAAATAAATTTCTATTATTTATAGATTATCCGGCTTCAAGTATTTTGTTACAGCAACACAAACAAATCAAGGCACCAAGTATCAGTAAGAATGTTGAACGATGGCAATGCTCATATATTGGTTTGGAAAACAATCAATTTCTTATATAAATTTAAACATCGGTCCCAGCAATTCCATTCCTATTTGTCCAAGAGAAATGAGCAGTGTGTCCACACACAGACTTGTACACAAAGGTTTATAGCAACTGTATTTGTAACAGCTTCCGAATTAGTTTTCTGAGGCAGCTGTAACAACTTCCCGCAGACTTGGTGGTTTCAAACAAATTAAATTTATTCTCTCACAGTTGTGGAGGCCAGAATTCCAAAAGAAGATTCACTGGGCAGAAATCGAGATGTTGGGTGGCTGTGTTTCTTCTGGAGGCTCTGGGGTAGAGCCCACTCCTTGCTTCTTCCGGCGCCCAGTGGCTGATGGTCTTCCTTGACTTGTGGCTGCGTCATTCCTGCATCTTCAAATTTCTCACAGAGCCTTCTCCTCTGTGTGTGTGTGAAATATCCCTCCGCCTTCCTCTTATAAGGACACAGGTGATAGCATGTAGGGCCCACCCTGATATTCTAGCATGAACTCCCTGTCCTAAGACCCTTCATTTAATCACATCTGCAAAGGTGCTTTTTCCATGTAATGTAGCGAACATTTATAGGTTCCAGGGATTAGTACCTGAATATCTTCTGGGGGGCCATTTTTCAGCCCACCATAGCCTCAGATTGCAAATAATCCAAATGTTCATCGATAGATGCATGAATAAATAAATGTGGATATCCATACAATAGACTACTTACTCAGTAGTAGTGACACTATTGATACACGCATGGATGAATCTCAGAAACATACTGTGCAAAAGAAGCCAGGCACAAAAGATGAATTGTGATTCCATTCCTGTGACATTTTAGAAAAGCCACAGCTAGAGAAATAGAAAGCAAAGCAGGAGTTGTCGGGGGCAGAGGTTGGGGGAGGGTTTTCTGACTGCAAAGGGGCCTGAGGAAACTTTTTGGCCTGACTGTAAATATTAAAAAAAATACTCTATATGTTCGGTGGCAGTTATAGGAATGCATTGATTTGTTAAAATCCATTGAATGGTACACTAAAAATGGGTAAATTTTATACTTCAATAGAGTTATCTATAAAAAGCAAAAGACTATAAGACTAAGAAATTTGAAAATAGGTGAATTGGTTGCTTTTGAAGAAGAGGATAGCTAAAATGAACTCAAAAAGAAATAGGAAGCCTGAACACAGCGTAAATAAGGAATACATTGAGAAGTTTGCGAAGTTTGTTACCTTTCCCTGTCTTCTTCAAACTATACCCGAGGGACAGAAAGTAGATCTGTTCACGTGTGATTTATTTCAAACCTGAGAGAATTTCTATGCAACCTAAATTGTTGTAGTACATAAAGAAAGAAAAACTTTCAATTTATTTAATAAAACTTATTTAACCCGAATACAAAAACTTGATAAAACAGCACACAATGAAAAGCTACTGAATACTAAGATTATGAGTAAACCATCAATAAAACATTAGCAAATCAACAGCATTCATATGTGAAAAGAATAACACACTCTACTAAAATAAGGCTTATTCCAGAAATGGAAGGTTAGGTTGAGGAACTAAGGAAAACAGGGAGAGATAATTAACTTTGGACATTTTCTTCTGCACTCCTCCCTCTCCAAGTCCTAGGGACAGTTGAGTAACACTGGGTGGGGAGACTTCTCATAGCGCTGCTTCTTTCTGGGATCCAAAGGGTGAATGAAGCTCAGTCCCAAAGAGTCATTTTGTCAGGTGACTAACGATTGAGATGAGTTTCTGGTCCTGGCCTCTCCACCCTAGGACTCTTCCGCCCTCCCTCAGCTCCCTGGGACTCACACAGATGGTGGGGCCGGGGGTGGGGGTGGGGGTCTGACCTTCGCCAAGTTCTGTTAACTGACAGAGAAGACAAGATCCCACCGAAAAATGAGTTCAGGTGAAAATAAGACAGATTAGAGTCATAGCTACTTCAAACAAAAAATAACACACAACCGGAGTACAGATTTCTTCAGATGAAGAAATATTAGGATAGACTACCAATATCAAATTAGAATAATAAGATAAACATGACAAGAAAAAAATGTTAGTAATGTTTAATATCTTAGAACAAGAATGAGAAAACACAAACAAAGAACAAGTAGAAATATCAGGTATGAAAAACACAGTAGTTAAAATAAAGAATAGCATCTTTGGGATAATAGCAGACTAGATCTGCCTAGGGGGATAAATTAGTGATTTGGAAAAGCAGATTGAGATCATATCCTTTAAGGAAGAAGAAAGGACAAAGACATAGAAAATATGAACAGGAAAGCCAAAACACGTGGAAGATAAAAATAGAAGTGCTAACATCCTGAGAATAGGAGTACCAGCAGCAGGAAAGAAATGTGAAGAATGGAGAGGAGGACATATTTGAAAAAATAATGGTGACAAATTTCCCAAAGTGAAGTAGAGGGGAGGGAGAGGTAGGAAGAATGGGAGAGAGAAGAAGAAGGAGAAAGTGAAAGAGAAGACTTTACATTGAAAGAAGCTGCAGAGAATAAATAGGGAAAGTGAAATGGGAATATGAAATTTAAGAGCAGCACAGTATAACAGAAAGTTCTAAAAGTTTCTGGAGAGAAAGAGTAGTTTAACAAAAAGGAACAAGAGGCAGATTGACCCTCAGAGATTTTTCAAACAAGCACTGGATATAGGAAGTCATACAGTATTATTTTTAAAATACTAGAAGTAAAGAATTTAGCTTCTAGAACTTCATATCTAGCAAAAACATCATTTACATATAAGGGCATAAGAAAAATGTTCTTAATCTCAGAAAGCTTCAGAAGATTGGTCACAAAAACAGCCTCATTGAAAGCCGTTTTGGATGAAGTATTCACAGAGGAAATGCAAACCCAGGATTTGTGTGGCACAAATCTAGATCCTTGCTATTCAAAATGCGGAGGTTGAGCCAGCGTCAGCACCACCATCACCTGGGGACTTGTTATAAATGCAAGATCTCAGGCCCCACCCCAAACATGCAGAATCAGTAGCTGCCTTTTAGCAAGGGAAGTAGGTCCTTTGAGAATTTGAAAGCCATGGTGTGGATAATTATCAACATGATTGAGGTTGGAATGGAGCAACACTGGGGGAACGGGAAAGTGTGCTAAAATTCTTGTCAAATTAGAGAGGAAAGGATTGAAAAGCAACATAAAAAAGTAGGACAACTGAAAAATTTAGATCATAGAAACTAGTCCAAAGATATATATACATATATAAAATAATTATAATTCATGCGAATGAACTTCACTGGCAAGGTAAAGGTAAGGATTGGCAGATTGGATTTACACATCTAAATATATGTTATTTACAAGACACACTGAAAGCCAAGTACAAGTGCAGATTAAAAGTCAAGGGAAGGAAAAAGATATATCAGCAAATACTAACCTAAATACAAATGGTGTAGCTACATTAATGTCAAATAAAATTGACATTAAGGCAAAGGGAATTATTAGGGATGGCCACAGCACTTCATAATATAATGATAAAATGTTCATTTTACCAAGCAGATATAGCAACTTTAAATATGTATGCATCTAATTAAAAAGGTGCAAAATATATAAAGCAAAAATTGATAACACAGAAGAGATAAATGCACCATTATAGTGGAGCTTCTCATCTTTTTCAATTATATCAGCAAGGACATAGAAGATCTGAATAATATAAATTAAAAGCTTGACCTAGTGGACATTTATAAAGTTCTGCATCCTAAAATTAGAGAATACACATTTTTTTCTCAAGCACACCAGAAATATTTATAGTTTCAAGTGATAGATACGACACACACTATCATCTCTGACCATAACACATTTAAGAAGTCTATAACAAAAAGATAAATAAAAAATCTCACATATTGGAAACTTGAAAAAATACACTGCTAATTATCTCATGGATCAAGAAGAAATCATAATAGAAATTTAGAAATACCTAGATCTGAATAATCATGGTATCTAATTATCACACCTTCTGGAACTTAAAAAAAGCATAGCTTTAAATATGTATACGAGAAAAAAGGCATCCTCAAAGTGAATGAGCTATGTGTGTAGCTGTAGAAGATGGGAAAAGTCCAAGATCAAAGCAGATTCTAAAAAGGAAAAAAATAAATAAATTAAAAAAATAAGAAGATGGGACAAGAACAATAAAATAAAACAAGAGAAAGAAGAAACAGGTAAAACTAAGAATGAAAATTATGAAATAGGAGAAAAAGATACAATTAAAAAATATCAACATAACCAAAAGTTGATTAATGGAATAAACTGAGAAGATAAACCTGTGGCAAGACTAATGGAAGGAAGAAAAGACACATACAAACGCATATTATAAATATAAAAGGGGAAGTAACCTCACATGGAGATTTAAAGAAAAGAGGCTACTATCAGCAACTATATGCCGACAATTTTGAAAATGTAGATGAAATAGGCAAAGTCCTAGAAAACTGCAGTTGCAAGCACTGTCTGAAAAAGAATTAAAACAGTGGGTCAAATCTCCCCACAAAGAGAGCATCAGTCCCAGTTTTACAGATGAGTTCTACAAGACTTTCAAAGAACTCATCATTCCATTTTATACAACTCTTTCAACAGCAGAAAAAGAGGAAATGTAACTTACTCTGTATTACCCTGATACCAACTCCAGACAAAGACATATTGAGAAAGAAAGGAAGGAAGGAAAGAAGAAAAGAAAGAAAGAAGGAAAACAGGAAGGAAGAAGAAAGGAAGGCAAGAAACGCAAGAAAGGCTTTAAGTCTATTTCACTTAAGGGTATAGATGCAAACATTTTAAACAAAATATTATTGAATGGTGTCCAAAAAAATCCAACAGTATTTTAAGATTTACACACCACAACTAAGTAGGGTTAATCCTAGGTGAGTGAGGATGGCTTAATACTGGAAAAATCCATAAACATTAACAGACTAAAAGAAAAAAACACATAGTCATTCCAAAAGACACAAAAGAAGCCACTTGATAAAACTTATTCATGATAAAACTTTTAATAAATTAGGATTAGAATGGAAATTTTTAAGCCTCATAAAGATGTATACAAAAAGCCTAGACATTCCTAGAAAATTCCCCATTTTGGATGAGTAAACATCAACCAAAATGGGGAAATGAATGAGTCAGAGGATACAAAGTAGCAGATAAGTAGGACAAACAAGTCGAGGGATCTAATGTAAAAAATGAGGACTGTAGGTAATAAAATTGTATTGTAGTTGCGACTTTTGTTAAATAAACAGATTTTAGCTGCTCATGTCGCAAAACAAAGTGACCATGTGAGATGATGGATATGTGAATTTGCTTCACTATGGTAACCATTTTAGTATCTATATGTATCCTATAAATCATGTTGTGAACCTCAAATATACACAACAAAATGTGTATAAAAAAACGCAAGAAACAAAATGCGGGAATGATTTTATTTATTATAATCAGGAACAAATGCAAGGATGCCAACAATACCACCACTATCCCTCATTTTATTGGATGTCCCAGACAAAGAACAGAAAGTAGAGGCATAAGGACTGGAGAAGAGAAATTAAAACCATCACTATTTGTGGATGTTGTTACCCAAAAATACCAAAAAATCTGCACAGATATTATTAGAAATGATAGATTTTAGCAAGATGAGTGAATATAAAAGAATGATCACAAGTCAGTTGCATTTTACATAGCAGCAGCAAACTAGAAACTGCAGTTAAAGACACTGTTTACAATATTATCAGAGAATGACACATATCTAGGTTAAATCCAGCAAATGTGTAATACTTCTACAGGGAAAATTATAACACTTTATTAAGAGAATTTAAGAAGATATAAATGTGTGTGTGTATATATATATACATACATAGAGAGAGAGAGAGAGGTACATTGTTCAGGGATAAGAAAACAATAGAGTTAAGCTGTCAATTCTCCCCCCAAAATTCACAGAGCCAATGTAATTCCAATAAAAATTCCAACAGCATTGTTTCTTTTTTTTTAAAATTGGAACTTAATAAAATAATGCTAAGCTTTATGTGTTGGAGTAAAGGGTCAAGAATAGCCAGGACACTTCTGAAAAGAAAGAGCAGAGAGGGGGACAATTGCTCTGCCCAATATGAAAACATATTTTGCAGCTGTAGCAGTTAGTGCAATACTGGTGCAGGGACAGCCTAATTAACTCATAAAATAGATTAGGGAGCCAGCCCTGTCCTCGACAAGTGTGGAATTTGGGTACAAGAAGGAGATGGCATGTTGGATCAGTAAGGAAGTGAACATAGCTAGAAAATAATGGTTACCCATATGGAAGAACATGAAATTGGGATCCTACTTTTTATCACATATAAAAATCAGCTCAAGATGGATTGAGGACTTAAGCATTAACAAAATTTCAAACTCCTAGTAGAAAAATGTTTCTGAAACAAGACATAAAAAGTGTTTATTATAAAGGGAAAGATTGATAGAATTGTCTGTATTAAGATTAAGAACCACAGTTGTCTAAAACTCTGGTCCCCAAACCCTGGGATCTGGACCAGTACTGGTCAGTGGCCTGTTAGGAACTGAGCTGCATAGCAGGAGGTGAATGGAGGGCAAGTGAAAAAAGCTTCATCTGTATTTACAGCTGCTCCCCATTGCTTGCCATCCCCCCACCGCCAGTCCATGGAAAAATTGTCTTCTATGAAAGGTTGGGGACCACTGGTCTAAAAGACATATAAAAGAAAGTAGAAAGACATGATAGAAACCAAAAGAAGATATTTGCAATATCTACAGATGATAATGGATTTGCTTTAAGAATATATAAAGAACTCCTACAGATTAAGAAGAAAAGCAGATATAACTCAATAGAAAATTGTCTATTTATGTAAACAGACATTTCACGAGACGAAATACGTATCACCCATAAACAGATGAAGAGACTCTCAGCATCATTAGTGATCAGAAAATGCAAATTAAGACCACAATGAGATATTATTTAATACACATCCAATTGGCAAAAATAAGAAAGTCTGACCACACCAAAAGTTGAAGAGGATATAGATCCAAAGCATCTTTTTCTTGTACCTTGCTGGTAAGAATCCAAATGGATACAAAAAAACATGGAGAACTGTTTGCCATGACCTCCTACAGTATATCTTACCTTCTGAGCTAGCAATTCTAGTCATATATATATATATGAGAAACTTGCACATGCACAACTGAAAGCATGTAGGAGGATGTGTGTAGCAGTATTGTTTACAATATCAAAAATATGGCAGTTTAAATGCCCATCAATGGAAGAGTGGAAAGTGTGATATATTCACATGATACAATATTACATAGCAGACAAAAACAAATGAACTAAAATGACACACAACCATAAGGATGAATCATAGTAATAAAATATTAAGGGAAACATGTAAATCCCCAAAGATTGCATTAAGCATGATACCATTTTTATGACATTAAAATAAAAATATGTATAATTTTAATTAATGTATAGATGCAATAAAACTATATACAATGAAAAACTTAAAGATGATGAATGCAGGATTGTGAATGCTGATGATTAACTGGAGTTGGGACAGGCTGAGCAATGGGATGATGGGAGATCATATGTTTAGATGCATGTTGTCGTCAAGGTCCAAGCTGTTATTTTGGGTGGTGGTTTCATAGATACTTATGTAATTATTAAAACCAACTAAAACTACTTGCTTCAATTATTGATTGCTGCATTACAAGCTACCACAAACTTAATGGCTTAAAATAATCTTTGTCTTAAAATTGGGAAGGAGTGTGTCCTACATGAATAATTGGAGAGCTTTGAGTTAAGCAGGTGGATGGAATACACGGATTTCTTTCTGCCCGTGCCTAAAACCCCACTAGATTGACTAAAGTTAAAAGAGAAATGTAAAATAATAAGGAAATGACAATGGAATAGAATTGCTGACACAGCTTTGGATGTTGAAAAATGGATGCATGAGCAGAGAATGGCAAATTGAGCACATCCGTATAATTTTGCTCTTTTCTGAAATCCCAATAAAGCGACAGTAAAGGGGTTGTTTAAAAAGGCTTGAACCCACAAATACGGAGAGTATGGGAGAAGAGAAAGAAGCCACACAATTCTGTAAGCCGGAAAGCCAATAGGTGAGTGCTGATTTACTTGACAAATCTGAGAACCCTGGGAACTCACAGGGATTGTGCCGCAGAATCTTCAAAAGACCCAAGAATTAAAGGCCTTAGGTACCACTGGAGGGAGGGGAGGGAAGGAATGTGTATGGCTAGCTAGGAAGGGTTGTTTGAAAGCTGTTTAAGAGGCAATTAGATCTCTCTAGGTCCCTTCTCCAAATCTGTGCCACTGAGTGCCTGCCTCTCCCCTACCCCAGCAGATGACTGAAGAGGGCTCCAGGCATCCTTGACTTGTGACCATATCATGCAAAACCTCTGCCTCTGTGGCCACATTGCATAAAATCTCCCTCTGCTTTCTCTTATAAGGGCACTTGTGATGGCATTTAGGGCCTGCCCACATAATCCAGAATAATCTTCTCCTCTCAGAATCTTTAATTTAATCTCATCCGCAAAACTGTTTTCCCAAATTAATGTAAATTTACAGGTTCTGGGGATTAAGATGTGGATTTTTTTTGGGGGGGGGGCATTCTTCAGCCCACCATATATGCTAAATTAAATTTATTGATTTTAGAAAGTTAAACCAACCTCACATTTCTGGAATAAACCCATTTGGTTATGCTGTTATCACACCTTTTAGAGATACATTGCTGGATTCAATTCACTAAAAATCTTAAAGGATTTTTTTAGGTTTGATATGAATAGCATGAAAGACATTAGTCAAACTTTTTGTAGTTTTTGTTATGTTTAGGTATCATGTCAGTTCTCACTTCATGTATTATATTTTGAAGAACTAGATTTTGGTTTTATTGATTTTTTTCTCTATTGTTTTTCTGTTTCCTTTTTAAACATTCATTTCTACTCTTTATTATTTTCTTCTCTTTTCTTATTTTGGGTTTAAATTGAAATTTTTGGGTTTTTTTAGTTTTGTAGAGTGGAAGCTTCAACAACTATTTTACAATCTTTTTCTCCTAATACATAAGCATTTAATTCCCTCAAAGCACTGCTCTATCGGTAATCCACCCATTTTGGTTGATTGTGCTTTCATTTTCCTTCAATTCAAAATGTGTTTTAACTTCAGTTGTGAATTCTTTGAAGTACAGATTATTTAAAAATGTGTTGTTTAGTTTCCAAATGTTTGGAGATTTCCCAGATATCTTTCTGTTATTGATTTCTAGTTTAATTCTGTTGTGATATGAGAAGTTTGTATGATTTTAATGCTCCTGAATTTAGTCAGATTTGTTTTACAGCCCAGAATATAGTCTATCTTGGTCAATGTTCCACATGCACTTGAAAAGAATTTGTCTTTTGCTGTAGTTGAGTGGTGTGATCTATAAATGTCAATTAAGTCAAGTCAGTTGATAATATTCAAGTCTTTGGTACTCTTACTGATATTCTGTCTACCTGTTCTATCAATTACTGAAAGAGGAGTATTGAAATCTCCAGCTATAATCATAAATTTATATCTGTGCTTAGTCCTATGTTTTTACTTCACATATTTTGAATCTCTGCTATTAGGTGCATACACATTTAGAATTGTTATGTCCTCTTGATGAATTTACCTCTTTATTATGTCTTTATTCCTGGTACTATTCCTTATTCTGTAGTCTACTATATATGAAATTGATATAGCCTCTCCAAACCCAGAAATAAAACCATCTACTTATAACCAACTGATCTTTGACAAAGCAGACAACAATATACGCTGGGAAAAGGAAGCCCTATTCAACAAATCGTGCTGGGAAAATTGGATAGCCACATGCAGAAGAATGAAACAGGACCCCTATCTCTTGTCATATACAAAAATTAATTTAAGATGGATTAAAGACTTAAATGTAAGGCATGAAAGTAAAGAATTATTTAAGACTAAGACCCCAAAGGAAAATATAGCAACAAGAAAAATACTTGGGACTTAATAAAGTTAAAAAGCTGCTGCTCAGCAAAGGATATAATCAACAGAGTGAATAGAAAACCTATAGAATGGGAGAAAATATTTGCAAACTATACATCTGACAAAGGACTGATATCCAGAATCTACAAAGAACTAAAACAAATCAGCAAGAAAAAAAGCAAACAATCCCATCAAAAAGTGGCCAAAAGACATGAACAGAAGTTTTTCAAAAGAAAATAGAAAAATGGCCAACAAACATATGGAAAAATGCTCAACATCACTAATCATCAGGAAAATGAAAATTAAAACCACAATGAGATACCACCTTACCCCTATCAGAATGGCCAATATTAAAAAGTCAAAACACAATAGATGTTGGTATGGATGCAGAGAGAAAGAAACACTTATACACTGTTGGCAGGACTGCAAATTAGTACAACCTCTATGGAAAACAGTATGGAGATTCCTCAAAGAAATAAATGTATACCTACTATTCAATCCAGCAATCCAAGTACTGGGTATCTACCCAAAGGAAATGAAGTCATTTTATCAAAAAGATACCTGTACTCGAATGTTTATCGCAGCACAATTCATAATTGCAAAGATGTGGTATCAACCTAAGTGCCATATGATTTATGAATGGATAAGGAAAATGTGTTGTATATATGTATAATGGAGTAATATCAGCCATAAAAACGAATAAAATAATGTCATTTGCAGCAACGTGGGGGGAATTGGAGACCATCATCTTACATGAAGTATCTCAGGAATGGGTAAACAAACACATGTACACACTAATACGTGGGAGCTAATAGATGGTTACACATAGTAACAAAGCAAAATAAAGGACATGAGAAACCAAGAAGGGGGGATGGTGGGAGGGTGAGTGTGGGATAAAAATTTGCCTATTGGTACAATGAACACTATTCTGGTGATAGGCACACCAAAAGCCCCGACTTAAGCATTATATGAGATATCCTTGCAACAAAAGCACTTGTGCCTCCTTAATTAATATTTTGAAATAAAAAAAGAGACATGAACAAAAAATAAAGCTACCAATAGAGAGAAGAAAAAAAAATAGCCCTCTAGCTTTTCTTAATAGTGTTTGCGTGATGTATCTTTTTCATTTTATTACTTTTAAACCACCTGTTTCTTTACATCTAAAGTGGGTTCCTTCTACTAAATATATACTTGGTCTTGCTTTTTTAAAAAAAATCTACTACAACAGTCTTTGCCTTTTAATTTGTGTGGTTAGACCATTTATATTTAATGAACATTTCAATATTTTTCAGCTTAAATCTACCATCTTACTACTTGTTTTCTTCTTGCTTCATCTGTTATTTGTTCCATTTTTCCTCTTCCCTTCCTTATTTTGGACTAATTTTTTAAAGAAACAATTCTATTCTATCTCCACTATTGGCTTATTAGCTATATGTCTTTATTTTATTTTTTATCTATGGTTTAGTATAAAAATCTTTAAGTTATCACAGTCTAATTTAAAATATCAAACCACATAGAGTTTTCAAACCTTAAAATAGTATGCTTCCATTTCTTCCTCCATCCTTTGTGCTATTTTTCATACATTTCCTTCCATGTGTGCATAAACTGCATAACATGCTATTATTTTTTACTTTAAACAATATATTATCTTTGCAAGAGATTAAAATGTGATTTTTACCCTTTATAGTGCTCTGTATTCTTTTTGTGGATCTGTTTTCCTGATATTATTTTCCTTCTGCCTTATGATTGTCCATTAACTTTTCTCATAATGCAAGTCTACTGGCAATAAATTCTCTTAGCTTTTGTCTGAAAAAGTTCTTTATTTTCTTTTCAATTTTGGAAAAAAATACTTATCTGGCTAAAAATTCTAGGTTGAGAGATTTTTTTTGCATTTAATGATATCTCTCCCCTTTGTGTCTTGGATAGCTTCTGACAAGAAGCCAGTCAGCTGGTAAAATAACAGGGCTAATTTTTTTTTTTTTTTGGTTCTCTGTCTCTCAATTATTAAAGTCCTGTGCTGTTTGTTGTCCAATGTCTGAAAAACATTGTTTTATCTATTTGTCTGGTTTTTGGACTGTGTAAAGTAAAACAGTAAATCTTATCATATTTACTACATGTTGGCTAAAAGCTAAACTCTATTGTTTTGAGTATTTTTAAGTTTCTATTATGATTTCTTTTTTGAACCATTATTTAGAAATGTGTTTCTACAATAATCATATTTTTGTTATTGAATTTTAATTTAACTGCATTGTAATCAGCGATTGTAGTTTGAAATAATAGCAGTTCTTTGGATCGTGTTAAATCTTACTTTATGCTCTGTTGTGTAGTCATTTTTTGTAAATCATTCATGTGTGCTTAAGAAGTATATGTATTTTTCTGATTGTGGAGTACTGAGTTCTAGAAATAGCCATTAAATCAAGCTTCTTCAGTGTGTTGTTCAAATCCTATACATCTTTATTGATTTTTATTCTCGTTCAGCCATAAGTAATTGAGTGAGCTGAAATTGCTTATTATGCTAGTGAATTTGTTCATTTCTCCCTAGATTTATCACCTATTCTAACAGGTGTAAAGAAGTTTTTACTTATATCTTCCCAGCACATTAAATATTTTCTCATCATGTAATGACTCTTTTTATTCTTAATCACACTTTTTGTCTTAAGGTTTATTTTGTCTTTTACTGATATTGCTCCCTAGCTATCTTTTCTTTGTGAGCATTTGCTGGCAACATCTTCTTTTATCCTTTAACTTTCAGCCTTTCTCTGTCTTCATGTCTTGTGTGTGTTATTTTACAATAGCACATAGATAAATTTTTACAAAGTCTAATCTGACCATATTCATCATTTAACAGATGAATTTAACCTATGTAAACCTATGGTGATTATTGATATCTTAAATCTTGTGTTTTCTGTTTCCATGTGCTTCTTTTTTTCCTCTTTTTTTTTTTTAATTGAGTTTTGTGGTTGATTTCTCCGTAGTGCTAATACTAACATTTTCCTTGAGGATCACTTTTTCATTTATATTTGTTTATATTTCACCTGCTCTAGTTTCCTATTCTTTTTAAGGTTTCTTTTTTTTCCTGATTGTTTCTGTTTGCTGTTAGAGTATTTTAACCTGGAGGTAGTGTAGGTTGTAAAATAAACAACTCCAGTTAGAAGCCATTGATTTGGAGGAATTGTGTATTTTTCATTGATAAATAATAGAAGAAAACGAAATTATAACCCCCATTTATTAGCTTATGAAGTATAATAAAGATGTTTTGTGGTTTTCAGTTGAATGACTTGATAGAAAAGGTAAATTCAAAGACAAGTTAAAGAACATTGGATCTTTGCTTCATCCAATCTTTTATTGTGAGTGAAAAAAAGAATCTATGCCTAGATTGGAAGACTTAATATTGTACAGATGTCAAAACTATCCAAAGCAATACAAAGATTCAATGCAATCCTTATCAAATCCTAATGACAAATTTTTTTGCAGAAAGAAAAATATCCATCCTAAAATTTATACAGAATCTCAAAGGACACTGAGCAGTCAAAACAATCTTGAAAAAGAAGAACAAGTTGAAGGTCTTACACTTGCTGATTTCAAAACTTCCCACAAAGCTACAGTAATAAAAAGTGTGGTATTGGCATAAAGACAGACATATGCACCAATGGAATAGAGTAGAATGCCCAGAAAAAAACTCCTTGCATATATGATCATATGGTTTTCAACAAGGGTGCCAGTGGGCGAAAGGACAGTGTTTTTAAGAAATGGTGCTGGGAAAACTGGATTTCTCACATAAAAGGATGTTTACCTTACCCTGTATACACAACTTAATTAAAAATTGATCAAAACCCAAACATAAGAGCTAAAATCATAAAACTCTTAGAAGAAAACATAGGGTAAAAACTACATGATATTCAAATTGGCCATGCTTTTTTACCTCTAACATCAAAAGCATAGGCAACAAAGTTAAAAAATAGATAAATTGGACTTCATCAAAATTAAGAACTTTTATGCATCAAAGGACACTATCAACAGAGCAAAAAGGCAACCCATGGAATGGGAGAAAATACCTGCAAATTGTATATCTAATAAAGGCTTAATATCCAGAATACATAAAGACCTCTTACAACTCAACAACAAAAACAAATAACCTGATTAAAAAACAGGCAAAGGACTTGAATAAACATTTCTCTAAAGAAGATATACAAACTGTCAATAAGCACATGAAAAGATGTTCGACATCACTAATCTTTAGGGAAATGCAAATTAAAACCACAATGAGTTACCACTCCACATCCATTAGAATGACAATTTATAAAAGATAAACAAACAAATAAAACAACAAACAAACAAAACCCAACAAAGAAAACAGAAAATTGCAAGTATTATCGAGGGTGTGGAGAAATTGAACACTGTGCATTTCTGGTGGGAATGTAAAATGGTACAGTTGCTATGGAAAACAGTATTGTTCCTCAAAAAAATTTTACACATAGAATTGGCATATGATCTAGCAATTCCACTTCTGTGTACATACCCAGAAGAGTTGAAAGAAGCAGGGACTCAAACAGATATTCATATACCTATGTTCATAGCATCATTACTCACAATAGCCAAAGGGTAGAAGCAACTCAAGTGTCCATCAATGGATGAATGAATAAACTAAATGTGGTATATACATACACAATGGGATATTATTCTGTCTTCAAAAGGAAGGAAATTCTGACACATACTACAGTATAGATGAACCTTGAGAATATTATGCTACATGAAATAAGCTGGTCACGAAAGGACAAATATTGTGTGATTCTACTTACATGAAGTACCTAGAGGAGTCAAATTTATGGAGACAGAAAGTATAATAGAATGGTAGTAGTCAGGGGATAGGGGAAGGGAGAAATGAGCAGTTAGTGTTTAATGGGTACAAAGTTTCCATTTTAGAAGATGAAAAGCTTCTGGAGTTGGATGGTGGTGATGGTTGCACAACAACGTGAATGTACTTAAAGCCACTGAACTGGAAGGATTAAGACGGTGAATTTTACTTTATGTACATTTTGGCATAATAAAAAAATACAGCATTCTATATTTGACCAGGAGAAGTTTCTCACTACAAAAAAAAAAAAAGATCCCCAAAAAAACCAAAGAAAAAAAAAAGGAAGGAAGAAAGAAAGAAAGAAAGAAAGAAAGAAAAAAACCATGCCCATCCCCATTCTAGACCAATTAAATCAGATTTGGGGGTATCAGTATACATGTTTTTCAAGCTCCAAAGCTAATTCTAATGTAAAGTCAGTGTTGGGAACACCTAACCTGAATTATAGATCTCATTGATGGAAGAATAGTTTCCTAACTTTGTTATTTTTATTTTTCCTACTTTTAGTGAATATGGCTACAAAATAGAAATTGTGCTTAAGGTAATTTTTCTAGGACCTGGCTATATTTTAGTGGGAGAGTCCTTTAAAGTATAAATTTAGAATTTTATACCTAGCCAAACCATCAGTCAATCTTGAGGGTAGAATAAAAGCACTTTTGGGAATTTAATTTTTCAAAAATGGTATCTCCCATTTTTTCTGAAGAAACTACTGCATGTTGTGTTCCAACAAGATAAAGAAATAAATGGGATAGCCAACATAAGGTAAAAGCAAAATGAACTCCCAAGATGTTAGCGAAAGAAGACTAGAAGAACAGTGGTCTGGAGTGTCAGAGAGCCAGACCAGATGGGAGCAGAAGCTATGTAGCTATTAACATAGGTACATAAGGAAATCTTTAAGAAAAAAAATGGAAGATGCTTGAGATGTTGACTTCATTTAGAGAGGTTTTATGGTTCTGTCAGAAGGTTTGTGAAGATTTAGCAATAAGCATTAGACAGCTAGGTAGATAAAAATGAGGCAGTTATTGACTCCAGGAAGAAATGAACATTGTATAGGAAAGGAAATGTAATCATATTGTAGTATACTACCTGGCTCAGATTTGGAAGTGTTGTCATCCAAGTCTATTAGAATATCAGGGAGAAGGGAAATGTTTGTGTGTGGCAGTTTGAGAGCACTGCCTTTTCATCTTCCATAGTAGGAAGTCAATAGATGATGTTCAAATGTGATAAATTGAGAAGGCAACATATAAACAAATTATTCTGATGTATTAATGTATTAAAACTAGAAAAATGCTAATGAAATTGTAAGTGTCTCAGGGAAGCAGGGGGAGTAGGGCAGGGCACTGTTAGTTTTCATCATGAGTTTTTTGACATTTTGACTTTTAAAATTACGTTTAGAGCATTCCTCTGGTTGAAAAAATGTTTTTAAAGTATACAAGTGCATAAAGATGTATTGCAAGGATGTTCATCACAGTGTTGTTTATGACAGTGGAAAAATTACTGTCTACTTAGGGAGATAATTTGAGTGTATATTTTTCACATAACCATTCTGCAAAGGACAATAGCAGTCTAAAACAAACAGCAGAAGAAATGTTCATGATTAGTGGCTAAGCGGATTATTAACCCACATCGAGGCAGGAGTTCAGAGGAGGGAGAGAGCCTGCTGCCTGGGATTGGTAAGGGGAAGAAGGTGAAGGCTGTACTTGGCTGGTAAGATTGGGCTCAAGGGGCTCTGAAGCTGGAACGGGTTGGAAAGGGCCTGAGAGTCAGAGAAGAGGGGGCAAACTTGCCTGGCAGACAGGGGGAAGAAATTGTGGCGGAGGAGGGGAGAAGGGATTCAACTGTGGAGGGCATTAGGGCCATGCTAAGGGACAAACAAGGGGTTTTGATGGCTTTGCACCCACTTCCAATGTGCACCCAAACATCATTCTGCCATCTCCTTTGGCTGTGTGCTTTGTAGTGGTGGTGGGGGGGGGTGGGGCTTTCCAGAAACATCTATGTGATCTTTTCTTGTACCTTTTGATTTAGAAACACATGGTTTTGAGATGGCCGGTAGCCAAGATTTGGCTTAGTGTAGCTGGAGTAGTTGGGATTAGGGGTGAGTCTAAGGACAGGCTTGACAGTGAGTCTGTGGCCAGGGTTAAAGTTCAGTCTGCGATCGGGGTTAGGGTTTGTCTGCACATGCTGGTTTCTGATTGGATCCCATTGTTTCTTCTGTGTCAATAAATGTCGCTTAAGTGCACGGATGCATAGCGGAGTTTGGCCAGCTAGTCTTCTCAAAGCCCTTGCCTGCTTTAGTCCCTTCTGTCTTGGTGTCCGCTCTCCCTCTTCCCACACCATACCCAGAAGAATCTTTCCCAGACCTCCCCAGGCCCAGCCTTCCCAAAGTCTCAAGCCGCCTCCTCGTCCATTCTTCACAAGCTGGGCTCCGAGCCCTCAGGCAGCGAAGCCTGGGCTGTGAGGAAGGGGCTGCAGGGCGGGACGAGGTGATGGGGAGGCCGTGGTCCCCCTGCCCACCTCACACCAACCAGTGGCCAGTGCCTCTCCTCTCCTCATCCCTGCTGGGATGGCGGCCTTACTCAGCGCCCAGGAATCCCGGCCCACACAATGCCTGGCCACTTTCGAGGCAGGTTACTGAAACTTTAATCCCAGCTTTCCTTTCGTTCCTGACACCCCCTCCCCCCCAGCTGCCATGTCCTCAGTTGGGCCACTCCCTTTCCCTGTCCCCAGCAGGCACCTGAGTCAAGCCTTGGAGAAGGACTCCTCATCCAGCCCAGCCCTGCCAGCTGGTTGCAGGCACGTCCCGTGGCTGGGTCAGTATGTGTGTGTGCATGTGCTGTGGGGGGGGGGGGCATAAGATGGTGGGGCCATAGGACAGGGCAACATCTCCTCGTCACTGCCACCTTCCTGGGGGCACGCCCACCTGGCAGCTGCTTCTCGGCTGCCTTCCAGTTTGGCTGCCTTCCTCCTGGCCCTCATGCCCTGACATGCGGGAGTTTCAGGAGCGGCTCTGAGGATGCAGAGCCCAGCCTGGCTCTGAGGTAGCTGGGGAGGGAGGGGCCCGCTCTCCCTCTGCCCTCTGCCTCTCAGCTTTTGTCAGCCTCCTCTCCCTCTGTCCTCTTCGTTTGCTGGTCTCTCTGGGTTCCTGTCTGTCCCCCTCTGCGTGTCTCCTCCTCTTCCCCTGGCCTTGTTTCTGTCTGTCCCTGTCACTGCCATATCTCTGCCTCTGTCCCTACCCAATCTCCATCCTGTGTCTGTTGCTTCTCTCTGTTTGCAGCTCTTGGTTATAGGGTTCATGCCATTGTCACAGCCTGGAGGAGCAAATCTGCTCTGCAGTTACTTTGCAACAAAGGCACACTACACATACCCATTGATGATGATAATAGTTTGAGGGGGGACCCTTCCCTCAACCTCCCCCCACCAATGATCTCTGTTTAGGAAATTTCATCACTGAGTCACTCCTTGGAGCTAAGGCAATTCAAAACCACAGAACATTCTCTGCGCTGCTACCAGGCAGGTGCCAGCACCATGCTGGGTGTTGGGAATGTGTGAGTAAGGCAGGTCTCCATTCTGCAAGACTCACAACAGAGTAGAGGTGGGGCGGCAAAAACACAATGCTGAAAAGGTGAAGAACAATATAAGGTGAAAGTAATTGTTCAAGGTAATAACTGAGACCGACGGAATGTGCAGACAAATCTCCCCTACTGTTTAGAGGACCAAGGAGTTTTTGAGGGCTGAGGAGCTGGAAAATCCTTAGAAAGTGCTCGAGAGGAGAACCAGCTGTTGAGAGCTGGGTGGGATTTGTAGATGAAGTGGGTATCTGTGGGGAACGGGATAGCCATTCCGGGCTGGGGAAACAGCATGAGCAATGGTGTGGATGTGGGCACGTCCAGGGCTCTGTGAGTTAACCGGCTGGGACCTCGGTGTTGGTGTTTGTGAACAAACGGGAAAAGGTTGAGAGGCCACTTGAGCCCAGATGGTGGACTTGGACTTAACCTGTTGGGCACTGGGGAGCCATGGTAGCTTCCTGAGCACGGGAATGGTGGGCTGCAAGTGATGTATCAGGAAGCAACTCCAGGCTGCAGCGTGCTTCTTGCTTCCTCTCCTGATGTCCAACCACCAAAGGACTTGGACCAGGGACATTGTCCATGTCCAGGAAGGCAGCTGCAAAGATTCTGGCCCCCAGTGAGGACCAAACTCAAGGCCACAGCATCTGTATGCAGTGGGAGGCCTGCAGGGACAAGGATCACTGGGCATATGCCCAGGGGGTAAGGGAAAGGAGTTGGCTGTGTCACACTGGGCTTAAATCCTCAGATGGCTCCTCGTGTATCTGGGACAAAGCTTAGAATCTGCACTGAGGTCTGCAGGCCCTGCATGGCCTGGGGCCTGCATCAGGCTGTGTCGCCTCCACTGCTGGGTCTTCCCAGCGGGCTTCAACCATCTCCCCCCACACTCTCACTCAGCCTACTCCTTCCCACCCTTGGGGGCTGTGCTGAGGGGCTCCCCCAGGGAGGCCTGCGATGCCCACTGCAGATGAGGTTTGGTCCTGCCCCTGCATCACACTTGGGGAGTCCTGGCTGCTTGGCAGCCGCTCTTGGGTGGGGCACTTGGCTTCTAACTGGTGCCTGCAAAGCACTTGAAAGCATAAAAGATGACACCAGTGAGGAATGCAGCTGCTAATCCCTGTGACTCTTGAGTCAGAGGAGGAGCTGGGGAGGGGACAGTCCCAAGGAACTTTTGGACCTGTCCCCTTCCATTCCCAGGAGAGCTGCCCCTTCAGTGTCTCTGCCCACTGGGAGGGCTCAGAGGCCCAGGAAGCTTCCCGAGCAGTGACTCTGCCTGGCTGCTTCCGTCTCAGAACGAGGGGAGAGGACCCATCTGAGGCAGGAAGACCTGGCCTCCGATTCCCAGAACGGCTGTGAGATCAGGAAAAGTCACTTGTATCAGGACATGCATGGCGACAAGCAACCTAGGGCCCACCTCAAAGCAGCTTGAATGAGACGGGTTATCTTCTCACGTGGCAGAGTCCTGACTCAGGGTGATTTCAGGATGGAAGGATCTAGCAGGTCCCCTCAACCCTCAAGGGCCTGGGAGCCTTCCATCTTTCCTCTGCCTAATGCAGCAGTTGGCAGTGTCTCGCTCAGCTTGGTGAATGATAAAATGACAGTGGGTAAACAAGAGTGGCACTTCCCTCTCCTCTCAATGTGAGAAAACTTGTCCCTAAGCCCCCCCAGGTCCCACTGACCAAGGTTGGCTGACATGCGCAGGCAAGGGGAGGGAGACCCTGTCATCAGCCTGCGCCACTGGCTCTCAGAGCAAAGCTGTGGCACATCGTGATTGCCACTGTGCTGGGGATGCTGTGACATTTGGAGGTGGCTGGGGTGGGGGGAGTTTGCATGTTCTGCAGTGCATGCGATGGTTTGTCTCCTCCACGACCTTTAATATCATACAGTCATTCATGGAGGTGAGAAACCTGCTTTTTATTATCCAAGCCTAGGCCCTAATTTCGTTTTATAGAAGTGTTCTTGCCCGATATTTGCTGGGTAAATTGAGGGAAAGTACTCAGTGGTTTCCTGTGGAACTTGACTGACAACCACCCACCACTTCTGAAGGTCCCAAGGCCCGGGCGGTGCAGCTCCAGGGGGTGTGAGTGACCGCGGCACCTCAGGGAGGTCTGCGCTTGCCGCTGTCACAGCACAGCCTTGGGAGTGGCCCTGCCTGGCCATCTGCACACCAAAGCATGTTTATCTTAGTAGAAATGACTTTTCTTGCATTCGTCCTTCATGTTAGTTAAGGCATTGTGTTGATTTTTTTTCTTTGAAATTATATTATCTATGGATTTCATTTCGATATGGTAAAGAGGATGGCTCCAAATATTTGGTGTCAAAGGGGGATTGGGTTTGAGAGGGTCTCGAGCCACTGGCCTCGGCTGATAAGTTACTTCCTGGGGCTGAGATGGGGCATTCTCCTTGAGCCTCAGGGATGATGAACTTTAGGACAAAATTGAGGGCTCCCAGCAACAGAGAAGGGGGTAGGTGCAGGGTCTGTTGCTGGGAAGCCATCAATACCTCTGCTGCACTTACCCAATGAGGGCCTCAGTTGGCTTATCTGTGAAAAAGGTTGACAGTCTCGGCTCTGGCCACCTTCTGTCTATGAGACTCCAGTGAAGGTAACTGTGCAAGTGCCTGGAACGGGCAAATTGCTGATCCAATGTGATGCCCTGGGGTCCTGCACACTTTAACTGCCTCTATTCATCCCTGCCCCTGCCCTCAGGAATACCTGCCCTGAGAATCCTGTATTTTAGCCTCAGATTTCTTAATGCCAGTAATATCTAACAGACGTGCAGTTACCAAAGCATCCCACAACTCCTTCAAAGTGTGATGCTTCTCAACCTGCCTCCCTGGGAGGCCAGCACATCCTCCTGGGCACCCCTCCCAGGGTGGGCTGCCTGCTCAAAGGCCCCTGTGTCCGAGAGAAAAGGAATAAATGGAGATGGTGGCATCTCATGGATCAGAAAGAATGGAGATGATGCTAGCCTGGAATCCACCCTGCTCCAAAGACCAAACTTGCTACTGCCTGGAACTCCATCCCTAGAGATTTAGGCCCTGGCTTTAAGGTTCTTCTAGGAGCAAGCAGGGTGGTGGTGGTGAGGAGACCTTTGGCAACGCCACAGCTTGCTTGTGTGTGGGGGGATGGGAGGTAGTCTTGTCTTACCCTTAAATCACATCGTGGTTAAGAGTGAGGCCGAGTGTTGTGGTTTAAAACAGTGCCTGGACTTAAGTGCCTGAGCCCCGTATTTAACCACTCTGTGCCTCAGTTTCCTCATCTGTAAAACAGGGACTAAATGGATTAAAAGAAAGAATGTATATGAAGCTTTAGAGCTGTGCCTGGCACACAGGTGAGGCTCTATATGATTTAACCACGAACTGACTCTTCATTGCTGACACATGAGGCTCTGGGGCTGGGAGCAGCGCTCTGGGGTACCCGGATCCTCTGCTGGGCCTAGGGATCGTGACTCACAGGTCCTCTGGGGGAGCTGCCTTGGAACCTCTGCCTCCTCCCCAAGGCCCAGGGTGGCTGGGTGCATGGAATGACCTCAGCCAGGAGGAATGAGGGGCGCGGAGTCTGCAGGGCTGGGTGCAGGCCCCTGCCTACCCCTGGAGCCTTCTCGGCCTCGCCTTGTACCTGCTCCCTGGCAGGTGACCCATGGGCAGCAGGACTCCAGGGGTCACCCTGGTGACTCACTGTGGCCTCTTGATCCAGACTCAAGTGCATGGGGCCTTCCGGCCCCTCCCTTCTGCAGCCCGCTGCATACAGTGATCCCACCCCAGCCTCACACGCACCATCAACCCTGACCTCCAGCCAAGACCTCAAGCTGGCCTCTGACTTATGTGTGACCCTGACCTTTGACTGACCTCTGACCCTGGCCATGGACTGACTCAGACAGTCCCAGTCCAGCCTCTGGCTGTCCTCTGGCACTGGCTGCAGATGGACCCATCCCATAGGCACGTAAGGTGCCCAGGGGTTTTCTGGGCTGATGTCTCTCTCAGAACATCTCCCTCCCTTCTGACCCCTGCCCCAGGCTGGTGTGCTCCGCTGCCCGGCAGTCCAGCTCCTTGAAGACGGGGAGTGCCTGTCTGGTCCCCCTTGCTGGGAGCGGCCCACATGGAGAGGGGGGCTTGGCCTTGGAGAAGAGGAGGCTGGTGGATTCTGCTGGTTGTACCCCTTTAGCCCCGGGGAGCATCCTTCCTCTGCCCTTTCTGGCTGCAGCTTCCAGATGAAAGGGCCTCCCACCCGTGCCATTAGCCGTTAGCCCGGAGGCTTCCCAAGAGCAGCAACAGGGTCCCCCAGTGGGTCCAGGTTTCTTAAGGACAGAATTCTTCCATCAGACTGGGGAGTCTCCAAGAGCAAGAGTTGCGTCTCGGTCTCCCGAGGGGGCTCCCCAAGGACAGTATGAGTGCAGCGTGCGTGGTGAAGATGAACAAACTTGGAGTCAGATCTTGGCTCCACTGTTTACAAGCAGTGTGTCTTTGGGCCAGTCTCTTAATCTCTCTGAGTTCAGTTTCCTCACCTGCAAAACGGGGCCAGTGGCGTTACATACCGCACAGAGTCATGAGGATGAAATGGGATCTGCTCCGGGAAGCACTGAACAGTGTCCGGCACTTGTCGGTGCTCAGCAGATGTCAGTGGTCACACGTAGTGTACCCCTAGCGTATCAGGGGTTCTGCAGGGCAGGGCAACTCAGTGAGGCTGGGAACCAGGATTTTCTCACTGGAGAGGGGTCAGAGGGCAGTGTTGAAGCTGGCATCCCCGTCCCCCCTCCCTAGCTCCTGCAGCTTCTCAGGGACACTGGGCCTTCAGGGCTCCTCTCCACCTCTCCACAGAGCTCCTCTCCACCCTTCACCCTAAGAAGGCCTCTTCTCCCTCGCCTCGCCTCCCTGCACCCGTCTATCCTTCCTGAGCTGCCTGACCCTGCTCGCCCCACTCCAGGAAGCTTCCCAGGTTGACGTCTGCCAGGGCCTGGCTCTCTAAGGCTAAGTCACAAAAGCCAGGGCTGATCCTCTACGGTACATGGCCTTGCTGTCATCCCTAGCTGCCTGGTTCCTGACGGTGAGGACCCACCGTGCCCCTAGGGTGGGGCCAGGGCGGGGTGAGCATCCCGAACCAGTGCCGCCATGCAGGGGACATCTCCATGGCTCTCACTGCCCAAGCAGATACCAGCCTGCCCTCAGAAGGGTTTGGTTTCTTTTCCTCTCTTTTCAATTAATTAAATCAATTAAGTCATTTTTGAATCACTCCTGTTGGCCACTGGGGGTTTTTCCTTAGTGAGGCCTGATTCATTAAGGCAACAGGGCAGATGCCAAAGTCAGCCATGACTTCCTGTGGGAGGAAGAGAAGAGCGAGGGAGCGTGGGCACCCTAGGCATGCCCCAGCACTGGCCTCTGGGGAGGGACCCAGGGTGTGAGGATACTGGTGCGCGTGGGGTCGCTGGCCAGAGCGAGGTGGGAACCCAGGCTGCCACCTGTTTCTCAACCAGCCCCAAGCATTCTTCAGGGGTCTCGTAAGCTGCCAGGTGTTGGGGGAGGATGAAAAGATGTTTTGATGCCTGGAGATGCCCTTTTTACCTTGGCTGCTAGGAGCTCAGATATAAATTTAATCACACAATCTGTGTCAGCCCCTATGTTTGGCATATTTGGGTCTTTCTCCTCTTGAATTTTTATTTATTATTAATTATTTTTGTCAGTAGCAGCATTGTAGGCATGCATTTTGTTCTAAGCTTCGTCCTGTCCTCTCTGGAGGAAGGTAGAGTATAAATCATAAGTCAAATGGTGAGGGCCAGAGGAGCTTACAGACCGTCGCAAGGACTAGTGGAAACGATCCAGGTATTTCCCCCTTGGTTGGAGGTAACCTCAAGGGCGTGGAAAAGTGAATCTTCTGGGGCCTGAAGACCTGGAAACAAATCGCAGCTACAGCCTTTGGTTGGGGAGAGAGGGAGTGGCAGGGCCTCGCCTCAAACTGTGGCTCTCCGGGGAGGGACGCCAGCCCGGGTGTAGGGTCTTGAGCTCTGGCTGCTGGCCCCAGCTCAACCTCTCAGGCAGTGGGGCCCTGGGCAGATTCTCTCGCCCCTGTGGGCTGCTGTTTATCTGGTGTTAAGTGGATTCCATGAGGGGCCTGACCTTGGTTCTCATGGGGCTTCTTTGAGCCTCCTCTGAGCCAAAGGGTGGATTTTTATGATTTCCCTGATCAGGGCTGGTTTGTGCACTGCTCTTGCTGCTCAGAGAAGGATCTGGGAGAGTGTGCTCAGACTCCAGGCCTGGGAAGGGTAGCTACTCCTTCCAGCTCCTAAAGGAGAAATCTGTGTGTTATAAAGATGACTGTCACCGGATCCCAGAGAGAGACCTACTTCCACCTAGACCCCAAGCCCTCTGGCCACTGCCTCCCCAACTGGCCTGGTTCCTCCATGGCACAAGGCACCATCCCAGCGTCCAAGGGTGACCAAGCATGTGTATCAGGCTTCTGTGGAGCGGGGTCCTGCTTCTCTGTGTGGAGTGCCCTCTCTGGGCCCCGGGCAAGAGGAGCTGATCGAGCTGAGAGAAGCTTTCCTGGACAGCTCTTGACCTGGAAATGGGCTCAGTGGGCCCCGACCCAACTGCCTTCCCGTGATGCTGTGCCGATGGCATCATGGTTTATTAAGTTTATTAAGTACATGTTAATCCACGCAACAGCCCCATGAGTCAAGTACCATTATTAGCTTAATTTTACAAATAAGGAAACTGAGGCACAAAGAGATTATGTCACCCAGTTAGGAAATGGCAAATTATCCAAATTCTCTTTACCATTACAATCTACAAATGCTCATTCATTATTCATTCTGCAGGTATTTATTGAGTGAGTACTATGTGCCAGATGTTAAGGATCAATCAGTAAAGGAAGCAGACAGAAAGCCCTGCCCACCTGGAGTCCACATTTTGGAGGGAGGAGAAAGACACTAAATACTAAACATAATAGACACGTAAATTATAGAGGATGTTAGGAGGTAATAATTGGGATGGGAGAGAACAAAGGACAGGGATGTGGCTTGGGCTGCTGCGGGGAGGAGGATGTTGCAATTCAAGGAGGGGGGTGGATACGAACGGCCCCCTCCTTCAGCCAAGACTTGAAGGAAGTGAGGGAGGGAGCAGGGGGCTGCCTCGGAGAAAGATGCCCAGGCCCTGAGAGAGGTGCTGAAGACAGCAGGGGGTGCTTTCAGCTGGAGCGGAGGGAAAAGACAGGAGGACAGGGAGGTCACGGAGGCGAGAGCATGTAGGGCCCTGTGGACCCCTGTAAGGCCTTTGCTTTTTATTTTCCCCCCAAACTGAGTTGGTTTTATTGTAAGACTAGGAGGCTGGCTGCATCAGCAAGGCCCAGGCTTTGGCTGACCAGTCGGCAGCCTCTGCAGGTTTGGAGCCCCAGGGGACCTGCTCTGACTGTGGCAGGACTGCTGACAGCAGGGGCAAGGGCGGTGAGACCTGTAAGAGGGTCCTGTGATGGTGCCGGGGGCTTGGGCCTGGAGGATTTGCTGCTGGACTGGACGTGGGGTGGCAGGAAAGAGAGGGGTCAACGTTTTTGGCCTGAACAACTGGCAGGAAGGAGTTGCCTTTTCCTGAGAAGCAGGGTGGAGGGGGTTCTTGGTGGCATTTGGGGGATGTTGAGAGTTCAGTCTAGGGCACGTGGAGTCTGAGCTGCCTACTGTGCACTCTAGGCAGAGCTCCAGGGCCAGGGGCTGACTTGGGTCCCACTGCTGTCAGAGCGGGACAGGCCCTTAGGGAGTGCTGGGCAGAAGGAGAGCGAGGCCAGGCCACTGTTCATGAATGGCAGGGCTGGGGCTCGGACCCTGAGCTGTTCCCCAGGTGTCCCTGTTTCCTGTGTCCACTACCTCCCACCCACAGCCAGGATGGGAAGGGACTTGAGTGGGCTGAGTCCACCACCTCCTTTAACAGAGGAGGGAGCCGAGGCCCCCAAGATTGCCTGGCCGCATGCCAGGGACACGTGGCAGAGCTAGAACCCGGGCCTCCCTGACTCGGGTGCAGAGATTTCGCATGACAAGATAGCACTTGTGAAGGCGCCCTGACAGGTCTGGAATGCGGGCATGAGTGCCGCAGTGATTACTACTGTGCCCCATTGCTGGCCAGGGTAACATGTCGGCAGGATTGCCCTCTCACCCAGTCAGCGCGGGGGACCAGCTCACGCTCTTCCTGCTGGGAGAGGCCCAGGCCCTGGGTGGGGGCCCCCACACTCAGTCCCTGCCTCCCTGATTCATCCCAGTTCTCCTGGAGGCCTGAGTCACTTTCTTTCCAGGCGAGAGCTGCCTGTCTGGCAAATTCCTGGATTCCAGAGGGGAGAAATAGGAACTCCTGCCTAGGGTTGGTCCTGTGCACAGGTAAGGCAGGCAGTCACCCACACCTGCCTCAAATCCCTGCCCTGGCCTGGAATTCACTCACTGGTCTATCTATCCAGCCAGCCAGCAATTTCTGAGTAACGAGCTCCATTCAGGTATTCAGTATTTTGCAGTCTGCAAACCCCTTTCAATACAGGTTATCCTATTTTCATGGATGAGAAGGCAGAGGCTGAGAGACGGAAAAGGTTGAAGAGTGCCCAGCTGGTAAACAGGGGAGCCAGGGTGCAGCCCCAGGCTTGTCTGACACGGGAGCTCTTCCACTTACAGTCGCGACTGTCCCCACACCTGGTTGCTGTTTTCTAACTCTGCTCCAGTTCTTCGCTCCAGGGAAGGAAGCCGCGACGTTGGGGAGTTTGTTTCCCTGCGCTGTGGAGGATGGGAGCAGGAGGAGACTTGGGGCACTGAAGAGCCACCTCGAGGGTGACTGTGGAGCAGGGTCTGCAGAGCAGCCATGGAGAAGTCTCGAGTGGGCTGGGTGCTTAGCAGCAGCGCCGTGGAAGCCACCAGAATACCAGAGAAGCAAGTCAGGTAGAAGGCGTCTGGGCAGGGAGATAGCTAGAGGAATGGTATGAACTTGTATTCAGGGGCCAGGAACATAGGGTGTGTGTGTGTGTCAGGGGAGGAGGGTGGGATTGTAGGAGTTTCTGAATGTGCCCGTGGAATGTTCTGGGCAGTACCGGTGAGGGGCCAAGGGCTGCTGCCTCTTCCCCCAGGAAGCTCCTGTGCTAACGCCTCTGGTTCCTCAGCCCCGACTGGCTCTCCGTCCCCAGCATGGCCTGTACATCAGATGGAAAGTTCGAGACTTGCTGGGCCAGGCCCTCTCTCCCAGAGCGCAGGGCACAGGGCATGGGATGGCTCACAGGGTGTCTGTACTGCTGATAGAGGCCGTGGGGTGTCAGGAAGTCCTTCCCAAGGAGGATTCGGGTGCCGGAGAAGGGTCAGCCTTGCAGACATGCAGACTGTGTGTTACTCAAGGTGTGCGCAGAAATCTTCTGCCCAAAGAGCCCTGATTGCATGTTATGGCGCCTGGAATTCTAGTAACAGCAGAGGTGACTCACCCTTTTGGACTAAGGCATGTCCCTTTATTATAGACAAATTTCCCCAGGAGAGGCATCACTGCATCCACCACTGTAAATGCCTTAAACCAACAGTTTCTTCCCTAGGTAGGGGTAGAGGGATGGAGGAGCAGAAAAGAGGAAGGTGGCCTGAGAGCCTCAAGGGAAGATGGGGGAGCAGAGGTACCATGGGCCCCTTCATACCTATGTTATAGGAGGACTGTTTATTTGGAGCCTTCACAATAATCCATCCCCACGTTCTACCAATGCCCCAACAGCTAGGTCAAATCTTCTCTGTTTCAATAAGACTAAGACTTCCTACTATAGGGGGTGAAGGAGGTGCAGGGACTGATTTGGGAGGACCATGAAGGAGTCAGGGAGTTCTGAGTTCTTGGAGCCCAATTCCCCTTGGCAGGAAAAACCCAATTTGGGGAAAGCCAAACTGGGCACCTGTCCCGTAAATGATTCAGGTTGGAAATATGATGCCACATAACTCAGGTTTAACCTGCGACCCTGTCTATAATAGACAAAAATGCAGATTAGTTCCACTCCCACTGAAATAGTGCCTTAGAGTAGAATTAAGAAAACATTGTGCCAACCTATCTCAGTCATGTATTTCTGCAATAAGGATGCACGTATTACATGACACAATTACGTGCCACGCCTCTCGGTGGGGACCCCGAGTCAAAGCTGCAATCAACTGAAATCCTGCAACCAAACAATGCCTAGTGCACATGGCACTGTTTGCTGAGGAGTGATTTGTCTTGTTAAATAAAGTTGAAAGTCTTTGACATGACTCAGAAAAAGGTCCAGTTTAGGAAAACAAGGACCAAGAACTTAAGGAACATAGGCAATGAACCAAAATATAACAGTTTTAAAATACATTGTAAATAAGCCTTTGTAATAATAGGCATATAAGTTGGAAGATGTGGCTAATAGTGGCCTGTTGTAAAAAGTGGGAAGATTGTGAAATAAAGACAATTTCATGTAAATTAAAATATATCACATTTACTGCAAGTTGCTGACTCCTTATTCTGAACATAAAAAAGTATATATCTTATATTAGTTGAAAACCTATTCTCTCCATTTTTATCTGCTAAATAAAAGATGAACAAAAAAATTTAATGGTTTATTACGATTACCAAATTTTTAGCCTTCATGGGTTGAACAGCTGCGTTTTCTTCCCTGGTGAGAATGGCCGGTGGGGTGGTCGCTGCTTGGCGATGTTACAGCTTCCAGTTTGTGATGTAGCAATAACAGAAGTGCTTCTCGTTAGTGCTTTAAAAAGATCCAGCAGCAGGTCTAATAATTATTGTAATTTCAGTGTGGTAAAAAGCATTTGGGGGTATTTCAAGATATTGTCCCAACTGTAATGATTTGAAAATGCCTGATTTCTACTGGTGACAAAGTTATAAGTACTTCCAGGTACTTTTGTGGTTTGTTGCCTCCACGCATAATTGATAGGAAATTTCAGTTAGAGGATGGTGAAAATAACAGTGTAATTTTCTCTGCATCCAATTCTCAAACCCTCTACATTCTCTCCTTGGACTTCCAAGGGGTTAAGGGAGCCCAGATCAGGACAGATGGTCCCTGAAGCTCCTGCCTTAATCCCTGCTCATGGGGCCTGCAGTGGCAGGCTCTGGGCCTGAACTCCCCTTGGGGTGTCTGTCCCTCTGACCCATTCCTTAGAGCACACATCTTGTCTACACCTGTGTACTCTACACTGATGGTTGCTGCTTCATGGCTCCCCACTCTGTCCTCTCCTGCCCCCCTAAGCGGCCTTCTGAGTCAGGTCCTCGGCCCGGACTGCTGCCAGAGCCCCCTGAGGTCTCTCTGCTCCTCTCTGGCAGCCTCCCATTGGTTCTCCACATGGTAGCCAGAGGGAAGTTAAGTTGCAAAGTTCATCGTCAATTCTTAAATGGCTCTGCTTAAAATCCTTCACTGGCTCCCTAGTTGGAACAAGAACCAAACCTTGGCCGCCAAGGGCTGGCTCAGGCCACAGCCCATCTCCCACTAGGCCCCTCTGTACTGCCCTAGCCACCTTCCTACTTGCTGGTTCAAGCCACGTGCCTGTCCTCGGCACTCACCATGCCCTCTGCCCCGGGTGCTGCCTGCTCTGTCCCGTACCTTGTGGACTCTCAGCTCTCACATGGACGTCACTTTCATCGGAGCCATCCCAGCTCTCTGTGGAATCCCTGTTTCACACCTGGCACCCTGCCCAAGGCTGGTTTGTTACAACGTGCATTTTTTTGTCTCTTACACTGGGGATGGCTGGAAGCCCTTTGATGCTGCACAGGGTGGTGGGGGTGGGATGGTACAGTGAACACCCACCCTCTGCGAGGACTGGCTGGCCCAGGAGAACTCTGGCTCAAGGCTTGTGCTGACATCAGGAGCTTCGAAGGCCTGCAAGGTGATGCTGATGCAGTGCTGGGAACCCAGGCCCACAGGCCTGTGGTGGAAGAGAGCAGACGCTGCCTGTGTGGGCTCTCCCGGCTCCATGAACTCTTGGTTTAAAGCCCCTAATGCCATTGCATTTTTACTTTTCTTTGATGAGCATCATCTCCCTATTAGACTGCTAAGTTTCAAGGAGGCAAACATGGCGTCAGTGCCCAGTATCTAGCAAGTCCCGGAATGCAGCAGGAGTTCAACAGTGCTATTAATGGAATGCTCACGTTCTCTCTTCCCCACTAACAGAAAAGCCCTACAGTTCCTTGTGTCCTCTCCCCTGCCTCTTGAGAGCCTGCACTCCCTGGGCTGAGTTTTGTGGCTGTTGCCTCCTAATTGGCTAAGTCATCCCTTACTCGTTTTGTGGGAGGGTTGCTGGTGACTCAGACCCAGGGTGGCTGAAGGAAGCTCCCAGAAGACTGAGTAGGTGCTCAACAAACGTGTGCTGAGTTGGATGTCAGCCAAGTGTGGAGGCCGAGGGATGGACAGATGACCTGGCTGGGGGAGGGTGAGCCCTTGAAGGAGGGAACAGACAGGCCAGATGCCTGAGAACAGGGTTCGATCCAGGGCCAGGTGGCTCTGGGGAAGGTGCTGGGGTGTCCAGGGAGTTCCACACCCTGATCTGGGCTGGGTGCTCCAGATAGGATCCTGACACACCCCCTGTGGCCTGCCCCCACCTGCTCCTGGGGTGGAGGCGGCAGGTGGGGCCCACTTATCGCCAACCAGGCCAGCAGGTGGAGCCAGCCTGGCTCTGGGGAGATGGCAATCACAGGGCACTCCTCAGTGGAAAATCACCGCACTGCACGGCCCCTTCCTGGGAATGGGAACAGAAAGGTCTGGGAGACACGGGCCAGAGGGCTGCCACCAAGTACATGGGCCTGTGGAGGCAACTCAGGCTCCCCTCACATTGGGGAAGGCAGGTGGGCCTTCTTTCTGCAGGCCCCACATACGGGCAGTGCTCAGACCGGGTGAGGGTGAGCTGAGAGTCAGCTTCGAGGCCAAGTGCTCTGGACACTTTTTCATGTGGGACGTGGCTACATAAAAGGTGTGCAGTCTGAGAAGTGTCCATATCACTCGCTAATTGCTTTGCTCACATGCAAATACTTGCATCTAAGACATCAGCACACATACTCAGAGTATATCCTGCGTGTGCTTTCACATCCACGTGCACAAATGAAGACATTCTCTCACATGACCACAGACGTAACTGGGCCCCAGTGCACACTGATGCACAGAGACTCCCATGCAAAGACAGATGCACATGCTTCAGACACTAGCAGTCTCCACGTGCGGGCTCAGCTCCCTGATCCTGCCCTGGAGAGGTGGGAAGTCTCTTTTCTACACACTGAAAATCCATACTGTTTGTACGATTTTGTATCTCATGCCATGAAACACTCTCTGTAAGCATCGTTTTAAATCATTGCATAGTCTACCGTGTTATAGGTGGACCATAATTTATTTAACCAATCCCTTATTGTCAGACATGTAAGTTGTATTCCATTTTTCACAACTGTGCATAAATCTTTATCCACCTGTCTGATGATTTCCTTGGGTGGAACTCCCAGGAGTCAGGACACTGGGTCAAAGGGTAAGACTTATAATAAGTCCTTTGATTCGCATTGCAAAGTGTACTGAGATGATCAATTTGTACTCCCACCAGCAGCACTCGTTTTCTTTTTCCCTTGTCAAATCCATATACTCTTATTTTAAAAGCTATTTATTAATTTCATGTACAAAATTATTTATTGTCATTTTAAAATTTGCATTTGTGTATTATTAATGATTATAAACATTTTTACTTTTTGTGAGCCATTTGTATTTCCACTCTTTCTATTTAAGTCCTTTTACCATTTATTTATTTTTGGTCCTTGGATTTTTTCATACTGATTTGTAAGAACTCTTAATCTATTAAGCACATTAACTCTCTCTTTACTGGCCAGGTTTGTTTAAAATATTGTCTGCATATTTCTTATTTGATGTTATATTCAGCTTATTATTATTATTGTTATTTTTGGACATAGAGAAGACTTACATCGGAAGCATAAGCCTTCCTTCACAACTGCTCCATTCACTTTTACGGAAGCTCTCCTTTATTCTAGTTGTTGAATATCAAGTCTGTTTTCTTCCTTTGTGTATGTGTGTGTCCATTCTACATTCAGCTTTATAGTCACCTGGGAAATACAGGAGAGAAGACATTATTCCTGCCCTCAAGGAGCTTGCAGGAAACAGAGCAAAGGGAACACAGAACAAGAGTCACCAGTCTTTGTGCTGAAGATAAGATATGCAGATAGGGGTTCAGTGAAAGGAGAAGGAAGCTGCATGGCGGAGCTGGGACTTCAATGGAGTGCTCAAGGTTGCACTGGGCTGTGAGAGGTTTTATTGATTTATCAAACATGTACATAGGCTCATTATGGGGCAGGCATTGCTTTAAGTGCTTTATAAATACTAACTCATTCAGTCCTCAGAACTTACTGAGTTATTGTCCTACTATTATTATCCCCATTTCACAGATGAGAAAACTGAGGCATAAAATACAAATAACATAAGTTGGTAAATGGAAGGGCCAGGATTTGAACCCGGGAAGTCTGGTTGGATGGGGGGGTAAAGCAGGAGGGGCTTGTGATTATGAGACTTGAGCCAGCAGCCGGCAAACTTTTCCCATACGGGGCCATATAGTAAATATTTTGGACTTTGAAGGCCAAGAGGAAAAGCTGAGAATATTATAGGCACTTATATAAAAAGAGAAAAAATACACATTTTCACAAATTTTTTAGCGATGAAGTTTAAAATGTAACAATAGAATACATTAAAAAAATAGGTATACTAATGTGAAGAATGGAATTTGGGGGAGGGAGGGTATAACATTTTGCTTAGTTGGGGTTTAAAGTTAGTGGTCCCTGTCATCACACTGATTGCAAATGTTTATCTGCACAAACCAGGCGGCCTGTGGGGTCTTAGGGAACGAGCAGTGGCCTGGACGTGGCCTGGGGGCCTCTCCTGGGCCGCGGAGCCCTGCTTCAGAGCTGCTGCTGTCGGGAGGCAGCGGTGAGGTGAGGAGAGATGCCCTTGAAGCGCTGCGGCCCCGCAGGGGAGAGGTAGAAAGCTGCTGCCGGGTCCAGGAGAGAGCGGAGGAGGGCGCACTGCAGGGCCGGGCAGCCTGGGTGCAGAGGTGGCACAGACTTGCTAGATTTTTCTGAGGCTGGTGATTGGGCATGGGGTGAGGCAGAGGCTCCATAGACAGTGGGGGGGGGGGATGACCTGGCACACGGAAGCACAGTCCCTGCCCGCCAAGTCAGCAGTGTCCTCCGAGCTTGTCTTTCTCACAGGTGGCTTAAGGGGAGCCCATGTGGAAGCCTGAGTGAGGGGCTGAGACACTAACGAAGAGACAGGCCCTGCTCCTGCCATAGTTTGGTTGGCCCTGCTTATCCAGGGTGCTAGGAAGACCCTGCGGCCAGAGCTCGTCTCCACCTCGGCGCCACAGTGTCGGCAATCCCACCGGCTGGACGGCCTCTCTTGGGTATCAGACGCCTTTCCCAGAGTGCCAGGACACTCAGCCCTTCAGTTCAGGGTGCCTGAAGGGGCCAGGCTGAAACAGGAGGGCAGGAGGAACGCGGAAAGGGGAGCGAGAGGCGTCTTCGAAAATGGAACCACCGTGGTCACAGTTTCGACCGAGACTGATCACACTCCCAGGCTGCGCTATTGGGAAACACTTCTTGATTTCCCTCACTGATACCTCCTAGTAGAACACAAACTGGCCCCCCTGCTCTGTCCCATGTGGGGGCGGAAGGTGGCCACTTGCTGTGGCCGGGCTCTGTAATTAAGTCTGTAGCAATGGGCGGGGGATTGGACAGATCTTGTCCCAAAGTTGTTCTTGCTGTCAATGGGCTTAAACCCAGGTGGGTGGCTTACGAAATGCTCCTGGGAAATCCTCCTGGGTGAGCCCAAGGTGCGCCAGATGCAAATGGGCCCGAGGAATGAACCCAGGGCACCTCTGCTGAGGATGCAGTCACCCCTCCTGTCCCCAGGTCCATAGGGGCTGAGGAGAGCGAGGTGAGAAGGCTGTGTGGTCCAGGCCAGGCAGGAGCCTGATCCCCCCATGGGGCCAGTGGTTAGCTGAGGAGTATCACTCCCTTCGCAGGCTGGTCCCTTGACCCTGACCTCAGAGTGACCCTGTTCTAGCCTCAGACTAACTCTTAACCCTGACCTCAGACAGAGCTTTAAGCCCTGTCTCCAGGCTGACCTTCAAACCCTACTAATCATGCCACAAAATAAGCATTCTTTATTCCAAGGGAGATTGGGCACAGCAGTGTGGGCAGCTCTGTGTGGGTCTGGAGAGACCCAGCTCACAGCCTGAGTCTTAATGCCTGGAGGGTGGACCAGGGAAGGGCAATGGAAGGTCACTGGATCTAGACTCGGGCACGGCCTTCTCCTGCTCAGCTGAATGACTCTGGGTAACTCTCTCAGCCAGAGTGAGGTTTGGGTACTCAGGGATTTACTCATCTGCCCAATGGGTGTAATGATACTCAAGTAGCTCCCCTTCCCATCTTTTGTGGTAGGTGTGAGAACTCAGTGGAGAGGAGCGGAAGTGATTTGGAAACTGCGTGGCATTATCATCCAAAGTCGTAGTATTAAAGTGAGAAGGATTGAGCCTGGGCTGCCTGCGGCCCGTGGGTTGGCCTCTGGGCTTCCCAGTGCTGCTGAGCGTGGTCGCCTGCCTGTTGTTTCCTCTTCCCGGGACTTTTCTGCTCTCTCCATTCGTTTTTTTCCTCTTAATTTTCATTGAGAAGAATTTCAAACATAGTCAAAATTAGACAGAATAGTTTAATACACCTTCACGAGGCCATGAGAGAGCACGCTTGGCAGAACCTGCTGATGGATGCCGGGTGCAGCTGCTGGGCTCTGGATCCTCGCCCTGGTTGTGCCAAGGCTGCACATCCCTGGGGCTGGGCCCGTCCAGCGTGGCACGGATACTCAGGCAGGCCCCGTCATGGGAGCTGTGGGACCCTCTGACGGAGACTTCTGCTCGAGGACAGCACCACGCCTTTGCTCAGCTGCCCACAGGCCAGGAACCCCGCACTGCGGCTCAGGGTGCACCTACCTGACCCTCCCTCCCACCCTCCTTCACTCAGTGTCAGACTTGCACTTAAATCCATGGCCAGCTCTCCCAGCCTTGCTGGCTCCTTCTCTATTTCCTTTCTCCCTGGCATTTCCCCTAATAAAATAAAACCTTAATCCCATCTCGGTTCCTGCTTCTTAGAGGATCTGACCCAACAGACCCCCATCCCACACACCCATCATGCACATCAACAATTGGCAATATTTTCCGACATTTGCTTATCTGTCTTTTCCTCATGCTTTTTTCTCTTTCCCCACTGAAGTGATTTAAAGCAAATCCCAGATACTTTGCAATTTTAGTCTTAAATATAGTCCATCCTCATTATTCACAGATTCTGAACTTGCACATTTGCCTACTTCTTTAACATTTATTTGGAATGCTAAAATCAACACTCAACAGTGCTTTCTCGGTCATTCACAGACACGCACAGATGGGTGGAAAACGTGTCTCCCGAGAGGTCTCCCGTGGGTTCCCAGCTGAGGTCAGACAAGTCGCTGCGCTGCCTCCTGTTTCAGCTCTCACGCTGCAAACAAGTGTCCTTTCTCGGTCTAGTCAGTGCCACATCTTTCACACTTTTGTGCTTTTTTTATGGGTGATTTCACTGTTTAAAATGACCCCCAAGCATAGAGTTTTAGTGCTATCTGGTTCTATCCATGTTAGTGCTTTAGTGCTATCTAAACCAGCACAAGAAGATGTGATGTGCCTTATGGAGGAAATGGGGGTGTGAGGTAGGCTTCATTCAGGCATGAATTGGAGTGTTGTTGGCCATGACCTCACTGTTAAGGAGTCAACAATATATACTGAACAAGGTGTCTTTAAATAGAAACACACATAAGGCAAGGTCATGTATCAGTCAGTTGATGAAAATGTTGTGACAGAGGCTCATAGCAACCTAACCCCGTATTTCCCCAGGGAGCAGTGGTTTAGCGTACACTGATTCCATGTTATGGTGACTTTATATAACATAACCACTGTGAACAGCAAGCATCAATTGTACTTCAGTATTATGAATACTTCCTTACAGGATTACAATGCCATTATCACATCTAACAAAAATTAATGCTATTAAATTGGAACTAATTAATCAACACTTATGTGCACATATGGAAATAAAACTCATAGGAAATCAAGCAGGTGGGAGGGAAGAGGAGGGGATGGGTAAATTCACACCTAATGGGTACAATGCACACTATCTGGGTGATGGGCACACTTATAACTTTGACTCAAACTGTACCAAAGCAATTTATGTAACCAAAACAATTGTACCCCTGTAATATTCTGAAATGAAATTGAAAAAATAATTAACACTAAATCGTTGGTATCATTAATTCTTAGCCTATTATCAAACTACCCTGTCTCAAAAAATGTCTTTTCATGGTTGGTTTACTCAAGCAAGGTTGGATCCAAACAAGAACTACATTTCACATTAGGTCGTTATGACTCTTAAGTTTCTGAATGTAGAGCATTTCTCTCTCCCCTTTTAGTTAATTTTTTTTTTCATGCCATTGACTTGTTACAGAAACCAGGTCAGTTGCCCCATGGAATGTCCCACATTCTGGATTTGTCTGTTTGCTTCCTTCTGGTTTGTTCCTTTGTCCCCTATGTTTCCTGGCAATGGAATTTATCTCTAGAGGATTCTATTTGTGATGGGGTCAGGGAATAAAGGACTGAGACGTGGGATGGAGCCAGGGTTATACTGAGTGAGGAGGGGGACATTAGAGTTGAGCTGGGTTTGCATTCAGGGCAGAGCTGAATGCATTTGGTGGGATAATCTGAACAACGACTCAGGAACCAGGTTTTCTAGGTTCAAATCATGGTTCTACCACTTGTTAGCTGTTGACCTTGAACAAGTGATGTAACCTCACTCTGTCTTAGTTTCCTCATGTGTACAATGAGAATAATAAGAACCCTTACCTCACAGGGTGGTTGTGAGGTTTAAACGAGTTAATATATGTAAAGCATCTGGGCTGATGCCTGGCACATAGTAATCGCTGTTTGTTATTCTATTGTGATTGGAGTTAGACTAGGGGTTGAGGCTGGGTTAGTTGCAGTGCAAGGGTAACTCTAGTTCAGGATTCCACCCATTACTGCATGTTCTGCCTCGTGGTCTGGGGGCGGATGGAGGTGGGGAGTGCTGGGGTCACCCTTCCCTTGAAATGACCTTCTCTTGCTCCCTCTCTAGAGACCAGGTAGAGATTGGACGGGAGCAGGAGCTCTGTCTTACTGTGCTTTGGAAGGCTCTCATTCTCCAACCAGTTCTGACTCTGACCCTTCCCCTTCCTTGCCCGTGTGCCAACAGGGCCATGGAAGTTCTTTGTTACAACCACATCCTGAGTGGGGATGTAGAAGGGTGAAGGGAAATGGGTCTTGGCCTCTAACTAACTTCTGAGAAGGAATTTTTCAGGGCAAGGCTGCCGATGTAGACATTTGGATCAGTTGCCTGGAGCTAGAATGGGGAAGGGCTGATACAACTCCAACCCAAGAATAAGGCAAACTGCATGGTGGCCCCAAGGGATGTGGGTGGATGTGAGTGTGGAATTCACCTATCCATCCATATGCCAACCATCCCTCCATGCACCCATCCCTCCCTCCATCCATCTGCTTATTTATTCACCCATCAGTCACCCCAAGAAACAGTGAGCACCCACTCTGAGCCGGGCACACCATCCCTGCACTGAAGCAGCTCATTATCTGGTGAAGGAGGTGCGTATTTAATTACTACACAGCGTGCTAAGACAGGAATGTACAATACGCGATGAGAGTTCTGGACAGGGTGGAAACATTCACAGCTGGGGCCAGGGGCTGGAAAGGAGGCCTCCCTCTACCTTCCTTGGGTCTGACTCTTCTGTCCTGGTGGCAACCCCTGTCCTAGGGCTGGGTCCAGTGGCAGGCTAATTTTTCAGTTTCCTGTTTCCAAATCACCAGGTTCAACTTGAGAAGAGACCTGTTCCTTCTGGGAAGGAATCCTGGAGTTACCAAATAGCTCCACCACACCTGGCCAGGCACCCTGAGGTCATGGACAAGTTCTCTGTGACAGATTCAGTTCCTGATGAGGACTCCTTGGGGAGATGCCCACACAGTGTCCAGGCACCTCCATCTGCTGGGTTGACAAGACACATGGACATGGCACTGTTGTCCCCAGCTTGGAGCTATCTCCACTGCCCTTAACTTGGGGTGGTGGACAATGGTCCAGGAGCCTCTCTTATACCCTCTACTCTGTTGCCTCTGACCCCCGTCCCCGCTCTCAGCCTTTGGCTTATGTCTCTTCATAATGGCGCCAGGTCTCAGGCATCCTGACAGGGAGCATTTTGCCTCTCTAACTAATTGCAGGTGCTGGAGTCAGAGTGCAGGAAGTGTGACTCCCCTACATAAGACCAGGCTCTTCAAGGCTGCTGGGTGGTGCGGGACTGCCTTTGCCAGTAGCCCAGGGGTCAGATGGCAGGGGCTGTGTCTGCTCCATCAGCCTGGGGCAGAGGCTGGAGCCTCACCCTCTGTCTCGCCCCAGCTCTGGATCGGGAGGGAGGCTATGGAGTCTCTCCGGCTGGCCTGTTTACCAGGAGAACCTGGCCAGGGCCCGAGGTGGTTTCAGCACACTCCCCCCTCCATCTTTCTGACTAATGTTCCCATCTGCAAGCCCCAGGTGAGAGACGGCAGCGTCTCCGTCTCTGCCGCTGCCCCAGCAGCGAGTGGCTGTGTTTGCGGTGTAACTGCCTGATGGTATCTCGCAGGGCGGTGTGGTGAGCTGTCTCTTGGGAGTGTCTGCCTGCTGCTTGCCTCAGCTCCCACTGGGCTCATTACATTATTTATAGATCCGCAGGATGAGCACCCTGCCCCCAGCACTGTGAGAGACACCTGCCCGGCTGATACTGGGGAGGGTGTGTGTGAGTGTGTGTGGTTCAGGGGAGGGGGGTCTTCTCTGCACCCCCTCTTGAGCCAGCGCCTGGGATTCTTCCTCTGACACATCCCTAAGGAGAAGCTCTGGGAACAATTGCTGCTAGGGTGTCTGAGAAGGGAGGCCCAGTTTCCATCTTCTGGCTCACGCAGAATCCCAGCAACAGGCCCTGAATTCTGGTCCTCCATTTCCGACTGCCTCTGCCAGTACCCTCTTCTGCCCCAGTGGGCTCCCACCTCCTCATTCTGGGAGAGTCCTTCTTGCTCCCACCAGCTGACGGGGGGCCCCTTCCTGGCCCAAGGGCACTCCCATGATAACAGCAGACTAGGGACAATGCCATCAAACCACGATGGCTGGACCCCTACCAACTGCTGTGTGACACCTCCCTGCCCCTGCCGCCCCAGCCCACTGCCCCCACTGTGCCTTGCTTTCCTGAACTGTAAGATGGGAAGGACAGGGTGAGCAGTCCGCGTGGGATTAAAGGAGATCACACATGCAAAAGTGCTGGGACCCAAGCACCCAGTGGCTTAACATTCTTCCTTCTTTGTCCCAACCCCTGTCCCCTTACTCTTGGATTCCCAGGGACTGATTCTGGGCAGCAACCACATGTAGAATGTATATGAGAAGAAGCAAAAACACAAGAAGGGAAGGAAGAGGGGCCCCACCCTGTGGGATCCTCTGAGTTGATGGGAGAGATACATTCTCTGCCTCGAGGAGCTCTCAGTGTGTCTCTCTGCGTCTGTGTGTCTGCGTGAATGTGTGCGGTGGAGGCGGCGTGTTGCCCAAGCAGGGAAGGAGAGCCCAGCTGTGTGCATCCCGCCTGGACAGCTACTGTAACGTCTGTTTAGCACGTAAGAGCCATCAACAAATTCATTAAGTACCTGTTTACACATCTATTGTCAAAGTTAATAATTTGATTTAACTAAGCTGATTACCTTCATTAAAAACCATTAGTTCCCATAAGCAAATGTTCCTGTGTTTGCATTTTCATAATTATGTTGACATTTCACAACTTGCATGTTGAGGGAAGCCTGTGCTTAAATTCCTCCTCACCCACCCCAGCCCACAGGGCTCTCTCCGTGTTGACCTTCTCAGCCCAGGCCCTGCGCTGGGTGTCGGAGGACAGTGGGGAGCAAGACAGTGGGGTGCATGGGTCCTTTGCTGCATCCCACGTTTTGCACTGCCTCGGTGTCCCAGGTGGCCCATGTCCTTGTGCCTAGATGGCACTACAAGCTGTCCGTGGAAAGGACCACCTGCAGGGAAAGGGAAGGAACCAGTGTTTGTCGAGGGCCTGCAGGTGCCAGGTGCTGGCACTGTGCTTCTCTTTGTAATCCTTCCAGGACTGTATCAGCATTTCCATTTTACAGATGATGAAACTGAGACTGAGAGAAATTAAGTAGCTTACCCAAGTTCACACGGACCCCTGAAGCCTGGACTGAGAGCCCACTGGCAGGCTCTGCTGAGAGCCCACCGTCTGCCCTCCTACCTCCCCATCCAATGCCCACTCCCCTGCAACAGAGCGAGGGGCTGGGCCCAAGGAAGTGTGGAGACAGCACACCCTGGAGGGGTCCAAACGAGCAGAAGAACCCGGGCTGTGCAGTAACAGCCACAGCTGATGTCTGTTGAGCACTGTGTGCCCAGGCCCTGCTGTAAGTACTTTGCTGCTGACAGGCAGGACGAGTTGCCTCTCAGAGCCTAAATCTCCCCATCTGTAGAATGGGTGGAAGAATTCCTGCCCCATCTACCTCCCAAGGGTGCGTTGACCATCATGGCACCTGTTGGGGAAATGTGCAGCCCCCCTGTACTACACTGTCCCTTCCTGGGGACCTTGTGGTCCTCTGTACCCACTGGTCTTTCCCTGGCCTCTCTTTCTGTTCCTCCCTCTCTTCCTTTGCCTCTGTCTCCTACCCTACCCCTCCTGCCTTCCTACCTCCAACCCCCTCCCTCCTCTGCCTTAGCCCCTGTCCTGGACCCTGGACCTGCACTCCACTGCACCTCCACTCCCAGACTGAGACGGGGCACCCACTACACCTGCAGGAGACAGAAGCTTCCAGACTTCCTAGACCAGGTAGGTCAGCAGTTGCTGGTCTTGACCATCCAGAGAAGCCAGGTGAGTCCACCAGAGGAGACAAATGTTGCTCAGACACCCAGGAGAGCCTGCAGTACTGTCTTTGGGGTGTGTTCCTAAAATAAATCTCCCTTTCTGTGCTTATTTGGGGACAGAATTGATCTTTAAAATAAGCCCAAAGTTATTGTGATCTAGATGGTGTGTGAGGTGAGTTAGAGAGGACAACTGGGGGTAAGAAATTGAGTGTGACAATAAGGAAAGGCTCAGCTTTTGTGTGCCTTGTCAGTCCTGCCAGCTCTGCTCCGTGGCACCTGTGGGGCATCACGATGTACGAATGCCTTGCCCGGCTCTGCGAGGGTCCAGAGCCCCAGCCAGCCTCCCCAGTCCTCCAAAGCTCACGTCCAGCGGAGCAGTGCCTGGAGGGCTCCTGGATTGGGGCCGGAATCCAATCCCCACTACGGGGAGGGGTTAAGGATTCTCGAAACAGTTCTCTGCTTGCTGGGACAAGAAGAATTGGGAGTCAAGGGCTGGCCTGGCGCTCCATCACTCTCTAGCTGTGTAAACCTGAACATATGACTGTCTAGGGCTTGGATTTCTCATCTTTAAAACAGGGGTAATTTTCATATTTAATACCAATCTCATAGTGTTAGCATGAGACTTAAATGACTGAGTCCCAGTGGACTCCACACACTTTTAAAAAAAGGACATTTCTAAAAAGTGGTCCATTTCAAAACCATTTTAAAGTGAAGCACGAACAGCCTCATAAGCAATTGCACAGGAGTCTTGCTGCCTTTGGTTTCCCAGAATGGAAACGCTGCATTCCACTTTGTGGCTGCTACTCACGGCTCTGTGTCCTTGGGCAAGACATCTGCCTCTCTGAACCTCAGTGTCTGTTTCTGTAGGATAAACAGAATTTATAGATGTACTAGATGTTTTTAAAAGTTCCTGCAGGTTTGACATCATTTCCTCAAGAATCCATTGTCACTGTGTTTTTCCATTGGCCTATGGCGGTGAAGACAGTTAAGCTGTGCAGAGTTGGGGGGAGGGAGCCTCCTTCTCCAAGCAGCCTTGGATCCACAAAAAAATAAAATAAAAATAAACAAACAAACAAATAAATAAATACCCAGGTGAGAGAACTCTGGTCTTGAGTCAACTTCTAGAAGGAAATAGGGTCTGTGCCTGCCCTGGGGCCCCAAACCCAAGTGTCCGGAGGCTTCTGCTGCTTGGGTGCGGTAGGGTTGAGTCACTCAGCAGGGGAAAAAAATTGGGAAAACATTCCCCTTGTCCTCCTCCCTTCCACCTCCTGGAGCTCTCGAGCAGGGAGGCTGAGCAGGATCAAAGCCATCTACCGACCTGGAGTGTTTAATCACGGGGTGAGCTGGGGGCTGCTGCTGTGGGGCGGGGGACTTGCACACCCCTGCACACACACGCTCCCTCCCCAGCACCTTGCAGTGGCTTTCATGAGCCCCTCACAAAGCAACAGCCCTTTAAATAGGGTCACATCCTTCCACGTTGGGGAAAAAAGCATTAATAGTTTGCCCTGGGCACCCAGTAATGATTGTGAGTAACTGTGAGCTGGGTACACCAGAGCGCTGCAACTTGAAAGGGAACATTTCCCAAAGGGAGGTGATAGGTCTTGATAATTGTTATAATAACAGCTCGGCGGGCCTGGGTTGGCTCCTTTCATCCCGTGAAGTCATAAAGTGCTTTCTCCACCGGAGAAAGGACAAGGGCCTCCACCCACCACGAGCACCCTCTTCCCTGTATTCACCCAGCTGGGGATCTGCCCAGCTGTGATTTCTGAGCTGGGGAAACTTCAAGAGTGTTAAAACAAGGTGAGCTAATTATGCCTGTGTGCGCCATCCTCCCGGGGTGGGAGTGGAATTTACGCTTGTCAAGTAGGTTGTGGGATCCTCTGCCAGGAAGCCTGTCCCAGCGCCTTGGCCCCGTTTCCCATCCCGTCCGCACACAGACTTGCATTCTGCGGTGTAGTTAATGCTGTATTTGCCGCGTGAGTGGCCGCCAACTGCATGGCTGATTTATTTTACTCTTCTCTTCACGTGTGTTTACACTTGAAAAGTGACACTTGTGTCTGGAGGGTTGAAGCATTAACACAAGTCTGATTTATCTCACAAGGCCAGTAGCCAAAGGGAAGGCTGGCAGTCGGAGTGCCAACAATGGGCCCTGCAGATGTTGTCCAGGTCATTCACAGATTGCAGTCTCCTTGTTCCCTACCTGTTTGCTTTCTTTCAAGTTGGTCAGAGATGGTGCAATCACAAGAACATGGGCTATGGTGCCAACCTGAGGCCACAGCACTGTGGTATTCCCCTTGCCTGGCTCATTCCCCTGCAGAGGAGGTGGCCACATTCCGGGTCACCAGGCTTGCTGGACAATAGTGTTCATCTCTGCTTTGCCCCAGCTGCTGCCCCTTTTGAAGCTGCCTGGCCTACATCTAGCATCCTCCCTGCCCTCAGGTCTGGCTGGGGTCCCCTCCTCATCCTGCCACAAAGGCACCTCTGGGGTCTGCAGTCCCGGGATCACTGCCCTGGATGAGCAGCCGTGGTCTTCCGTGTGAACCTAGTGGCTTTCCTGCAAATCTTGGTGTTCAACGTTCGACCCTTTGTCAAACGCAGGATTCACATTTAGAATTTGGAAACCTGGCCCCTTTATTTTATTCCATACCAAACTTTATCACATACATAGATGCCTTGTAGCACCTCAGATGTTCACGAAATTGCTGTAGACTTTGATTTTTTTCATGTTAAGTTCTGTTCCGTCTGACTGCACAGACCTGGGCGTAGAAAGGGTTCCTGGGAAATGCGGCTGAGACCAAAGTGGAAGATATTCGAAGATGGTGAAGTTTGTAGAGAGCTTTATTTGGGGGCAAATTATTTGCCTCTGCTTTTTAGTTTCTTCAATATAGAATGGGGAGAATAGTACTTCATAGGATCGTGTAAGGATTAAATGAGTTGATACATAAAGAACATTTTGAACAGTGCCCAGAAAAGTAGAATGTCAGATGCTGCTGTGGTAATTATTATTTCTGTTATTGTCAAAGTAGCAGAGGGGCTAGACTCTGACCTTTCCCAGTCTCATTTCCTGGAACCAAAGAGTCCACAATTCACAGGTATGGAGTGGGATACAACAGCTAGCACCCAGGGATCTTGTTAAAAGTCTACAGGGCAAAGGATTCTAAGACCATCCTCAACTCTTATATGAACTTCAAACTTTCCCTCTCAAGAAGTTCCCCCTTAGGTCAGACTTCCAGCCTGCATGCTGCAGCCAAATCACATCTTTATGCCTCCCTTATGCTCAATGCAGAGGAGGAGGATGGTCTGGTTTCCCAGGCTATGAGCTATCCCAGTGCCCAGAGCACAAAAGATGGGGAGATGCCAGGGCAGTCCCTGGGCATGCCAGCCTTCCAGCCCAATACCTGTGGTCCTGGTTCCTTGGACCCAGCCCTTAGAATAAGAGTAGCCACTCGAAACCCAAATGGAGTGTTCATAAAGGCTTTGCATGCAAATCCTCACTGTATCACCCCCATCCCCACCCCAAGGCAGCCCCTGACCACAAGAGTCACACAGCTCTTCCTCTAATGTGGCTTCCATCCTGTCACTTATGGCTCAAGGAGTTATGTTCCCCAACTGCCAATTCATGGCCCATGAAGGTGCCACTGCCAAGGGTGTCCTTTTTCCTCTATGTCAACTTTTATCCACCCTTCAAGGCTCAGATCACATGCCACCTTCACGAGGAAGGCTTCTCTGACCCCTTTGGTCCACATGGCTCTCTGAATTCCTCTGGCCCTTCGTGTGAATACGAAGTAGGCTGAAGGTTGGTAGGGCCCATCCCGACCTCTCACTGTGTTCTCCTGAGATGGCTGAAATCTGGCCAGGGTGAGGTGACAGTGTGTTAAAGTCTCTTCGGAGGCCAAGAAACAGGCCTGCTTTGCTGCGGTGTGGAGCTCAGGGTCCTTCCTCCCTTGTGGGAGGCTGTGACAGAGCCTTGGCCATGCTTGCTTCTGGAGGGGTGGGAAAAATCCTTGGACCTCGCCTTAAACTTGCCACAGGATGCTCACAGGATTTGAAGTTTAAGATTGGTACAGAAAAGGACAGGCTGGCCTCTCTCAGTGTTGAATTTGCAGGTTAAGTATCAAGAGAAAGCGATTTGGGAAACGCCGAGGTCTCAGTAAAGACTCCTCGGCAGCTTACACATTGCACCCTGACTTCCTGGTTCTCTTTGGATCTCTCTTTGCTCTTGCTTTTGTCTCTTGGTCTCTGGGCCACTATTTCTCTGTTTTCTGCTTAAGGCAGGCTCACAAAAGCACCTAGATGAATAATTCTCCCATAGTAACCAGGTGAGTATGTAGACATGGCTTTGCACAGTGTTCTGCCACCCTGTGCCACCAGACCCCCATTTAATAAATGTATCAGCTCATGGTCAGGGCACAGGATTGGTCTGCTGACTTCTAGGTACCCGTTTTCCAGGTCATCACTGGCAAATTCCTGCCAGCATCAGCCATAAACTGATCTTGAAACGCCAGCCTGCCGCCATTCCCGCACATTCTGGATTACGCAATAACCAGCACTCCTGGTTTGTTACAGAGGTTATTTTCCATCTGGGATTATCTATCTCATAAATAAAAAAGAGCAAATAACTTCCTCCGGGAAGAGGGAAATTGGGGGTGGGGTGGGGTCCAAGACAGGAAATGGCTGTGTCCCTCTTCAAGGGTGGCAGGGCCCCCAGCCAGGAGTGTCCTCTGACTTCCTAGGTGGCCAGTGGAGAGGAGCAACCACGTTAGGTCACTGTGCAGGGTGGTGGGACACAGGGCAGGGCCTCAGCCTGGGTAAACCCAAGGTCAAAGTTCAGGAGAGGCACATCCAGGTCCAGACGGCCACAGTCTGGGGAGGACTGCGTTCCGATCCAAGCATCTCGCATTTGCTTCCTGGCTGGACACACCTTGTCTCTGTCTGTCTGTCCGTCTGTCTCTCTCTCTCTCTCTCTGTGGGGATCGTCCTTCTGCCAGAGGAGTTTTCGTACACAACGGTTGGCAGACTTCGGCATCTATTTTCACCACTGTTTTTAAGGTGAATGGCATTTGTCACATTCTTTCCTGGTTGCCTTTGATGTGGGGTGATTTCCCATTCCCTAATGACAGATGAGGCGCTGGCCAGCTAACACCCAGCACCTCTGGGCGGCTGAGCTACCCCGCCAGGTCTGGTTCCCACAGCTCCTGCTTGTTTAGCCTATCTGTTTCAGGGACCTTAATTAAGATCCTCTTTAATGATGGAGAGGAACTTCTCCGGTGATTACCTCCTCACTTTTACAGCTCTCTCAGGCTCTTTCTCCCTCCCTCCTCCTCCTCGACTCCCACAGTCTCCAGCCCTCGCCCTGATGGAGTTGGGCACAGGACACGGCTTCTTGGGAGGGCCTTGGGGGTCCAGGTGGAGAACGTCTTCCCAGACAGCCCCGTGACGCTCAAGTGCACCACAATAATCACATACAAGAACATTTTAAAGCCTGTGCCCTAAACAAATTGTAAAACTAGAGTGGCACAGTGCCTGGCAAACAAAGGAACTCAGTAAGTATTTATCTGATGGGTGAAATGAATAAAAAGATTAGTGTATGGGTAAGTATGGAACACAAAATATTGACGTTTGGGGCAGGACACTTCTGATTCCCAGACTGGGAGCAGTCTTAGATCCCCAGCCTCTCTTCGTGAGTTAAGCAATTGTATCCATCAATGCAGAGACGTGGGACATGGTCATGAGGGGTGTGTTGGAGTCAAGGCCTACGTAGAGGAAAAAGCCCTGGCCCAGGCCCTGCAATCCCTGCTTCTGCTGTAGCTCTGCCCTGACCTCACTTCTCTGGCCCTAGTTTTCTAGTCTGCAAACTTGGAATATTAATCCCAGTGACCCAGGTAAGCCGTGGAGTGGCAATGAGACCCTGCCCGGCAAGCACCATTCAAGTCTGAATCAAGTTAAAGGTGAGCCTTGGTCTTTCCAGCTGGGGGAAGAAGGGGCTGGATGTTGTAGGACTCCAGGGCCTCATGGTCCAAATGGGCCTCCAGCCACCCTCAGTCTTCTCTTTGGCTGGGGCATCCTGCTCCTCTGCCTTGGCAGAGCCTTGGGTCCTCGTGCCTCCTTCAAGGCAGGCTTTCTGCCTCCACCTCCAGCTGTAATCCAGCACTCACCCTGTTAGTTCTGCCCCTCCGTGGTCTCCCACATCACCCAGCCACAGCTGACCTGTCCAAGAAGAATGCTACTTTCTTGAAGGAAGTCCTGGAATCCTAGAACGAACATCAAAGCCAGAAAGACAGAGCAGCTCCTTCAGGTCAGCCCTTTTGTGGGCAAGGCTGAGAACACGCTCTCAAAGGTTAAAGGCCCAAGGCCACCCCAATGGTCAGCTGCCAAAACGGGGCTGGAAGGAAGGGCTGCTGGTGCCCCATTCCATGCTTTTTCCAGAAGACATCATCCAGACTGGCTTAGACATACAGGAGGTGGTGGTGGGGAGGTGTGTGTGGCCAAGTGAGAATCTGACCCCAAGGTCTCACCTAGAGGTATTGGTGCCAGCTCCAGTCATAGAGTGGGCACTCTACCATGGAGCTATCCCTCTCTCTAAGCCTCAGTTTCTCCAGCTGTAAAGTGAAGGGTTGCAATGGGGAAACTCTTGGGTTCCCTCTGGCTGGGTCATTCCCTGGTACCATGAAGCAGGAGATATGGGAGTAGTGGGGTTCCAGAGCCCCTTCTACCCTGAGCCTGTGCCTCCCTCACACACACACCTGCAGGCTGTGCACTCTGGTAGCTCTCAGTTGGCGAGGCTGACTCGTCCTGGGTCGGGTGGCTGGTGTGGGGAATAGGGCTGGGTGTGGTGAGTTACAGGCTGGGAGCCTGGAGTTTTGAGTTCTGCTCCCTGCCTGGACACTCACTGTGGTCTGACTGTGGGAAAGCCATGGGACAGTTCTGAGCCTGTTTCTTTATTTGTAAAATTGAGCTAATAATTAGCCTCCCACCACCCACCTTCTTGTGGTTGTGGGGCAGATCTAAGGTGATCCCCTGCCCTGCTAGCATGAAGGGTTATTATGACTAACCCCAAAGAGCAAGTGAGAGGGTGAGGACATGGAGAGAGGGTAGCCAGATCAAAGCTCGGAGGGCCAAGGGGACTGGGGGATGGAACCCACATGGGTAAGACGGAGCTCTCTACAGGGGCCGATTCTGCTGCGGGGGCTGGTGTGGGAAAAGAAGCAGGTGTGAGGAGTGCAGCGGGGTTGGGAGGTCAAGAGGTGGTTCATAGAGCCAGGAAGCTGCCAGGTGGTCAGGAGGGAGACAGAGGACTTATTGGGGATTTAGAGGCACTATACTTCGGTTGTTGGATGTGCTCAGTATTTGTGGATTTGACCGGATGTTTTTGTCTGTGTCAAGAAGAATTTAGGGAAGATGCTCAGAAAGGCTGCCAACCCATTTCTTTGACTTGCTCATGGAGCTGAGATCCTAATTGCAGGAATCAGGGCTCAGGGGGTGTGGAGGGACTGGTAGGCCCAGAGCCCACTTGCTGCTTTAGTCTTTTGGGTGCTCTTTGCCTCATGCCATGTTTTCTATTTGCCTAGCACCTTCCTTCCCAGGATCTCAGAGGAGGGGTTCTTCATTATCTAGGAGACTTTCAACACCCTGGGGAGGCAGGGAGGAGGCTGGGATTCTTATCAAGGGTGGAGAACAGGGCTAGGGAGCGGCCATGCTAGAGGGGCCATGCCAGCTCCACTCTGTGTCCCACGGGCCTGCAGTCTGGATTTTCTGGAGAAGCGTGATTTTAGTACTCAGTCCCAGGACACAGCTGGCCCTGCTAATTATTGCCAGAAAGAAAGACTTCTGATCAAATCCTCTACCAGCAAAGCCATTACTTTTGGTAGTTGTCCTTCGGCTTTTAACGACAGTTAACTCTCATCCCACACAGGTCTACTCTCAGTTAACTTGGCATATGTTTCACAAATGGTTTATCTTGGAAGCTGCTACAACAGGAAGGAGACCTTCCCAACACTTACAAAAAATTAGGTAGGTGTTTGGCTGGATCAGCTTTAAAACGTTCCCAGGCTAAAGTCACTTGCAGTGTATTCCATCAGGTCCAACGTTATTTTCTGGGAAGAATCATGGTCCTATTCGTTCATCTTGAGACACGACAGGACAAGTCCTTGTTAGGACTCCTTGCTGTTCACGAGAATGTTAGGTAGATAGTGAGGGATTCCGGGTCTCCTTGGGACAAAAGTGGGTGCTGTTGCTTTGGTGCAATTGCCTCACCTGGGAACAAGGCCCCCATCTTGGTCCTGACATTCCTGGGAAGGAGGGGAAACCCTACGAATCTGTTAATCAACTGAGCATGCTAGCTGCAAAAGAATGCGGAGGACTCTCTAGCCTACGGGCCAAGCAGCATAGGTACCATAGATCCGGAAATTGACCTAGAACAAGCTGCATGCAAGGTAATGCAACTCCCAAATGTCCAATCAAAGTGTTCCATGGTGACGTCTGAGCCACTAGGGAGGTCCCAATCCAGGCACTATAAAACAAGATGCAGACCATAACCAAGTCCCTTTTTGTGCCCTTCCTTTTGCTCTCCCTTTGCTGTGACAAGGAGTCTAGCTGTCAGCTGTGGCATATGTATCATGCTCTGTAAACCCCTATTTTGCTCTTGCTCTATAATCCTATCTTCAAGCTCTCCTCAATAAACCTCATTTTCATGCTTGCCTTACTTTGGTGTGCCTGGTCATTCTTCCGCAAAACCTGACAAGAAGATGTCCAACCTTTCTGCTGTTTGACACCTGGTGGCTGGTTGGATCTCACAGAGTCTTCTCACCTATAACAGCTTCAGTCAATGTGCCAGTCATGAGAACGTACAGCCTCCCAACATCTGCCTGAGGCATGGCCTAGAGAAGCTCTCCGTAGAAAGCACCACTGGAGGGATCTGTAGACTGCACCCTCCCTCTACCATTTGCTCAGGCATGCATGTAGCTGGACTGAACCCCACACTGCTAGCCCCCCAAATAACTGCATTTTATGTTAGTCAGAGTTCCATAAGCCTGGCTGAGAACTGTAAGAAACAAAGCTCCTGGCTATGTCTGCTGCAAAGATGCCTCTGAGCACATCGACCATTGTCTTAGCCCCTGTCGTCTCTGGGAGGGATTAGGAAGCCATTTCTGTCTGTTCTCTGGGACATCAGGAATGCTTGTGTTTCTCCTGGGCAAGTGGTTTGCTTTAATCTTGAGGATCCTGGGGATGGGGCAGCTGATCATGTTTCATCTTGGCACTGGCTGTTACAAATTTTAAAACTAAATTTGTGGCCCACCCCTAGCAAATGGATCAAAGTTTATGGTATGTTTATTTTGTATTAGTCCCATCCTTGGCTCCATTTTATGGCTTTACCCTTGCTTTTACATTTTTTTCTTTCTCACCTGCTTCTAATTTATGTCGTCTTGCTGAATTGTATGCATCTTTGTAAGCTGTCTTAAATCCTTTTGTGAAACAAAGAGGTATATACACAAACAGACAAACAAACGAATATTCTGTCTTATTACTAGACAACATATCATAAGTTTTGGCTTGGAAAATAGGGTCCCCATAGCACCTGCTGTCTCCCTCGAGCTGCTGTTCTACAAGACCAGCCAAACATGCACTGTGAGCAAAGCCAAGCATCTACTCTCTGAGGGGAGGGAAGGCAAAAAGCAAACCAACAACTACACAGTAAGTCAGGTGGTGCTCAGGGCTGTGAGGAATAAAGCAGAGTCAGGAGGAACAGGCACAGGCAGCTCGCCGAGAGGGGATATTTGATCAGAGCCCAAGGAAGGGAGGGCGTTAGTCAGGAGACAGTGAGGGAAGAGCATTCCAGGCAAAGCTCTGGGGCGAGCTGAGAATGTAGGGGGACAGCAAGGAGGCCAGTGAGGCTGGAGCTGAACGAGTGATGGGGAGAGTGGTGGGTGACAGGGAGCAGGGACTGGACCTAGTAGGGCCCTGAAGGCCACAGCAAAGACTTGACGTTTTTCTGCAATGAGAAACCTTTGACGGGTTTGGCCAGAGATGTGACATGCTCTGATTTAAGTTTCAGCACAAGCACGGTGACCATTAGGAGGCAAGGGTTACGCAGGGGAGGAGTTAGGAGGATGTTGCAGTAGTCCAGACAGGAGCCAGGGAGGGTTTGAACTACAACAGTGGCAGTAGAGGAGGTAAGAAGTGGTCAAAATCTGGATCTTTCCCCATACCGTATCACCAAAGTAGAAGTCTGTTTTGTCTACCGTTCTTGCGTGCATGTCCCTGTCCTTTTCACACGCTCACCTCTGTCACTCCCAAGCCCCGCTTCTCCAGCACCTCGTCCTACCTGGAACCAGGCTCCATGTAGCCTTTCTGGATCTCTCTTGTGCTGCCTACCCCTTTGAGCTTGGTGCTTCAGGGTTTGTCTTTGTCCTTCTCATTCTCAGAAACTGCTACATAATTTGCAAGGCTCGTGCAAAATGAAAATGTGGGCCCCTGAGTCAAAAATTATGAAGACATGCAATCAGAGCATTAAACTAAGCATAGGCCATTCTGAGCACAGGCTCTGTATGGTCACACACCCACGAAGCCATTCCTTCTCAATCTGCATGCTCCCGGGACAATCTCATCCACATTTGCATCGACTGCAACACACGTTGATGACTCCCAGATGCATATTCTTTCTTGAGCCCCAGACCCAAGTGGTGGCCCAACCTACTGACATCAACACTTTGTCATTTTTGCAGGCAACTTGAAAGCAATAGATTCAAGACTGAACTGATTTTCTTCCCCTAGACCTGCTTCTCCTCCTGTTTTCTCTATCTTGATGAATAGCAGCATAATCCTGTGAGTTGCCCAAACCAGAAACCTCTGAGTCATCCCTGACTCTTCCCTCTGCCTTACCCCTGTATCCAATAAATAGGTCCTCAGGTTCAAGTGACTCTAGTCCCTTATTATCTCTGGGATCCATCTCCTCCTTTCAGTCCCCCAGCCATTGCTTGAGTTCTGGGGCTTGGCAGCTCCTGCTTCCTGTGGTGCAGTGGTCTTTTTCTCCCACCCCTGCTTTCCCAGCACCCATGAACCCTCCCCTATCCTGTCACCACATTGATGTTTCTAAAGCACGAAACCCAGTTATCTCATTCCCATCTCTACGACTCCCAGAGTCTGCAGAACAAAGTTCTGACTCTTCCACACCGAATGCTGGCTCTTCACAATCGGGCCCTGCCCACCAGGGTCTCCCCACCCTGACCCAGGCCACACCCCATCCTGCCTGCACATGATGCCCGGGGTGCAGCTGTCCCTGTCTCCCCCAACAGACCACATGCTTTCACAGTGCTTCCCTCTGCACATCCTGATCTCCTGGCCCCAGGGCCCACTTCCCAGCTCCCTGTGACTGCTGTTCTATTGATTTGTCCTGTCAATAAATATTTATTGTGTGCCTAAACGTGTCCAGGTACTGCACAAAGCCACTGAAGATGATGAGATGAACAAAATAGATATGATCCCTGTGCTTGTGGAGTTTCTTTGAAAACATTTTTAAAAATAAACAAACTTCTTTCAAGTCTATCAATAAAAAAGGAGTAAAAAATATAAATACATAATTTTTATAAATAAGAAAATAAACATAAGTACTTACGTTAAAATTTTAATATCATATATAGATTTATGTCAGTAAATTTGAAATTCTAGATGAAATGAGCACTTTTCATGACTAATGTAAATAGCAAAAGTGGCTCAAGAGAAGGCAGAAAACCTAAAAGATCAATAACCACAGAAGAAAATGCAAAGGTAATAAAATATTTAACACCCAAAAGACCTCAGGCCAGATGGTTTTATAGATAAGCTCTATCGTATCTCCAAAAGGCAAATATTTCTTATCTATACTTGGAGATAAAGTCCTTTCTGAACAATTTTATGAGACTCATTTAAGCCCTGATGCTAAAATCAGACAAAGATAGTACCAAAATATACACCAATTTATAGCAGTGTAAAAATTCTAAATAATATATTGAAAATTTCAATGTAGCAACATATTAAAGGATAAAAAAATACCATGACTAAGCATTTCAGAAGTTCGAGACTGGTTCAGTGTTAGACATCCATTAATTTATATTAATAATTAGGGAAAAAAATTATGATCATCTCAATAGATGCCAAAATGTTATTTGGCAAAATTCAAATTCTGTCCTTGACAAAAATTCTCAGTAAGCCATGAGAATAAGAAGAATTTATTAACTTGATAAAATTATTATAAAACCACTGAACCATAAGTGGTGATATATAATGGTGAAATACTAGAAAAACCACTAAAATCAAGAAAAAGAAAAAGATGCTCACTATCACTGTAATTATTTATCACTGTTCTGAAGATTCTAGCCAAAACAATAAGGAAACCAAGTAAAGAATTACATATAGTAAATCAAGAGGGAAAAGTTGTCATTAATGTGTATCATGTAACTGAAATATCCAAGAGAGTCAACCAGCAAGTATGTAAACAATAAGTGAGTTCTGTGAGGCAGCCAAATAAATTTATATAAAAAACCAAAAATCAATAGGTTTCCTACATACCAACAATAACATGTTGTAAAATAAAACTTTTAATAAATTCATTCAAAGAACATGCTTAACTACAAAATAACTAGTAACAAATTTAAAAAGAAATGTATAAGACATATAAAAATTATATAATTTTCTTCATGGATACAGAAGAATATTTGAATTAGTAATTGGAGAGATTCAAGTTCTTGGATGGGTAGATTTAATTGTGTAAAAATGTCAATTGTTCCCAAATTGCTCTGTTAATTTAATTTCAATAAAAAGCCCAATGGGATTTTAACATTGGAACATGGAAAAATCTATTCTAATTTTGTAAAAGAAGAATATTAAGAGGGAATTTATTCTAGAAGCTATCAAAAAGTACTATAAAGCCACAGTAATGAGAATGAGAATTGAATAATAGAAGTACAGAAAAAGAAAAGTTGATTAATGGAAAAGAATTGAAAGTATAAAAATAGATGCATGAACATACCTAAGGGAACTAAGTCTGTAAAAAAGTGGCAATCATATTAATAGAGAAAAGATAATTTTTTAAATAAATGGGGTCAGAATATTTGGCTAACCATTTGAAAAAAAACTGTGCCTATAATTACTTGACATCACCTTAAAAAATTCAGACTAATTAAGTAAATACACTATAAAAGTATTAGAAAAAATTTGCATAATGTTTCCATTTGAAATACCTTTCAAAGCATAACTTAAAACCTATTATATAAGTTATAACATAAAACATTGTTAGATTTTTACTAAATCTGATTTTATTAATAACCTCTGTCTAGCAAAATACCTAACAGATCTGAAAAAATGCAAAACGAAATAATATTTGTAATATACACATACCTGAACAAATCATTAACATCCACAGTATATAAAAAACTTTAAAAAAGAAAAATGAGCAAAGATTATGAAGAGCAATTCATAGAAATAAATGTTCAACTTCACTAATAATCAAAGATGTTCAAATTCAAATACAAATTTATCAGTTTGACGGAAATAATCGAGTGTAGTTGTCCAGTATTGGTATGGGTGCAAGTGGACATTGATGCAGATCATTAAGGAGGATTAAATTTGCAATGTCTAACCCTTTTACTCAGCAATTCTATTCCTGGGAACTTAACCTATAAAAATATTTACGTAAGTGCCCCAAAATGATATATAAGAATGTCTATTGTAGTATGGTTTGTCATAATGAAAAACTGGAAACAACCTAAAGGTTTGTGAATTGAAGGCTGATTAAGTTATGGTAAAATCAAGCACCAAATTGTGCAAATATGTACAAAGAGGTTGAGGATTTGAGAGGAAAAACCTGGTAGCAACATCAGAGTCCTAATTTTGAAGCCCAGAGGTCAATCCACTTGGATAGTAGGAAAGAACTTGGAGATCTTCTTGGTTTAACTCTTTCATTTTATAGATGAGGATCTAATCTCTGACCAGTGGTTATCCAGCTTCTATTTGAGTCTTCAGGTGGAAACCCTGGCTGTGAAACTTCCTTCCTTCAGAGCCAATCTGACTCTGAAAACTACTTGTCAAAACAGAGCAGCTAAGGAGACAGGGGATGACAGATGGGAGTCAGAGGACGCAGAGTTCAATGTAATGTAAGACACTTTAGGGCACCTATAGGTGGACGGGGTTGCCCCTTCACTGCGGTATGCCGGCAGGATAGCTGAGGGGAAGAACTGTAGGAGGAATGCTTGATTAATGGGTTTGATTAACTGACTACCAAGGTCACTTCCAGCCATGAGATCTCTCATGAGTCTATGATTCCACTCATTGGATTCAGTTTTGCCCTTTGGATAAACACAGATTCACTCCAATCCCTCTTCGTTAATATTATTCAGATATTTGAAGGAAACTCTCCAGTTCCCATCTAGTGTTTTCTTCTTCAGACTTTACATCTCCAGTTCCATATTATTATTATTTTATTAAAACTTCCTTACTCTTCCTCCTCCAGTCCAACTTCCCTTGGTCACTTTTTAAATCTTAAACTATGGAACCAACAATTTACTCAAGAATTCCAGCTGTGGTTTGACCAATGTAGAATATAGTGAAAATTTGATTTTCATGACTTGGGACATACAGTTCCTATCTGTAAAGTCCTAAGCTACTTCTCTGACAGCCATTTTACATAGCTGGGTCCTATTACACTCACAGAAGGGATGCTGTAAATTATTGTGAGGTTATGTGTGGCACAACTCTAGGGGGCTCTATTTACAACGGATTATAGATCTACATATTTCTTTCATGATTTTCCAGCAGATGGCAGTAAAGTTTCTGAGGAAGGGGGTGCCTTTTCTAATTCACACAAAGACCTGCTATAGGCCAGCAGTGACCCTAGCTCATAATCAACTAAACAATATTTTTAATATGAATGTACTATCTTTATGATAGACTCTTCAATACCCATCTCTCCACTTCTTCCTTCCTAGCAAACCCCAATTTTGTTCAGATATCCACCCTCCCCCCATGTGACTTTGGGGACGGCAACCCCAGGGGTAGATCTGGGTTACTCTAAATCAGGGTTTCTCAGTCTTGAACTACTGACATTTGGGGCCAGATAATTCCTTGCTCTGGGGGTAATCCTGTACATTGTAGGATGTTGAGCAGCACCTCTAGCCTCTCTCTACCCACTAAGTGTCAGTAGCACACTCCCCACCTCACCAGTCATAACAACCAAAAACATCTCCAAAACTGCCCTGGTAGAGAAGCACTAGCCCAGAGTATGTCAGAGAAGTAAAGCTTTCACACCTGTAGGTGCTTTTCCTCTGTCTCCTTGTTATAGATGATAATTGCCTTATAACCATCTTGAATCAGGTATTTTTGTTACTTGCAGCAAAAAGCATCCCCATCTAATGCAGGGAATTACTGCTCATTCATGTCTATCTACCGTTCCTGTGTTTTATATAAATACCTCAATGAAAAACTTCAAACTATCTCCATTCACGTTGTTATTGTGAGTTTTAGCCCAAGTTTCAGTCTATCAAAAGACTCTGGATCTCCATTTATGTCATCCAAGTTATTAGCTACCCGTTACAGTTGTGCCTCATTTATAAATCTGATGAGCATGTCATAAATACTTTGTATAAGTTGCTGATTAAAAATATTTTATCAACATCATTTAGGTATAGTTGTTTAGCCAGTTATGAACTCATCTAATTTACTAGTAGCCAACTCATATTGCTCCATCTTATCTACTAAGATTTCAAGAGAAGTTTCTTCAAATGGTTCACAAAAACCAAAAGGAGTCATGCCCAATCTGCTCCCTGATCCACAAGCCAAATAACCAAGTAGAAACAGACTACGCCATTTGACATGAAGTATTCTCTTGAGAACCCATGTTTATGCATGATGCTTTAGTGTGCAGGACTGTCTACTTATTAGTCCATTCTGGTGTCCTGTTGGTAAGAGATGTCATATTCATCAGATTGCAATTTTCACACATCTTGTTTACATGAAAGATATTCAACATTTGTTGGTTTTCTGTTTCATGCCCATCTCTAGCTCTCTATGACCTCACAAACATTATCAACAATGGTTCAGTAATCACATTTGCAATGATATTTGGTACTCTGAGACTTAATTCATCCAAGTGCTGAATTCATTTAAAGCTACCTCTTTTGTAAAAGAATTTAAATAAAGGAGCATGTATATTTACTCAACCAAATACTACAGATGCAAAGGAGTGTCTACTAAACACAGGACTTATGGGCCTGGATTAAGAAACCATGGAAGAGCTGTCAGACTCCATCTCTGCATCCAAAACAAATAGCCAGAATGTTTGACAAACTGAGAGGGAAGGAGAACCCTTGGAGAGTCCCATGCACACAAGAAGAGACTCTACTGAAAAACAGAAATAGAGAGAAATGAGTTAAGATGGCAACTTGCACTAATTTGGGATTTAGTTCCATCTCTTCTTCCCTCTGACCAATCCCTTCCCCCAACTTACTCCTGTAGCCTCCAGTCAGAGAAACTTTGTTGATATGAAACCACAGGTGAGGGGCCTGCAGTGATGGGGGGCCCATGGAGCTGTTGGAAGTGAGCATCTGTAGCAGATGCCAGCTCTGGGAGATGAGCCAGCACTATCAGAAATAACAATGTCAAGAACAGGACCAAAGGGACCACACTCAGTGGGGGAAATGAAGATCACATCACAGAGCTGCTTCCTCCTCCAGGGTTAGCATGGAGGCAGGCGAGAGATTTTGCAGGTTGAGGCTGATTGGGAGGTTTCAGTGTCTCTTTGCTAAACATTGAATGTTGGCTATATATACCATGGAGGAACACTGACTTCTCAATCTGCACCAGAAGAATGCCATAGTACCCACGCTCTGCTGTAGAGGGAGAATGGATATGCAATTGTTCTCATTCTCAGGTAGGCTCCTGTTCCCTACCTGGGAAACATTTACAAGGGCTGGAGCCAGACTGACTGGGTTCAAATAATGGCTCCCAAGGGATTAGTAATGGGATGTTGGGCAAGCCACTCAACTTTTTAGAGTTTTACTCTCTTTTCTGGAAAACCAGATAGAATGTGTGCTCTTAAACCACTTTCTTTGGAAACTTCCTCCTTGCAGAGGCTCTTGATAGAAGAGAAGGTCAAGGCATCCTAAGTTTGATCCTCAAAACTAAAAACTGGTCCTAGGGTTTATATAGTTCAGATAAGGAGGGCTGAAGCTGAAACAGAACTGTGATTTCAAAGGTTCAGGTGATTTCCTTTGTTGCTGGAGGTGGATTCTTGGATTCATTCTTGGGAATGGCCCTTCTTACTAAGAAAAGCAAAAGCAATGGATTTCCAAAGAGTTAAGTTTCTCTGCATAACAATGTTAACAGGTTATCTTGAAGGAGAGTGGTGGAGGTGGCAAGGGGAGGATAGAGCTGCACCTCTGCAGATAGATTTAATTCCTTTAAAGAAATGCCTCTTTCACAACTACAGGATTAGGCTGTCTTACTTGGTATAATATTGCTTGTTCTCAGGAGGTGTTTCTATGTTACTCTTCAAGCATTTGGTCACAGATCTGGGAGGGGACTCTGAAGATGACAGAAAGCCTGTGCAGGCTGGAGGAAAGACAGAAAAGAACTGGTTTTGAATTGGCACGCACTGTTAATAGGTCACAGATGGTATTTTTCAAGACTAAATAAACTAGACTTCAGGAAATGTCTTGATTTGTAATATTTGGTTCAGATATCTTTTAAGGGCCAAAAGGCAAGACTGTATATCCGTGGGTGGTGCTGGGGTTTTCTTGAAAGAAGTTGCTTTTCCATTGTCAATCATGCTTGTAGAGGGTTAATCATTAGACCAGAAAATAAAAACTTAGAAGGTGAGTCTTAGAATTAAGTGAGCAAAAACTGCCTCCTGTCTGTAGGCCTTGGGATATGACTCAATTGGATCTTGCCTTGGCTGTCACACTCAAGGACACTTCCTTTGGGGTGGCACAAGGACAAATAGCAGCCTGGGACAAGGTAGGGAGTTAGCCTCTATTCCAACAAGGCAGGCCAGAATCTGGGAAAAGAGGAAGGCAGTAGCGGTCCTGGGAAGGGTCCTGGGCCTGTGGACTCTGAGGGCAGCCATCCACAGTACTCAGTGTAAATCCTTCGTGTGGTAACCCTGCCTGTTATAGCCTACTCTTCAGCCAGCTTGTGTCAAACTCTACATTCCAGTCTCATTTCAGCAGAGGAATGGCAGGAGGTTGCCATTCCCACACTGGGGAAGAGATGGCACAAGGACAGCAGGAGCACCTAGAGGGAAGCTTACCTTAAGCCTACAAAAGGCAGCGCTGAGAAGTGCAAGCAGCATTCCACAGCCAGATGACACTCCTAGGTGGGAAGAACACAGGAGGCATTTGGTGAACACCCCAATATTCCTCAGGAAGTCCAGACAGAGCTGGCAAGAGACAGGAGCTCAGACTTCTGTGATTTGGGGATTAAAGGGAAATGTGGCTTTGTAAATTACTAAAGCCTGGAGTGTTATGATATGCAACTGCATGGCTTTCTGCAAGTTACCTATTCCTCCAAGTCTCAGTTTCTCTATCTGGGAAATGGGATAATAATAGTGACTACCTTATAGGATTCTTGTGAAGATTAAATGAACCATGGTAATAACCCAATACATAGTAACTGTTGATTGTTGATATTATGACTATTAATCCCAGGCGCGCTGAGAAAGGGGAATTAGTGCACTAAACAAAAAATCATTGAAACTAATTGTCAGGAGAATTCACACATAGACAGGACTGCTGTATAAAGAGGAGTTTTTAGCTCATCACTGACTCAGAAATGAGAAAACAATCCCACTGGAAGCTCTCAGGCTGCTTCTTCCTCTGCAAACCCATGGAACTGGATTCTGCAGCAGCGTTTCAAGGCTTTGAGGCTCCCCTTCCCTAAGCAGCGACAGACTGGCAGAAACTCATTTGCAGAGGCCCAGAGACACTCAAAAGAGAGGGCTGACCCAACAACAGATGGGTGCCAAGGATTTAGCACTAAGCTGCCTTGACCCATTCTCCTACAGTTTGACTTTGGCGGAGGCAACAGGACAAGATTTTTACCGTAATTCCATGTGGCCCTCTCAGTAGACGGTCACACCGGTGCTGCCTGACCCAGAAGCCATTCTCAGTCCTTCCTGCCTGCGCTCCTCCCGCTCCTTCCAGCCAGGCCCTGTGGGGTTCCCTCTGGCACCCTGGCTCCAGCCGTGCAGCCCTGCTCGGTGCCCTCTCCCCTGCCTTGGTGGCTGCCCTCACGGGGCTAGTACTCCCTGGAAGTTTCCACACACTTGCACCCCAAAATAGGCTGAGTTAGGACTTAAGTGCCCCTTCTCGGTACTCCGTTAATATATTATGCTTATCTCCGTCATACCATTCTCTAAATTAATCACTGACTTTGTGGTCTTTTTCACACTGGAACATACGCTGTTTGAAGGGAAGGGACCGTGTCTCCTTCCTTCTTTTATTCCTATTTCTAACTCAGTGCTTACTCCTATCTCAGCGTAGTAAGCATTCTTGAAACATGTGCTAAATAAATTCACGAGTAAGTGAAATGATCAAGTATAGACAAGTCAAAATAGAAAACGTATTCATTCATAAATTAATTCAAGCATTGACTGAGCACCTACTGTCTGCCAGACGCCCCTCCAGGCACTGGAGACACAGTGGTAAACAATAGACCCAGGCCCTCCCTCAGCGCATGCGCTCTCCAGTGTGGGACAGGAGAGAAGCGAGCATATGGCGTGATCTAGGTTGGCAATGTGTCTTATGAAAGAAATAAAGCAAGGAAAGATAATTATTGCACTGAGCATTTTTAAGTAAAAATGTTATAAATATTAAATAAAAATACAAGAAAAAAAGGAAGAAAGGCAACTTAATTATGTTTTGGAAGCAAATAATGGGATTTATAACCTTGGATTAAATTTTTTTTAAATGTCTGAAATGATCAGAAAGATGGAAGAAACAAAAGAATGAAATTATTTAATCGTTCATAAAATGACTACAAAGTTATTTGGTCTTTGTCTTTTAACGTTATTTAATTTCTTTATGCACACACAGAGTTAATTCTACATAAAAGCATAGATGTGTTGCTTTAGTTTTTGTTTGGTATCTTTTTCCCCCTCTGATCTTCCCCCCTTCTTTAATAGCACCCCAACCCACGTTAAGAGCTAATATGTCAAAGGGATTCAGTATGTAACCTTCCACATTTTTTCCATACTAATGCGATCATTTACATTGCATGTGCACCTGTGCAACCCCCCACATATACATATATATATATAAAACAAGAACTTTTTGTTTATCTGTTATTTTTTATAAAAATGTAAAGAGGGTATATTATTTACTTTTTTATATGTTTTGTTCAGTAAAACCTCAGGTAAATCCCTCTAGAGCAAAAAGTATATTTCTAGTCCCATTTTACAAAAAACAAAACAAAACAGCTACATAATGTTCCACGGTATGGCTGAACTATATTTTCTCAGCCATCCCCCTATCCATAGACATTAATTTTATTTCCCATTTTTCCCACAATAACAATGCTGTAATAAATGTCCTTAAATATATATCCTTATATACTAGTGATCTTATTATGGCTAGAGTCCCAGAAGTGAAATTATTGGGTTATAGACACACACATATATATATATATATTATTTTATGGATACTTGTAGATTGCTTTTCATAAAAACCATAACATTTCACATTGCCACCAACAATATGCTCGAGTTCCTTTGCCTCCACATCCTCTCTAGGAATAGGTGTTGCCGAATGAAGTGACATTTCATTATTATTTTAATCTGTATTTCTCTGTCTACCAGTAATTTAGATATTTTATTTGGGTTTTAGTAATTTGATGAATATAATTTTTAAGTAGACTCATAATTCATTTATTTTTGTCATCTATTTTTATAAACTAGCTTGAGAGTGCTTACTCTCTTTTCATTCTTTGGAAGAGTTTATATAACACTGGTATTATTTCTTCCTTAAATGTTTGGTGAAAACTTCTGGACTAGAGCTTTTTTTTTGTTGGAAGTTTTCAAATTATATTAATACATTCAATGTTTGAAATATATGTAGTACTATTCAGATGTTCTGTTTCTTCTTATATCCACTTTGGTAAGTTATATTATCTTGCAAGTTGTTCATTTAAGTGAAATTGATTTTTTTGGCATAAAGTTATTAATGAGTTCATTATCTTTCCAAAGCCTATAGAAGCTGTTCCCAGACTCCCCTTAAAGGGGATACAGTTAAGCTATAATAAAGTACCCTTTTAATTACTGAATTAATTGTGTTTCTCATTTTCTTCTAAATAAGTTTTGCCAGGGATTTATCAATTTTTATTGGACTTTCAGAGAATGAACTCTTGTTTATTTTCTCTATTATATGTTTACTTTCTCTTTCATTGATTTCTGCTCTCATCTTTGTATTTCTTTACCTTTTTTGGATTTAATTTTCTTTCCTTTTTCCAAATTCTTGCGATGAATACTTAATTTTTAGTCTTTCTTCTTTTTTAATATATGCATTAAAACTATCAATTTCCCTTGGAGTACAATTTTAGCTGCATTTCATAAATTCTGATGTATTATGTCTTCATTACCTAGTTAATTTTTTTCTAATTTTCATTGTTACATCTTTTTTAGTCCATGAGTTATTTAGATGCATATATCTTAATTTCTTAATATTTAGGGGCTTTTTCTACTTATCTTTTTGTTATTGAGTTTTCACTAAATTCCACTGTGGCTGAGAATGTAATATATTTTATTGCATTTTGTGAAAGTTGTCGAAGCCTACTTTATGGCCCAGATTTTTGGAAAATATTCCATATGATCTTTTAAAAATGTGAATTTTGAAATTGTTTGGTACAGTGAACTCTATCATCGATTAGTTATATTGTTAATCACATTTTTCAAATTTTCTAAATTCTTACTAATTTTTGTCTTTTTGTTCCATTAGTTACTGAGAGAAGTCTGTTAAAATTTAGAACTCACAGTTATTTCTCATGGTGGTTTTGTTAATTTCTGCTTTATATATTTTGAGGCTAATTATTAGATGTTTACAGATTTAGAACTGGTATATCTTGCTGCTGTACTGACACTCTAATGGTTGTGAAATATCTATCTAGTAGTGGTTTTTGCCTTAAAGCCTGCTTTTTTGTTATTAATATAGTTACACCAACTTTCTTTTGTTTAACTTGCATAGTATATCATTTTTCATCCTTTTACTTTCAATATTCTGTTGTTCTTAAGGTCTGTTTCTTATAAAACACATATTTTTGCTGCTACTGTTGTTGTTTTAATTTAGTCTTACAATCTCTAACTTTTGTTTAAAGTTTTTAGTTCATTTACATCTAATCTAATTACTGATACACTGAGGTGTATGTCTACCATATCACTATTTGTTTTCTATTCATACTGTTTGTTCTGCTCTTGTTTGCTCAGCTTTATTGCCTGCTTTTACACTAAACAAGTATGTTTTAAAACTTCATTTCTCTTTGTTAGCTTATTTGGTATACATTCTTTTATTATTCTTTTAGTAGATATAAAATCATCAAGGACATAGAGGATTACCACATACATTACCACTAGAGATCACATATATATTATTCACCAGTTTCAGGCAACATGAGGGCCCTATAGAGCTCCCCTTCTGGCTTTGTCTTATTGTTCCCATGTGTTTTAATTTCACATATGTTTTATACTCCACAAAACTTTATTATACTGTTATGTAGAGTCAATATTCACTTAAATTAATGCATGTATTTACTTCCCTGAAGGTAATGAGTCTTTCTGTTCTGGAGCTTTTAAGATTTTTTTCTTCGATTTTCATTCTTATCTGTTTTTTTTGTTTTTTTTTTTTGAGACAGAGTGTCGCTTTGTTGCCCTGGCTAGAGTGAGTGCCGTGGCGTCAGCCTAGCTCACAGCAACCTCAAACTCCTGGGCTTAAGCGATCCTACTGCCTCAGTCTCTGGAGTAGCTGGAACTACAGGCATGCGCCACCAGGCCCAGATAATTTTTTTTTCTATATATATTTTAGTTGGCCAGATAATTTCTTTCTATTTTTAGTAGAGACGGGGTCTTGCTCTTGCTGAGGCTGGTCTTGAACTCCTGACCTCGAGTGATCCCCCCCCTCTTGGCCTCCCAGAGTGCTAGGATTACAGGCGTGAGCCACCTTGCCCGGCCCTTAGCTGTTTTACTATGAAGTGCATAGGTGTGTTTTTTCTTTGCAGTTATCATTCTTGGAGTTCATAGTGATTTTTTTACTCTTTCATCTGTTTTCTTCAAATATTGCTTCTGCTCCATCTCTTTCTCCTCTCCTTCTGGGACTCTAATTACATGCATGTCATATCTTTTCATATGTTCCTTATACTCTTTTCAGTATTTTCTATTCTTTTCTCCTCTCCATGATTTAATCCAGACCTTTCTACTCACGTATCTTCCAGTGTACTAATCCTCTTTTCAGCTTGGCTCAAGCTACTTGTAAACATATCTATTAAGTTTTCAATTTTAGTTATTGTGCTTTTCTACCTAATAGGGTTTTTAGTGTATGTAGCTATAATAAGATAACTAAAAGATAAATGGGGGAAAGGGTCCTATATAGTGGTAATCTTTCTATATTCCACTTTAAATGGTAAAATATTGATTTTAAGAACATTATAAAAAGTTAAGCATGTTTATTGCAACCCTGTAGCAACCACTAAATAAACAGCACAAAAAGATAGATTCAAAACACAATAGGTGCATTAAAGTAGAATATTTTTTAAAGTTCAAATAACTCAAGAAAAAGAAGGCAGGAAAAGGAAGCAGAAGAACAAAAAATGAGATAACAAACAGAAAACAAGTGATAAATGTTAAATCCCAATAGATCAATAGTTACATTAACTGTAATTAGACTACCCAAAAGAAACACTGCAGTCACTTCCCATTTCTGTCTCCCCTGACCCTCTGGCAGCCACTTATCTGACTTCTGTCTCTATGGATTTACTTATTCTGGATAGTTCCTATAAATGGAGTCATACAATACATGGCCTTTGTGTCTGACTTCTGCCACTTAGCATAATGTTTTCAATATTTATTCATGTAGCATGCATCAGTATTTCATTTTCTTTTATGCCTGAATAATATACCACAGTATGTATATGCCATATTGTGTTTGTCCATTTATCAGTTGATGGGCATATGGGTTGTTTCCAACTTTTGACTATTGTGAGTAGTGCTGCCTTGATATTTTGTGTACATTTTTTGTATACTCTGTTTAACTTATTGAAAAACTGCCAAATTATTTTCCAAAGTGGCTGTACCATTTTACATTCCCACTTGTAGTGAATAAGGATTACCATCTCTTCACATCCTCACCAATACTTGTTATTTTAGGACTTTTTTGATTATAGCCATTCCAGTGAGTGTTAAGTAATATCTCATTGTGGTTTTGATTTGTCTTGCACTAATTACTAATGATGCTGAGAATCTTTTTATGTGTTTATTGGCTATTTGTATATCTTCCATAGAGAAATTTCTTATTCAGGTCCTTTGCTCATTTTTAATTAGGTTATTTGTCTTTTTATTATTGGGTTGTGAGAATTTTTAATTTTTTCTGAATACTAGACCCTTATTAAAGATATAATTTACAAATATTTTCATCCATTCTGTATGTTGTCTTTTCATTTTCCTGATTGTGTCCTTTGACACACAAAAGTTTTTAATTTTGTTAAAGTCCTATTTATCTATTTTTCCTTCTATTGTTCATGTTTTTATTATCATATCTAAGAAACCAAGGTCATGAAGATTTTACACCTAGGTTGTCTTCTATGATTTCTATAGCTTTATCCTTTATATTGGTCTTTGGTCCATTTTGAGTTAATTTTTATATATGGTGTAAGGTTGGTCAATTGATTTTTGACAAAGGTGGAAAAACAGTTCAATAAAAAGAGTCACTTCAGCTAATGGTGTTGTAACAATTGGACATTCATATGCAAAAAAAATGAATCTGGACCTATACCTCACACCTATACCTTATAAGAGAAAACTCAATAAGCTAATTTAAAGAGAAACCTGAACAGAATGCCACCCATTCAGAGTTGTTTTGGGGCCAAATGGCAAAGAGATGAAGGGTCATTCTCTTTCTTTTTCACATAGTACCCAGCTAAGCTCTGTTCCCCAAGGACTGGAAACTTCAGTAGCACATGAATTTGCACCTTGGCATGAAGAATGTGGGCTCATGCTAGACAATAGCAGTGACGACTTGATGATTTTTAGAGATGGGCTAACTTCAGAATACATCCCACAAAGTGCTGGTCTAAAGCAGACATCTGAAAGAGAGCCCAGGAAAGTACAACTGTGGAGCCCTCACTAAATAATAATGACAATCCAATGATATCCAGAAATTGGACACATTCCCTAACCCAATTCATTTTCTTACTATCCTTGAGAAGTATAAAAGCCACTCAAAGCTTCTATAATTCTTTTCTCCTGTTGCCTGACCACCAATATGCAAATAAGAGAAGTGGGAACCACAGTGGGGAATGTTAGGTGTTTTGGATCAAGAGAGGTTTTAGTATGGTGCTGGCAACGACATATGAGTCATAAATGTTTAACTTTGTGCATGATGTGTCTTAGTCTTTCTAAGCCTCTCTCTTTGACAGTAGGAGGCTAGAGTTCTTGCATTTCCTATTACTCATAAATCCCCTGAACTGAGGGCCCCTGGCTGTTCCTCAGAGCTGAAGAATAAATTTGAGTTGTAAACAACAGTTGCTAAGATGAGAAGGTGTGATTTATCTATTTGTTTCCAAAAAAGCACACTGGTTCTAAAGACTATGAGGTGACTAAGGCGTGAACATAAGCTTTCTCTTGGCCCAGTTGGGAGTCTCTTTTCTGTTCACTCATCTTCAGGGGATCAGGGGGACATGAAGGGAAACTGGACTTTGGAGTCAGGCAGATACGCCCTGGTTCAAACCCCAATCTAGTCAGGTTATAGCTGGTGACTATGAGTAAGTTTCCTAAGCTAACTGAGCCTCAGTCTCAAGAATAACAATGGGGATAATAGTACTTATTTTGCAGAATTATTGAGAGGATTAAATACAATAATATAGGTGAAAGCACATAGTGGGTGCTCAAAAAATGTTAATCTTCATTCTCTTTTCCCATTTAAATAGATAGCTGAAATTCTGCCCCTTGATATCTGTACTAGTTAGCAGTTAGGCTTGGTTTGGCATAACACCCAAGATAACAATGACTTAACAAGAAGTTTATCTCTTTGTCTTCTAGTGTCTGGAGATAGACAGTCCAGGTTGCCCAGGGACCCCACTGCTCTACCATCCCCATGGTCCAGGGTGATTCTCCACTACATCCAAGCTCCACAAAGCAAGATGGATGGAGGGGAATGAAGGCTTGAGCTCCACCCTTCAGGGAAATGACCAATGTCACCTATATCACTTCTTATTGGCCAGATCTTAGTCTCACGGCCAATCTAGTAAGAAAAGCTGGGAAATGTGGTCTTTATTCTGAGCAGCCATGTGCCCAGATGGTAACGGTGGGTTGTATTACTATAGAGGAGAGGGAACTGGATACTAGGGGACAACATGTGGCCTCTGCCCAGTGTCTATGCATTTTTCCCTTACTCTTAGCTCACAGTTGAAATTTTCAAACGTAAGTACAAGCTATGTGGGTAATAAAATCAAATTTATCTTACACTATTCAAAGACGCATAGGCTAAATTATATTAGAAACACATATAAATAAGAAATCAGAAAAAGTAGAGTTAAAGACAAGAAGATCACAAAAGGTTGGCTTCTATTGGTGAGAATCAAAATGCATAGGGACTGCCCAACAGTGTGAAGTCTTTGTGCTCAACACCTTCCGTGTTCCCCTCCAGATCCACAATTCCTCTGTCTCCTCACTGCTCTGGGACCCAGAGGGCTGACCCGTGGGGGCCACATTGACAGCTCTCTCACCTTCTGCTTCCACTTGGGTTTGGCCAGTGGGGAGCAAGAGCAGGAGGTTGAGGGGAGGTTGGAAGGTGAGTCTGGGGTGCTTAGCTCTTCAGCAGCCTTCATGCAGGGATGCCACATGTTAGCTGTCCCTTCCCTGAGGTTACAGCCCATAGAGAAGCTCTTCCATGTGGCTGCTCTGTTTCTAGATTCCCATATCTGCTCTCACTCCTCTTCCCTTCCAGCCTAAGGAAGGTGATAGTCCCCTACTCATTCTGTCCCCAGGGTACTACACTACCACTTGTGGTTTCCCTGCACCAGAACTACAGTTTTGCAAATAGTCTCTCCTCAGATTACCCACTTAGAGTGAGCCATCTGTTTCCTTCCAGGACCAGATCCATGCTTAATACTCCAAACCCTATAGCATGAAAAGGCACAGAGCAAAACCCATTAGGCTTGTAGGAAGAAATTTATAAAAGCAAAATCTCTTGAGGCTTTTTTTTTTTTTTTGACAGAGTCTTGCTCTGTTGCACCAGGGAGAGTGGTGCATACTCACTGCAACCTCAAACTCCTGGGCTCAAACCATCCTCCTGCCTCAGCCCCCTGAGTAGCTGGGACTATAGGCACGCGCCATTACGTGCTAATTTTTTCTATTTTTTGTGGAGAAAGGGTCTTGCTCTTGCTCAGGTTGGTCTTGAACTCCTGACCTCAAGGGATCCTCCCTCACTGGCCTCCCAGAGTGCTAGGATTACAGGTGTGAGCCACCGTACTCAGCCTCTTGAGGCATTTTAAATCAACCATTATCTATCTAAACAGTTTAAGTAGTAACACAAAATTTTCATCCTAGATAAAAAGAATATGTACTATTTTCCAATGTCCATGGACAATTCAGGACATTGACAATATCTCCAACAAATGTGGCAAAAATATAATGTTCTTAACATATTAAGAGCTTTGAAACAAAATAATGAGAAGAAGATTTGCAGGGAAAAAAGTTAATAAGACATTTAAAAAGTTTTAACCACTGGTAATCAAAATAGGCAAATTACTTATCAGTGCTTGCAAGAGTGTGGTATGACACTGTTGTTCACAGCTAGTGGGAGTGTGAGCTGATAAAAATATTCTGGAAAGACATTTGTCCTTTATGTATTAAGAGCCTTCTAAAGATTTATACTCTTTCAATTAGTAATTCCACTTGTAAGAATTTATTATAAAGAAGTAATAAATAATGCAAATGTGTTTAAGGATGAGTAGAACACATTGTTTACAATAGCAAAGTGAAAATAGTTCAGATAATCAACCATAGTTGATGGTTATATTATAGTATATCAACGGGAAATACACAGACATTAAAATAAGAGTTTTCAAAAAAATTAAAAGAAATGAGACAATATTCCCAAATAGTATTAACTTATCATAGCAGGATATAAAACTCTAGAAACAGTTTGATTCTTAATTAAGTTAAAAGTATGCATAGAAAACTATTAACAGTGTTCATATGAGTAGTGAAATTATAGATAAATTTTTATGTCTTTCTCTACTTTTCTGCATTTTCCAAATGTTTTACATTGGGGTACATATTTTTATAACACTATGTATTTTTAAAACAGCAGCAAAATTCTGAAAGGCTCAAACTGCTTAAGAAGTAAGACACTTTCACAAAACTGTGTAATGTTTCAGGAGCTCACGTGATCCTGATGTAAGACACACCTTTCCCACCTTCTGCCCTTCTATACCCAGGAGCACCATTATGAGGGAAAAAAATCATTTTTTTCTCTCTACTCTCACATGCCACTCAACACATTTCTGACACCAGATATGAGGTTTCTCCACACACACACACCCCAAAAAATTCTTCAGTGGACCAGGTGGGTGTCCTATAATTCAATTTATTTCTGAGACTGTCTACTTGTAGAGAGTGTCAGATCCCACAGGTTGAGGGCTCAGTCCAACAAGACTGTTTTTCATCTGAGATGCAAATTACAAGCCCCAGGTTGTGACCTATGCTTCCGACTGACCTGCTATAAATAGGGTTCCCACAACTCCCTTTTCAGGTTTGATTAATTTGCTAGAGTGGCTCACAGAACTTAGCAAAACACTTTACTTGTATTTATTCATTTATTATAGAGGGTATTACAAAGGATATAGATGAACAACCAGATGAAAAAGATGCATAGGGCGAGGTATGTGGGAAGAGATTCAGAGCTTCCGTGCCCTCTGTGGGTGTGCCACCCTCCATGTGTTCAGCTATGCAGAAGCTCTTCAAACCCTGCCTTTTGGGTTTTTAATGTAGGCTTCATTATGGGGGCATAACCGATTACATCATTGGCCATTGGTGATCAACTAAACCTTTAGCCTCTCTTCTTTCCCCAGAAGTTGGGAGATGGGGCTGAAATTCCCAACCCCCTAATCATGCCTTGGTATTTCCAGTGACCAGCCCCCATCTTGAAGCTATTTAAAGTCCCCAAGCCACCAGTCATCTCATTAGCATACAAAACTCACTATCACTCTGGAGACACCAAGGGTTTCAGGAGATGTGTGTCAGGACATGAGGACGAAGACCAAATATATATTTCACAGTATCAAAACTGTCTTGGGAAGCAGTGTTCTTCTTACCCTGGAAGAGATTTTGAGCTATCTCAATACAGTTTGGATTGAGGTACGTTAGTTGCCAGGGTGAATCATCAGGAAAAGCACCTGTGGGAAGGGAAGACAGTGAGAGGCAGACAGGAGACCCCCTAGGGACCACTATACCTGGTGGGGAGGAACAGGAGCAGTGCAAGGTAGTGGAGACCATTAGCAATAGTGTGTTTTAGAGCAATTGAGGTCAGCAGTGACCAGCCACCTGAATAGGTTCATGGGAAAACATACAACACTGCTAGGTGGGTCTTAGGAATCCTGGAAGGTAGGCCCAGTGCTGCAAAGGGTAGGACTTTATCAAAGTTATTATTCTCTTCTTTTAATCTGTCATTTTCCAGTTTTTTTCTTATACTAGAATATCCTTTTTTAGGCCATTAACATAAGTTTCAATTATTTTAGTTTTAAAATACATTTTAATGCCTGGTAGTACAAGTTCATTCTATGTAACAAAGGTGAACCCAAAGCTTTATTCAGAGGCAAATTTTTAATCTTAAATGTTTTCATTGTTAAACCAAAAAAACTAAAAACCAATTTTAGAAAAGCTGTTAATTCAAAAAGTTAAAAAATTAATAGGTAGTGACTTACTATAAGACTTACTACAAAGTAACAATAATCAAGACACTGTAATATTGTCATATAGATCAATGGAACAGAATAAAGAGTTCTGTAATAGACCCACACATATATGGCCAATTTCTTTACAACAAAGAGGATATGCTAATTCGATGGGGAAAATAATAGTCTTTACAACAAAGGATGCTGGATCCACTGGATATTCCTGTGGAAAAACAAATGAACCTTGACCCTTATTTCACACCCACACACACGCACTTCATACACATAACATTACTCAAAATGGATCAGGAACCTATGTGTAAAATCTAAAACTATAAAACTTGTGGGAGAAATCATAGGAGATAATTTTCATGACTTTAGGTTACACAAATAGTTCTTAGTTTGGACACAAAAGTATGAATCATAGAAAGAAAAATTGAAAAATTAAACTTCATTAAAATAAAAAACTCTGCTCTTTTAAAAATACCATTATGAAAATGAAAAAATAAGTCACAGCCTGGTGTATAAATATTTGCAATAAATATGTCTGACAAATGACTTCTATCTAGAATATATAAAGAATTCTTAGAACTTATTGATAAAAAGAAAAATAACCCAATAAAAATCTGCAAAACATAATATTTTACCTTTACTCCTCATCTGGTTCCTAAACATTTGAAAAGGGACTCTTATAACGTATTTTCAATACTAGACAAACATATCATTTTGAGCAGTAATAGCTGGAAAGGAATGCTGCCAGCAAAAGAACAAAGAACTAGGCACAACATATTTGCATTCCAATGGGAATGTAAATTGGTTTAATCTTTCTGAAGGGCAATTTTGGGGCATATAGTATGCATACTCTTTTCTAAGAAATTGCATGTCCAAAAATTTTTTGTAAGTCTTCAGTGTCATGTGCATAATCATTTAGCTATAGAAAATTATAAGAAATTGAATATTGCCTAAATGGCTGTTAGAGAATTGGTTAAAAAAATTATGATACTTGCATAGAATAAAATTATATTCAGTCAATAAAAATATTGTTGTAGAAATATAAGCATTTAGGTAAAGCAATGTTTGAAATTCAATAGTATTGAATTTCCTGGGAATTGTGATTATGGGTCATTTTTATTTTTGCAACTTTGTATTTTCTTCACACTCCTAATTACTAGCCTGGTGTTTTAGTCCATTTTATGCTGCCATAACACAATCCCTGAGATTGTGTTATTTATAAAGAACAGAAATTTATTTTCTCACAATTCTGGAGGCTGTGAAGTCCAAGATCAAGGCAAAAGCATCTGGTGTCTGGTGAGAGCCTTCTTGCTGTAACCTCACATTGTAGAAGGCCCTTCAAGCCCCTTTATAAGGACACCTGATTCCATTTATGAGGGAGAAGTCCTCATAAACTAAGCACCTCTGAAAAGCCCCACCTCTTAATGCTGTAACATCGACAACACCTGAATTTTGGTGGGGACATATTCACACCATGGCATCTAGTAACCCTGTCAAAGAATGATTCATGTATTTCATGGGTCCTACGATTACTGCTATTTCCTGGAGAAACTAATCCATAGATCTCTCTTCTGGATCCTCTCCCTAGCTTACTCATCCTTTCCAATTGCCCATTTAGGCATTCCTGGCCCCCTCTCCAGATTCTCCTACCCTGGAGGGAACAATCAGTCCTTTCTGACTCTTCTCTGGGATTAGTGGGAACTATATTCCAAGTAGTGCCTGACGTACTAATTATCTGTCTTCTCTCCTTTCTCCCACTCTGCTCACCTAATCCTTTCATATTTTCCCTCCCTCCTTCATCATCTTTTGCAGATAGATATCTGGTTTGGTTCCAAGAATCTTAACTTACATATCACCTAACTTGTTCCCTGAGCCTTCCCTTTTTCAACACTCTTATGTTGCTTAGCCCTTAAAGTTCAGGCTTTCTGGTCTGTGTTCAAAGGTTTTGTTGAGTATGTTAGAGGGGCTGTTGCTACTTTCTGCCCAGCACCTTTTTCCCACTTCTCTCTTCCAGTAAAAAATAATTTCTTAGCCATGGCATGTGATGGGTTCTGGATCATAGCAGTTTGGTGAGGTATTGGGATATGATGCCAGCTAGCTAATAAAATCCCCTCCTTGTTAGGACAAAAGCTGTAAGAAGAGTCTAGAGTCTGCCTGTGACCACGTCCCTTGTTATGCATGAAAGCCAGTTTGAGAGAACTGAGCTCACACACAGATAAGAGAGCTGCATGAAGAAAACAGTCCAGATGGTATTTGTTCCCTTGACTCAGCTTTCCCTGAAGCCAGTTCCATCCCTATTCTTGCTATAGGTTGATTATATTAGTCAAAAAATTTCCCCTTTAGTGCTTTAAGTTGCTTTGAAATAGCTTTCTGTCACTTCCAACCAAGTGTTCTAACCATTCAGACCTCTCAGGGCTGCCATGATTTGATGACATGACAGCTCTTTACACACCTCCCTCACAAAGTTGTCTAATCCATCTTCATACTCTCGACACCCACCTCTCCACAGGTGGCAAAAGTTCTGGACTGGGAATAGAGAGACTTGAGTTCTACTTCTGGTTCTGTTAGCAACGGCTGTGTGAACTCAAGGAGCACCTTTAATCTATCTGGATCTTGATTTCCTCATCTACAAAAGGAGGACGTTGGATTAGACAGGGTCTAAAATTCCTCCCAGCTCTCACATGTGATGGTTTTGTGATTCCAAATTCTACTATTCAGGCTGACTTATCCAGAGTTCTAGTCCTATGTCTGTTTGCTTAGCAGTTCCAGTTGTATGTCTCACTGTTATCTCAAACTCAACATCTCTGAAACCAGTCGTCATTTCCCCACACAGCCTGGTCTTTTGTGTTTCTGCCAATGGGACTCCTATTGTTGCAGATGCCAAGACTCTAATATTTGAAATCATTTTTAACTGCTTACATGTTTTATCATATATACTTAAGTGGTCACATCAAAAAATTCTTGCTACCATCCTGGTTTGGGCTTTTATTATGCTTGTTAAGATATATCTAGATCTATGTCTATCTTTCATATATATCTATATTAATATCCGTGTCTGTACTTGCATCCACATCTATATGTACCCCTCTATCTATATCTGTATCTGTAGCTCTATCAATATCCATACATGTATCATCTATATCCCCAAACTCTATCCCAAGTTCCAGGCCCATATCTTCAAATGTATATTGAAAATTTCTACCTGGATGCGTCTCAGGCATCCCAAACTCATGATTCTTTCCTCAAGTGCTTATTTCTCCTTCTGTGTTACACATGTTGAGTAGAATTATCATTATGTAATTTATTTCCCAAGCTATAAGCTTTGGATACAATCTTAACTCCTCCTCTGCTCTAACCACCCCCCTCTAACCCTATCAACTCTATCTTGGAAATAGCTCTCAAAACTTCCCCTGCTCCTTTGGACCCATCTTCTCCAGTCATCTTGGTTCCAGGTTTTGCCATCTCTCACTGAACTATTGTAATGACCTCTTATAACTCTGCCTGCCACAATTCTCATCCCACTCTGCTCACTCTTTACACTGTGGCTAAAGTGTTCTTTTCAGGTCAGTAAATCACTAAACTCTGCTTACTGGTTGGCAACTTTCAAGGTTCACCTTTTTCCTACAGTGTCAAGTTCAAATGTCTTAATATGGCCTGAAACAATAAAAACGATAACAGGAAGGTGATAGAGAGGAGAAGTGTTCAGAAGTTATTTCAAATGGTTTCATACAAGGCTCCCAAGGGAATTCTCTGATAAGCACAGATACAATAAGAAATAAGCCAAGATGAAGAGTGGTGGATCTAAGGAGAACCAGACTGCAGAATGAGCTCAGGCTTGGGAAACATGCAAAAAGTCAACTTAGGTGTTGGTCTCTAGTGGGAGGACCAGGCTCCTCTCTCATTTTCTCCTCTCTTCTTCCTCCCATAATGAAGATACTCAGGGTCAAATATTGGTCTTCCATGCTAGAGGAGTGGTGTGCTTTCTTTTCTGGTTTCAGTCTCTGGCTGGTTACTTACTCTTGCTGGGCCAGCAAGTTGGATTAATCTGGTAGCTGCTCCCACTGCTGGGGTGTGACCCCTGGATCCCTGCTGCTCTGGGTCTTAGGGCCAACACTGTCTTGCCTGTGCTGGAGTGCTCAGGATTGCCCTTCCTCACTCTGCAAGAGCTCTGGGAGCTGAGACTGGGTTCACTCAGAGAGAAGATCACCCAATGTGGCCAAGGGAGACCTGGCTCAGTTCTGTACTGAGGCTTGGGGCAAAGTCCCTGCTGAGAACAAAGGGCTCCTTTGCCTTATTTTATCTTCTGTACTTACATTCCCTTTGGGGATTTGGGGGAAGACTTGTCATTGAAAGCAGGATTTGGAAGCCCACACCTGGGCACACAAATATCCATGAGTATGCTATTCTGATACAACTTAAAACTGTCATTATTACTTTTTGTCATACAAAGCAAGAAGAATAAGGAAGGATGGGAATACATTTTCTGGCAGATGGTATCTGGGAACAGATGACAGAGAGAAGACAGGTCAGTCAACTCCTACTGAAAGGAAAAATTTGGCTTTCTGTGTCTAAGACAGAGATCTTCGTTCTTGGAAGTATAGAACAAATGTTATTAGGAAGGAATGTGAATATAAAAATAGGATTGGGTGGTAAGAGAGCAATTTATTGCTTTTAAAAAAATTTAATGGTTAAAATTTTTTTAACTTTAAAAAACAGTATGAAACTAAAATGTAGAAAGAAGAAAAGCCACTCATAGTCCCACCAGCCAGATGTAAACTTTTATTAACAGTTACATGTAGTTCCCTCTATCCCTCCCTTTTATTTTACTGTGCATACATTTTTCTTCTATTTGTTTTATAAATCGCAATCTTACCATACACAAAAATTTGTATTCTGCTTTTTACATGAGCATTATGTAATCATATTTATATTTTATTGCACAGTTCTTGTAAACTTTTGTTAATTCAGCAAATATTTATCAAGTGTCTACAATGCCCCAGGCACCAGCTCTGACAATGAAGTGAGAAATATGGACAAGCTAACCTGCAGGTACCCAGCGGTGAGATAAGAGCCAAGGGAGGGAAATTTGGGATCTCAGCCCAGATGTGTGTAGGGTAGGACTCGTCATGCAGGATGGGTAGGAATTGGCCAAGAAAAGAATCTGAGGGGACAGAGTGTCCTGAGGTCTGGAAGGGAGCGAGAGCATGAGAAACTAAGTTTAATCTGCTGAGGATCTGGAGAGCTGAGGTGAGCACAGGAAAGGGCAGGTGGTAATTGAGAGAGAACAAGAGGGAGTCGGGTGGGAGGCAGGGTTGTGATGGACCTGTCCCCCCAGAGGCCTTGCAAAGGAGTCCGAGTGGTATCTTGAAGGTAACAGGAGGAGAAGGATTTTAAGAAAGGGAGTGACATGGTCAGGTCTGCATTTCAGGAAGATTGCTCAGGCTGTACTGTGAAGGGGACATTGGAAGGGGAAAAGAGCAGCATCAGGGAGACCAATTAGGGAACTCTGCAGTGATCCAGGCCAGAGCTGAGCAATCCTTCTGCACTCGCAGCCCCACCCACCTCCAGTGGGGGAGGAAACAGTCTTCCATCAGCTCCTCCACCGACCTTCCTCAGCTGCCACTCCTGGCTGGGCACATCTGGCTTCAGGGGGCCTGGTGAGTGACTTTCTTCTGATCCTCCAGCTCCACATTCAGGACCGTGGCTTCCCTAGCTCTCCCCACAACTGGATAATGTCTTATTCCTATCATATACCCCCTATTTCTTAATATGCACAGTGTCTCTGCTTTAAACTTGACCGGCGCGGCCTCCTTGGCCCCCAGTCACAATGGCCCGTTACTCTGTTGGACTTATCTTGCATGGAATGATCTTGTTTTCCTGTATATAGTTTGTTTCTGCTACATTGTTAAGTTCCCCAAGAGCAGAGACTAGCTTTGTTTTGTTCCTGAGAACAGTGCTTGGCACACAGCAAATGCTCAGTCTGTTGAGTGAGTGAGTGAATGAATGAATGAAGGAATGAATGTACAAGTCCAAAGCTCAGGAGAGAGATCTGTGCTGGGTTCTCGAGTCTCTGAGACCATGGGTGGACAGGGATCATCAGAGAAAGAGTGTGGAGTAAGGAGAAAAAAGGAGGACCCCGTCAAAAATAGAATTGTGAGGAGGGCCCAGAATGGAGAATGAGAAGGTGGGGCCAGAGGGTAGGAGCCAACTCTGGGTGTGCTGTGCTGCGGATGTAAGGAAAAGCAGCACTTCAGGTTGGAGAGAGCACCATACGCTGCTGAAATTGGAATTAGCAATAGGGAGAGGCCTTTGGGGTCCTTGGAGAGAGCAATTTCAGGAAAGTGTTGGGGACAGAAGCCACACTCCCATGGACTGAGGAGAAAGTAAGGGTGAGGAAGACAGCCAGTGTGTGTGCTTCCAAGACGTCAGCTGTGGATGGGAGGAGAGAGCTAGCCCAGGAGCTGGAGCTATAGGGTTCCGACATGGCAGACACTTGAGCAGTGAAAATGTGGGTGGGAGGGGCAGATGGAGAGTGAGAGATTGAATAATGGGGGCAGGGCTGCTAATTGCAAGAAAGACATCCCAGAGAAAGCAGGAGGGGATGCTTCTGTGACCCTCCTTGAGAATGGAGCCCAAAGGAAGGGTGGAGGGTTACAGCAGACAGCCCTCCCATGTCAACCAGAGGGAGAGGCTGAGGTCACATGGGCCAGGAGCAGGGAGCCTTGTACACCTGGGGGCAGGAGATCCAGGGACTTCCACTCTACCACTTCCCTTACCAGGAGGTGGGAGGCAAGGCCATCTGCTTGGAGGCCTGGGAGCTGAGGCATAAATGTTTTTGGCTGGGCCAAAGTCTCATTAGTACACTGAATTCCTCCTAGGGAGTTGTCAGGGCTGCTGCCTGGGGCCAGGGCTCGGCTGGTAGCCTTAGCTAGACCCTGAAAGCGTTAATTCCCATCTGGAGTTTTTGGCCAGGAGGAGTTTCCCTCTCTTTAGGAAAAGACCATTTCTTAAGCTTTTCTGAACCTCCTTTCCACCCTTCCTCTGGGAGTAGCCGAGGGGCCTAGTGCCTGCCCTTCCCTGCTCGGTTCAATCCCTAAAGAGGGCAGTATTTTCACAGGTGGGCCCTGCTTTAAGAAGCCCCATTATAAGAAGACTCTGGCTTTTTAAACTGGGGCCAATAAAAGAATTTGCCAAGAGGGTCTTTGAAGTAATGACCTCCCTAGTTAGTGCCTTGAAACATATTTTTACATCTTGGAGGAGAGATTATGAGCTGGGGGGCCTGAGAACTGTGGGAGGCAAAAGACCCCGAGGGTGGCAGAGTCCTGGATCGTGTCCAGAGGCCCCGCCAGGGGAGTAGAGGCAGCAACTCAGGGAGGAGCCTGGGTCTGGGGAAATCAGATTCACAGAATTCTGTGTCTAAGCCCAGTTCTTGGGCAAAGTGAGGCCTGTCTGGAGTAGGACTATTTATTCTGCACAAACCCAGGCCCTGCCAGCCTCAGTGTGAGGTCCGGGCCAGCTGAAGCCATGTGGAGCAGCCCGTTCCTCTGTGCCCAGTGAGGATGAGCTTGGGGTGGGCAGAGAATGGTGAGGGAGGAAGTGGGGGCTTGGAGGGTGGTCAGCCATGAGGTGCTAGGTAAGGATCTTCTGCCCGATCAAAAAAATCATCTCATCTTTCTCATCCACTGTTCACTCATGCATCCATTCCCCAGATCCTTATTGAACACCTGCTGTATGCCAGACTCATTGCGGGATTAAATAGTGACTGCAATAGGCCTGGTCCCGGCTCTCGTGGAGCTTACGCTCTGACAGGGGAGACAGACATTAGGCAAGTGAGTGTGCCAACCTGTGATTATGAACCGCCACGTCGAGCTGTGGGAGCACATGACAGAGACCCGGATCTGTGGGGTGGTGCAGTGGTGGTTGGGTCCTGGGGACCCCACCTGTGAGCTGGGACCTGAAGGGTGGGCGGACATCGGGTGTTAGGCTGAGGGAACAGCAGGGGGAAGGGCCCTCGGGAGCAGTGAGTGGGGCCTGCGGGCAGTAGACCAGGAGAGCGGGACGCAGAGAGCAAAGCCAGGTGTTGGGGCTGGGGAGTGAGGTTAGGGAGAATGGCCAGGGCCAGGACACGCTGCGCCTTGTTGGTGCAGTAAAGTGTTCAGATTTTATGTGGGCTGTGATTAGGAAGCCCTTGGCTGCCATTCAGTGGCCAGCAGAGGTTTGGGTGTGAGGTTCCCTCCCGGCGGTGAGAAAGTGGTACACTATTCAGAAAAAGGAAACAGAATGCAATGCTCCTCACTTCTAGTACCCTTTTGACTTGATTTCTCTTCACCCAGAAACCCTTCCCAGAGAACAGCTAGAAACAGAGAGAGCTCCCTGGCTTCTCTGCTCTCAGCTCTCAGCCTTCCCCACCGGACTCCACTGCTCAGTCTCAACACTGACTATAGGGGGACGTCTTGTGCACTGCCAGGGGCTGCCCTCCCTGGAGGCCTCTCGGAGACCTCCTGCTCCAACTCTCATTTTACAGAAGTGCAGACTGAGATGGGAGGGAGAAGTGAGCTCCCCGCCTCTCACGGAGCATCCCACATGCCAGAAACCCTTTACCCAAGAGGCCTCAAATGCTTCACACCTGCCATTTTTATAGAGTCCTTGCTGTGAACTAGACACCACGTAAGGACCCATATGTAAGGAGCCTGGAAGTCACCACTCTGTCCTAACAAAAAGTAAAAGCCTGGACAGACTAAAAAATCAACTACTACTCTTGGGTCTGTAAGAGAGATGAGGACACAGAGCAAACCCCTGCCCCCAAGATCCAAAAGACAGACAGGCGAATACAAGAAGTCACAGCTTACAGAAGAGGACTGAACTCTGATCTTTTTCTTTGCTCTTCCCCAAAAATTCCTTTCTAAGGGGGCCTGGTAAGTCACACCTACAAATGATAAAAACTCAGTAAACAGGTTTTTATGATATTGTTTACTTCCCAACCTAATTCTGGTATAGCATCACATGAAAGATAGAAGACCCTTAAACATTCCTTTCAGCTGATTCCTGGTCTTTTGGACAAAACCTAACTTTTTCAGCCAATTGTCAACTAAAGAATCCCTAAATCCACCTATGACTCACAAGCCCCCGCTTCAAGATGTCCTGCTCTTTTGGGGCCAAACTGATGTATGCCCTCCATGCATTGATTTATTATTCTACTTATACTTGCTGTCTCCCTGAAAATGTATAAAAATCAAACTAACACAACCACAGGAAGTCCACTTGCTCAAGGCTTCTCAGGTGTGGCTCCAGGCCATGGTCCTCAAATGTGGTTCATAATAAACCTCCTTAAATTATTTTATAGGGTTTGTCTTCTTTTCTGTTGACACGGAGCAGACTCAAACAGAAACTACAAAGGGAACTTGTGCCCTAGTAGCAAAACCTGAGCTATAATTGATGAGTTGCTGGAGGCTCAGAGTTAAAAACTCCAGGGGGACCCAGACATGGGGGGGCTCCCACACTTCTGGGAGTTTTACCTCCAGGAGCTCAACCAGGTTCTCATAGTAAATATCACACATACACTTGCAAAAATCCTCCTGTTCTTCTGGCAAGGCAAAGGGAAAAGGAACCATTTTGAAATATACCAGAGCATTCTATTCTTAGCAAGGCCTGCCCTCAGGAGAAACTACTTAACCAGTCTAATCTGCCAGGGTTTTATCAGAGCCTAACTGACCTGGGGGAACTCCAGCTATTCTAGCCATCCTGTCCCACCTAAGTGAGTGCGGAGGGGACTAAGAAGCTCTTGTGAAACACGGGCTCAATAGAAGACTGAGACCTAATCAGCGGGCTGTTGAATGCTTCCCCTCCCCCCACACCTTACCACCACATTACTAAAGGCCTATTTATAGCAGTTCCTTTTACCTGGTGCATCATAGCCAGCTATCAAGAAAAAATTACATGGCATGCAAAAACCACATGTTTTGAAGAGACAGAGCAAGCCTCAGAATCAGACATGGCAGACAGAGATGCTGACAGAGATGTTAGAATTATCAAACTGGGAATTTAAAATAACAATGATTAATATACTAAGGGCCCTAACAGATAAAGTAGACAGTATACAAGAACAGATGGGCAATGTAAGCAGAGAGATGGAAAGAAAGGACTAAAAAGAAATGCTAGAGATCAAATACACTGTGACAGCAATGAAGAATGTCTTTGGTGGGCTTAGTAGACTGGACATAGCTGAGGAAAGAATCTCTGAGTTAGAAAATGTATAAATAGCAACCTTCAAAACTGAAAAGCAAAGAGAACAAAGACTTAAAAAAAAACAGAACAGAGTATCCAAGGACTGTGGGACAACTGCAAAAGATGTAACATGTGTAACGGTAATGCCAGAAGGAGAAGAAAGAGAGAAAGGAAAAGAAGAAATATTTAAAGCAATAATCACTGAAAATTTTCCCAAATTAATGTCAGACAATAAACCACAGATCCAGGAAGCTCAGAGAACACCAAGCAGGATAAAGGCCCCCAAAACTACACCTAGGCATATTATTTTCAAGCTATAGGAAATCAAAGATTAAAAAAAAAACCCTGAAAGAAGTGAGAGGAAATAAAGCATCTTACCTACAGAGAAGCAAAAATAAAAATTATATCTGACTTCTCAGAAACTGTGTAAGCAAGAAGAAAGTGGAGTGAAATATTTAGTGTTGAGAGGAAAAAAAAAACACACCAACCTAGAATTCTGCATCCTGCAAAATTATTCTTCAAAAATGAAAGAGAAATACTTTCTCAGACAAACCAAAATTGGAACTGGTTGCCAACAGACCTGGCTTGTAAGATATGTTAAGAAAAGTTCTTTAGAGGGAAGGAAAATAATATAGGTCAGTCAGAAACTTGGCTCTTCGTAAAGAAAGGAAGAGGATCAAAAAGGAATAAGTGAAGGTAAAATAAAAACTATTCTTTTTCTCATTCTTATTCTTAATTGATCTCACAGATAATTTTTTCAAAATAACAATAGCAACAATGTATTCAATTACATGTACATATATATGCTTATGTATGCTTATATATAAGTGAAATAAATGGCATAAATGGCATAAATGGCAATGATATGGAAGGGAGGATACAAATTATTAATATTAGAAATGAAAAAAGGATCATCATTACAGATTCAATCCCATGGACATTGAAAGAATAATAGAGGAATACTATTAATAATTCTATGCTCACAAATTTGATAACCTAGATGAATTGGACCAATCTCTTGAAAGACACAGTCTTCCAAAGCTCACACAAGAAGATATAAACTATCTGAAAAACCTCTATCCAAGATATTGAATCAATAATTACTAACCTTCTGAAACAGAAAGCACCAGGCACAGATAGGTTCACTGGTAAATTTTACCAAACTATTAAGGAGGAAATTATACCAATTCTCTACAATCTTTCTAGAAGTTAGAAGCAGAGGAATACTTCCTAACTCCTTCTTTGTTGCCAACATTACCCTAATACCAAAACCAGACAAAGATATTATAAGAAAAGAAAAGAAAACTATAGTCTAATGTCTCTCATGAATATAGCTGAAAAAAATCCTCAACAAAATATTAGCAAAGAATTACAAACCACAACCAAGTGAGATTTATCGTAGGTATTGCAAGGCACATTTAACATTTGAAAAGAAATTAATGTAACTCATTATATGAACAGGCTAAAAAAGAAAAAATCATATGATTATATCAATATATGCATAAAAAATATTTTATAAAGTTCAACATCTCTTCATGATGAAAACTCTCAGTAAACTGAAAATAGAGGGTAACTTCCTCAACTTGATAAAGGATATCTACCAAAAACCTATGGCTAACATCATATGTAATGGTGAGAAACTAGAAGCTTTTCCACTAAAATCAGAAAGAAGTCAAGGGTGTCCCCTTTCCTCACTTCTTTCCAACATCATAGTGGAAGTCCTAGCTAATGCAATAAAACAAGAAAAGGACATAGCATGTATACAGATTAGGAAGGAAGAAATAACTGGCTTTGTTCACAGATGACATGACTGTCTATGTAGAAAAAAACTTGAAATTAATAACCAATTATAGCAAGATTGCAGGGTACAAGGTTAATGTACAAAAATTAACTATTTTTCAATATACCAGCAATGAATGTGTGGCAATTGAAATAAAAAATACAATACCATTTACATTACCACCAAGAAAAAGATATAAATCTAAAAAAATGCACAAAATCTATATGAGGAAAACTACAAAACCCTGAAGAAGTAAATCAAAGAACTAAATAAATGGGGAGACATTCCATGTTCATGGATAGGAAGAACCAATATTGCCAAGATGTCAGTTCTTTCCAACTTGGTATACAGATTCAGTACAATTGCAACCAAAATTCCAGTAAGTTATTTTGTGGGTATTGACAAACTGATTCTAAAGTTTATAGGGAGAGGTAAAAGACCCAGAATAGCCAACACAATATTGAAGAGAAGAACAAAGTTGTAGGACTGACACTACTCAACTTCGAGATTTACTGTGAAGCTATAGTAATCTAGACAGTGGAACAGAACAGAGAGCCCAGAAACAGACCCACATGTATATAGTCAGCTGATCTTTGACAAAGGAGAAAAGGCAAAGTGGTGGAACAAAGACAGTCTTTTTAACAAACGGTGCTGGACTAACTGGACATTCATATGCACACACACACACACACACATGCACACACACACACACACACACACAAAACGAATCTAGACACAGACCTTACACCCTTCACAAAAATGAGTTTAAAATGAATGTTAGACCTAAAGGTAAAATGTAAAACTATAAAACTCCTAGAAGATAACACAGGAGAAAACCTAGATACCCTTGGGTATGGTGTTGACTTTTTAGATACAACACCGAAAGTCTGAATGATGAAATGAATAATTGATACGCTGGGCTTCATTGAAATTAAAAACTTCTGCTCTTTAAAAGACAATGTCAACAAAATGAGAAGACGAGGCACAGACTAGGAGAAAATATTTGCAAAAGACACATCTGATAAAGGACTGCTATCCAAAGTCTACAAAGAACTATTAAAAATCAACAATAGGAAAACAAACTAGTCAATTAAGAAATGAGCTGAAGACTTTAACAGAGACCCCATCAAAGATATACAGATAGAAAATAAGTGTATGAAAAGATGCTCCACATTATATGTATTCAGAGAAATGCAAATTAAAACAATAGTGAAATACCACCACGCACCTATTAGAATGGCCAAAGTCCAGAACACTGACAACAACAAATGCTGGAGAGTATGTGGAGCAACAGGAACTCTCATTCATTGCTAGCAGGAATGAAAAATGGTACAGCTGCTTTGGAAGACAGTTTGGCAGTTTCTTACAAAACTAAATATATTCTTACCATACAATCCAGCAATCATGTTCTTTGATATTTACCCAAATGACTTAGAAACTTACGTCCACACAGAAACTTGCACACGCATGTTTACAGCAGCTTTATTCATAATTGTCCAAACCTGGAAGCAACCATGATGGTCTAAGTAATGAAAAGATAAATGGTGGCACATCCAGACAATGGAATATTACATAGCACTAAAAAGAAATGAGCTACCAAGCCATGAAAAGACATGGAGGAACCATGTATATTACTAAGTGAAAGGAGCCAATCTGAAAAGGCTACACATACTGTATAATTCCAACTATATAGCAGTCTGGAACAGGCACAACTATGGAGACAGTAGAAAAATCAGTGGTTCCTGGGAGTTATGGGGGAGGAAGGATGATTAGGCAGAGCACAGAGAATGTTTAGGGCAGTAAAATTACTCTGTACAATACTATAATGGTGTATACATGTCATTATATTATACATTTGTCCAAACCCATAGAATGTACAACACCAAGAGTGAACCCTAATGTAAGCTATGGATTTGGGGTGATTATGATGTGTCAATGTAGGTTCATCAGTTGTAACAAATGTACCACTCTGGTGGGGGAATGTTGGTAATGGGAGAGGCTGTGCATATGTGGGGGCAGGGGATAAATGGGAAATTTCTGTACCTTCCTCTCAATTTCGTGTGAAGCTAAAATTGCTCTAAAAGAATTATTAAAAAAAAAAAAGGAGTATAAGCAGTGAAACACGATCCCTGCCATCTGTGTATTACTTCAAAGTTCACAAAGTGATTTCACAGACTTTGGTTACTCTGTGAAGTTCATACTATTTCACTTAGGAGATGAGGCGATGAAAGTTCAGAGAGGTTAAGTGACTTCCGTAAGGTCACACAGGCAGTAAGTGTAGAAGCTGGCCCCAGCCTTCAGATCCCATGTCTGTTCCTTTGAATGTCTTTGCAGTGACAGCAGGAGAAAGGTGAGATTACAGGACAAGAGAACCAATCAAGGAGGGCGTCGTAGGACATGAGGGGTCTGATAGGAGTGAGGGACAGAGACAGCAATGTGGGGATCTGTTTGGCAGGGGTAGGGTTTTGCTGCAAGGGAGTAGTACGAAGTCAGGTTGAGCATGCATTGGAACTAGCTAGTAGAAGGTTTTGAATGCCGGGCTGAGGAGGTTTGATTTCTTCAGATATCCCCCAGAAGGCTTCTAAGCAGAGGTGTGACCCAGGTAAACACTGGGACTCTTGTTTGGTGCTGGAATGCAGGGTGGGTTGCAGGGAGTGGAGACACAGGAGGCAGGACCAGCAGTCCTGTGGCTGCTGTGGTGTAGGAGAAAACCAGTCAGGTGTGATTATGGGGGGGTTAGAGACGTTGGGGCATGAGCAGAGGCTGGGGCTTGCTGGAAGAGGCCCTGGCAAGACTTGTTAAGTGCTTGTGTGGGGGAAGGGGGTAGAATCCCAGAGGGTTCTAAAGCCTTGGCCATGTGCGTGGATTGCTGCGACATTGGGTGCCAGGTGGTGGGAGAGAATGATACGTGGCTTACTTTGGCCAGGCCAAGGCTGAGGTGTTGAGAGGACACTAGCTGGCAAAGCCAAGTGGAGTATTGGAAAGTTGAGCCTATAACACAGAAGGGAGGGGCTCTGAGGTTAACTAGTTTCTGGTATGAATTAATCACCAATTAACTGATCATTCCATAAGCAAAATGTGGCCAAACTCTACAACCCCAGTTATTGAATTCTGGCCTGTCATTCCTGAGGTCGGCCCCACCCCTGACTATCAGTTTTGACCACATTAGTTCATCCTTCATTCTTGACACATTGTACTCCCTATTCCTGCCCAACTCTGGATAGAAACATACAGAGAAACTCAACTCTCAATTTCCATCTGACTTACCTCCTAAGCTTTCCTAAGGTTCCCTTCCAACCCCACAGAAAACTGTACAGCCCAGTCCTTTCCTGCTCTCACCAACTTTTGCTCCTGGTTTGTCCATCCTGGTGCTCCTGCTGGAATGCCTGTCCTTCTTGGCCTAGCTCCTTGGCTATCTCAGCTTTCCCAGGTGGGCAGCCAAAAATTCTTATAGGTTGAAAACCACGAGCCTGTGAGAACCCTGACCACTTTCCAAGGCCCATTCCTATTTTGTCTCCTCCAGGAGTTCTCCTGTGGTCATACTTCAGCTAGCTCCCGCCACAAGGCCCACAAGATGTTGACTCTGAATCACACGGATTATATGGATTGCTCATGGCATTTGCCCAGCAAGCTAGGACTTGGTCCTCCTCTGCACGCTTTTGCTACTCCTTGTTTATTTGATGCTGTGCTGGTCAGGATAGGTTGGGCTCCGCAGAAGCGACAACTCCACTCTGAAACTTCAGTGGCTGCACACAATGCAAGTTTATTTCTTGCTCATGCTACATGTCCACATGGGTCGGTGGGAGGCTCTGCTCCTTCTGCTTGCTTGAGAACCCAGGATAAGGGTGAGCTGACATCTTGCAGCTTCACCATCTGGAGTGGGGCTGTCCAACAGCGCTTTCTGCAATGGTGGAGAAGTTCTGTATCTGTGCCGTGTACTACAGTAGCGACTAGCCACATGTGGCTACTGAGAAATTGAAATACAGCTAGTGTGGCTAAGGAATGGAATTTTAAATTTCATTTAATTTTAATTTATTTAAATTGCACATGTGGCTGGTTGTTACCACATCGGACAGTGCAGATCTGTAATATGAGGTCTCCCTGTTTACCTCTCAGGTGTCAGGAGAAGGAGGAGTGCGTGGAAAATTCTTGCTTGCTTCTCAGTGCTCAGCCGAGAGGTAGTTATTGGTCAGAGCTGGTCACCAGGCCCCACCTAACTGCAAGGGGGCTGGAAAGTGTGAGGGAGCACATGAATATTCAGAGAACAAGAAATGCTTTGCCACAGAACTCTTCCAAATGCGGCCAGACCTTCCTGAAGCTAAGATACCTGAGATTCTGGGGCAGTGAGGGGGCAGAATGGGGTGTCTGGCTGGTGGAGGCGGGAGGGACTGAGACAGATCAGAGGGAATGGAGCTTAGAGATGCAGAGCCAGGCCCAGAGGGGACAAGGAGCATAGTCCCTGCCACACAGCCAGGCAGGGCCTGGAGTCCTGAGGTCACTGCTCTGAGAAGTGGGATGGGAGGACAAGATGCTCTACCTGCTCCTGCGGGAATGAGAACGCTGGTTGGAAACATCTAGCCTTTCATTCTGGATCCCTGGGAAGGGAAGAGCAAAGAGCTGCCAAAGGCCTGTTCTTGGAGTCCTTGGAAGGGAAGGGCCCCAAAGGGCTTTCAGTTTTCAAATGGCCTTGGCTCTTCCCCCCTGGGGTGAGTCACCAGTGCTGAGGGATGAATGGCAGGGCAAGAACCCAGCATGAGGTCATCTGGGCCACACTTCCCGCCTGACCCCAGCCCTGAAGCCAAGTTCATGGAGTTTCCCAAGGCCAGTGAGGAAGGGGGTCATGACCCAAGCTGCTGCAGAACTCCAGCCAGTGTCAAGGGAGTGGAGGTGGGAATGGTGGGGTGCTGTCGGGGTCAGGGCCCAAGAGCTGTGGAATGGGACCAGGGAAACTCAGCAACAGGGGAAACTGAGGCCCAGAGACAGGCCACTCAGGGAGTTAGCAGCCAAACCACAAGCTCCCACACAAGACTCTTTCTACTTCCAGCACAAAGGGGTCCCTGAGGCAGCTTTGCACTGATTTCATCCTCACAGTCTCTTAGTTGGTGTCTGGTCCAGCTGTTTTTATTTTTCCTAGAGACCCACATAACTCAGGCTCTGTCCGCTTCTGATTTAAATCCTTGCTGATGTTGTAACCCATTTCTTTTCTGCTCATCTCCCCAGGACAGAAGACGAAGCCCCAGATGGCAAGGAAAGACCAATGTGAGCAAGGGAAATGCTTTTTTCTGAGCATGGAGCCTGAGGAGGGAGTCTCTGCTTTTCCCACATCAGGTCAACACAAATCTGTATTTTCAACAAAGCTAAAGCAGGAGAAATTCTTAACTTTACAAACTCTTCTTCATTTTAGAGAAGACTTTACTATAGGATTTCATTCCATTAAGTTCCCTGTATTTCATATGGAATCTGGTTCACAAAACTTCCAATTTAATCAGCAAAATGTTAACAACTACCATCTTGTAAAGCACCAAAAGTTGTAAAAAATTTAGCATCCAATCAGAGTTAGGCCCATCTATAGGGTTCTCAAGCTTCAGGGAACTCCAAATTGGTGTGGACTATACTGGTCTCCAATCTTCTTAGGCTGGAAGAAGTTAGTCCTCATGTTATAAAGCAAAAACTGACGCTGGAGTAAGGAATTGGAGCCAAGACCTGGGAAACTGTCAGCCCTCGCTACTGCCCAGGGGAGGAAGTGTTTGGAATCTGGTCAGTTGCAGAAAGCGTCTTCCATCCTGAATCTTCTTGCCCTGTCCCCAGTGTGTCCTAGGGCTTGTCACTGACTGGCTAAGGCATTCGCTCCACTGTGAGAGAGGCCCACGTGCATTCCAGAAGTAAGCATTCTCTTCCTCTTTCCCTATTCAGAGAGGGACCCCTTACCGCAGCCCAAACTGACCTGCCCTCTGCTGGTATCTATAGAAGGACATTTTCCAAAGGTTTCCATGTATCTCTGATCCAGGTGCTCTTCTACAGTACAGCCATGCCACACCCCATCTCGGGATGGAGTCCAGGTCCTCTTCCCATGTTTCTTGGTGGGCATGGATTGCCTTGAGGCCAGGAAGCCAAGCCCCAGGGAGAAGACATCAGGCTTGGCTGCGATGTGTGAGTGAGGAGCCTTCAGACAGTTCCAGCCCCAGCTCCAGCCTTTGGGTCTGCCTGGTTGAGACAACAGGCAGCATGGACAAGCCATCCCTGTCATGCCCTTTCCCACTCCTAACCCATGGAATCTGGGGCCACAGTAAATGGTTGTTTTAAGCTGCAAAGTAGTGGGGTCATTTGCGGCCATAGGAACCCTGCTCTGAGGTCTCAGGCACCTAACATTTTCTTCACAGAACTCACTGCACTGGTAATTAATGAATTATTCAGGCAATTCATTCTTTTATGATTGTCTTTCCCATTCAACTCTAAGACCCAGGAGGACAGGGATTCTGTCAGGGTCATCATTTTGCTGCTAGGGAGTCAGCCAGGGAGCTGCTCAGTGAATAATTAATGAATGACTGATCCTAAAACTGTCCTCACACTGACCCCTGTACTTGCCCTTGGAATGACTCTGGCCTTGAATTCAGACTGACTCTAACCCTGGCCATGGACCAACCCCTAATTCTGGCATCAAAGACCTAACCCTGGCTACAGCCTGAGCACATCCTCTCACTCTAGTGCCTGAGCAATAGGCCTGGCTTCAGAATGACCCCTAAACTTGACCTTAGAATGACTCCTGACTCTGACTTCAGGCTGAGTCCTGGCTTTACCGTGGCCCAGATGATCTGGCCCCCACCTCCTTCTCCTGGCTCGTTTTGCTCTGCCCTACCCCCCACCCACGTTCTTACCCCATTGCTCTCCTTTCAATTGCTTTGAAGGTGTAAAGTTCTTTTAGGCTCAGTACCTTTGTATATACTCCCACCAGCCTCTGCTCCCAGGAATGCTATTCCCCTCCTAGCTCCTACTCTTTCTTTCAACCTTGCTTAAATATCACTTCCTTAAGGATCAGCTAATTTAAATTAGACCCTTTAGAATCGTTTGTAGCATTTTCACACTTTATAACTATAATTGTATATAGGCATGCCTCATTTTATTGTGCTTTGTTTTATTGCACTCCACAAATACTGCGGGGTTTTTTTTTCTAATAAATTGAAGGTTTGTGGCAACCCCACGTTGAGCAAGTCCCTAGGCATCATTTTTCCAACAGCATGTGACCGTTTAGTGTTTCTGTGTCACATTTTGGTAATTCTCACAATATTTTAGACTTTTTTGTTGTTATTATTATGTCTGTCATGGTACTCTGTGATCAGGATCTTTGGTGTTACTATTGTAATTGTTTTGGGGGACCATGAACTGAGTCCACATAATACGGTGAATTTAATCGATAAATGTTGTGTGTGTTCCGACTGCTCCACCAACTGTCCATTCCTCTGTCTCTCTCCCTCTCCTTGGGCCTCCCTATTCCCTGAGACACAGCAATATTGAAATTAGTCCAGTTAATAACCTTGCAATGGCCTCTAAGTGTTCAAGTGGAAGGAAGAGCTTCACTTTAAATCAAAAGCTGAAAATGATTAAGCTTAGTGAGGAAGGCATGTCAAAAGCAGAGATAGGCCAAAAGTTAGACCTCTTGTGCCAAATAGTTAGCCAAGCTGTGAATGCAAAGGAAAAGTGCTTGAAGGAAATTAAAAATGCTACCCCAGTGAATGCACACATGATAAGAGAGGGAAACAGCCTTACTGTCCATATGGAGAAAGTTTGAGTGGTCTGGATAGATCAAGCCAGCCATAACATTCCTTTAAGCCAAAGCCTAATCCAGAGCAAGCCCCTAAGTCTTTAATTCTATAAAGGCTGAGCGGGGTGAGGAAGCTGTAGAAGAAAAGTTGGAAGCTAGCAGAGGTTGGTTCATGAGGTTTAGGAAAGGAAGCTGTCTCCATAACATAGAAGTACAAGATGAAGCAGCAAGTGCTGATGTAGAAGCTGCAGCAAGTTATCTAGAAGATCTAGCTAAGATAATTGAGGAAGGTGGCTACGCTAAACAACAGATTTCCAAAGTAGACAAAACAGCCTTCTATTCGAAGAAGATACCATCTAGGACTTTCATAGCTAGAGACAAGTCAATGTCTGGCTTTAAAGCTTCAAAGGATAGGTTGATTCTCTTGTTCGGGAGTAATGCAGTGGATGACTTTAAGTTGAAGCCGATACTCATTTATCACTCAAAAAATCCTAGGGCCCTTAAGAATTATGCTAAATCTACTCTGCCTGTGCTCTGTAAATGAAACAAGAAAGCCTAGATGATAGTACATCTATTTACAGCATGGTTTACTGAATATTTTAAGCCCACTATTGAAACTTACTGTTCAGAAAAAAACGATTTCTTACAAAATATAACTGCTCATTGACAATGCACCTGGTCACCCAAAAGCTCTGATGACAATGTACACAGAGATTAATGTTGTTTTCATGCCTGCTAACACAACATCCACTCTGAAGCCCATGGATCAAGAAATAATTTTGACATTCAAGTCCTATTATTGAATAAATACATTTCATAAGGCTATTCCTGCCATAGATAGTGATTCCTCTGATGAATCTGGGCAAAATAAATTGAAAATCTTTTGGAAAGGATTCACCATTCTTGATGCCATTAAGAGCATTCATGAATCGTGGGAGGAGGTCAAAATGCCAACATTAGCAAGAGTCTGGAAGAAGTTGATTCCAGCCCTCATGGATGACTTTGAAGGGATCAAGACTTCAGTGGAGGAAGTAACTGCAAATGTGGCAGAAATAACAAGAAAACTAGAATTAAAACTGGAGCTTGAAGGTGTGACTGAATTATGGCAATCTGATGATTAAACTTGAATGGATGAGGAGTTGATTCTTATGAATGAGCAAAGAAAGTAGTTTCTTAAGATGGAATCTCCTCCTTGTGAAGATGCTGTGAATGCTAAAATGACAACAAAGGACTTAGAATATTACATAAGTTAGTTGATAAAGCAGCAGCAGGGTTTGAGGGGATTGACTCCAATTTTCAAAGAGGTTTACTGTGGGTAAAATGCTATCCAATAGCATTGCATGCTACAGAGAAATCTTTCATGAAAGGAAGAGTCAATCAGTGTGGCAAACTTCACTGTCGTCTTATTTTAAGAAATAGCCACAGCCACCCCAACCTGCAACAGCCACCACCCTGACCAGCCGGCAGCCACCAACATGGCGGCAAGACCCCTTCACCAGCAAAAAGATCGTGACTCACTGAAGGCTCAGATGATCATTAGCATTTTTTAGCAACAAAATATTTTTAAATTATGTACATTTTTTTTTAGATAATAATGCTGTTGCACACTTCATGGTGTAAACATACATTTTCTATGCACTGGGAAACCAAAAATACTGTGACTTGCTTCATTGAGACATTTGCTTTAATGTGGTGACCTGGAACCGAACCCTCAATATCGTGTGTGTGTGCGTGTGTGTATGTGTATGTTTGTTATTATCTGTTTGATGTCTTTCTCTTCCTGGAAACTGTAGGCTCCTTCCATGAGGACAGGGCCTGGCACCTACAGGGGGCCTAATAAATAGTTGTGGAATGACTGAATGAACAAATGACGGGGTGCCACATCTTCCAGGAAGCCTTCTCTGTGGCCCTCCCCTGCCAAGGCGGAGTTCCCCCTCTCCCTCCAAACGGCCCTTGGCCAGCCTCTCCCGCCAGCCTTCTGCCCTGCGCCCAGCCTCTCCCCTCTGCAGCCCCGGCACGCACTGGCCTGGTGGCTCAATAAACGCTGGTTGAACTGTTGAACCGAACCAACTCTTTCTCCCCAGCCTCCTCTCTGGCCTCAGCTCTCACTGGTTCATGCGAGGGGCTGTCAGGACCAGCACTTCAAACAGAGAAGAAACAAACGAAGAAGCGGAGAAATCGGCAGTAGGAGGCGGGCAGAGACATCCATCTCCTCCTGCCCTCTGTCCTCATCGCCGTCCTCCTGAGGGTTTCAGGCAGTCAAAAGTTCAGGCTGCACGTTTTCTGGAAGAGGGAGGGGAATCCGTGTGTGGGGGATAAAAAAAAGTCCCCAAACTCAAATCACGCACACAGAACAACAAGCCATAAAACAGACACCATTGGGAGAAGATGGAGTCACATGGTGGGAATTTGTGGATTGCAGGGGAGGGGGAGGCGGCACTTGAGAAAACGCAGCCTCCTCAATGGGAACCAGATGGGCTGCGTATTCTTAAATAGAATCCCAGACTTGCAGCACTGGGCGGGAGCTGGCCTGGGGTACTCTCCCCTTGGCCCCTTAGTGTGTTGTGCCGAGGGGAAATGGAGGCAGAGGGAGGAGGTGACAGGCCCCGAGGCTGTGGCAGCAGCTTCCAGACCCCAGGCTCCTGGCCCTGGGTCAAGGCTCTGCTCACCCTGCCACGCTGTCTTCCAGCCCTCTGCCAGTATCTCCAAATTAGAAGCATATCTAGAGGCAGTACTGTCATTCCCCCCTTTCTGTTCTTTCTTCCAACTCTTTCTCTTTAGAGTGTAATTTTAAGGTGCCAGGAAGTCCTTGTTATTCCAAAATCTCCACCCCCACCCCTGCCCCACCAACAGAACCCATGACAATAGTGACAAGCCTGTGTCAGGCATTGTGCTAGGGGCTTGGCAGCTATTTGCTTCTGTAATCATCCCAACAACCCATGATGGGGGAGTTGGTCTGTCAGTTCAGCCCTCTGTAGGGTAGAAGCAGGATCAGAGGTGAGGCGGGAGGTGCAGAGGTCACATAACACATACTGTCATTTTGCTTCTTATTGATGACTTAGGATTTAGCATCTTAACCAGAGACCCTTATAGCAACAAATACAAGAAATGAAGCTGACCCTTAGGGGATCAGGCATAGCTCTTGAGATTTTGAAATCGAAGTGGGCATCGCCCATTATCCCCCTGCAGAAACCACTGTGTGAAAACATGAAGGTGAATTGCTTTTCGTTTTTTCACTGACTCTTCCTCCTGGGAAAAGGTATATCACTAGTCTACTTCCTAGCTCCCGGAAGAAACAGATTCCCATGGTAACCACTGCGGGGCGCCACAGGTGGCTCTGTACACTGTACAATGAACAGCACTGGGGGACCATTCACATGGACCGTGATGCGAATGAAGCCCTTACTGGACTTTCCTGCTGCCCACCCGGACAGGAGGCAGGACCTCAGGCCTCCCCAAGGCACAGTGAGGAACCCCTGCTTGTCTGGGCCTCAGAGGTGTCTGTGTCTCCTACTAGAAAGGGTAGAAAGTTGGGTATCCACTTACTTTGATATCTGTCCTCCTCTGGCCTGCCGTGGAGCTGGGAGTTCATCCTGTCTAGTCCTTCCTGGGGCTAGCATCACGAGTAACAACCACACACGCATACAACCGACGGTGGCCAGCGCCTTACCTGTGTGCCTGACTTGTAGGTGAATGGGTGTCGGCACGAGGCGTCACGGGAGGGCATTCCTGACAGAGGGTGAGCCCGTGCAGGGAGGCCGGGGGGTAAGGTCCCCAGCGCACACCGGGGGCCAGTGTGCCGCATCACAGGCGGGAGGAGAGAGCAGCAGGAGGCTGGGAGCTGTGAGGGTGCAGCAGGGACCAGCTCAGGCAGGGTGGCAGGGTCCAGAAGGCCATGGCAAGGAGCCTGGATTTTATTCCAAGAGTGACGTGGAGCCTCTAAAAGGATTCAGGCAGGGAAGGAATGTGACTAGTTTACATTTTGGAACGGTCGCTGTGGCTAGAGTGGATTAGAGGGAGCAGAAGTCAGAGCAGAGTGTCAGAGTCAGAGCGCTGCAGGGTCCAGGTGAGTGAAGGGGGCCTGGACCAGGGCAGCATCACTTGATGCAGAGAGGTGGCTGGAGGTGAGTATGTGTCAGAGGAAGACTTGACTGGCCTTCCTGAAGGACCGGATGGGGCCTGAATAAGCAGGGTGGCTGGAGGGGACATTCACTGTGATAGGACAGTGGCCTTCTTCCCTAACCCTCCCGTCCGGTCCCTGACAGCCTCAACCCGTGACTTCAGCAAGTAAGTGCTGTGGCCTCTCTCTGTTTCCTTCCTTGCAAAGCAGATGGCGAGAGAAGGAAGAAGGCCAAGCCTCCGCGGTTGTGATCGTACTTTCCGCTTTTAGCTCAGCAGTTGGGAGCGCGTGGCCTTGCCATCCCCTGCCTCCCACTCCTGGTTCTCTGAGCTCTGCTCTAAATCAAATTCAGCACAGTAGTATTCACTGAGTGCGTGCTATGGCTCAGCCATGTGACGTCCACTATGGGCTAAACAGGAAGGAGCACATGTGGTCCGGCCTTTGTGGCATGGGGAGAGCAGGGTGCACAGGCAGAGATGGGCCGGAGCAGCCAGGGACGCCTTCCTGGAAGAGGCAAGGGTTTGGCTTGGCATGAAAGATGGGTGTGAGCTGGGTGGAGGAGGCAGGGAGAGGACCCATGAAATTACTTTCATGGTAGAAAAAGAGAGTCCTAGAAAGCCATGGACGCTTAGTTTGAAGCCAAATAGTGGGAACTGGAGGCAGAGCCAGCAGTTCCAATGAACTCCCAAGGGTCCATCTCCCCACTACACACACACACACACACACACACACACACACACACACACAAAGGTGTGTGAGTGCACACACACTCCTGTGAGGCCCACCCCACCACTCCTGACCCCAACCCCGGCCTTGCTGCCTCCCTCTTCCCCAATGAGATTGAAAGAAGGAAGAGGGAGGCCATGTCCTCTGGTCTACTCCCCTGCCTTACCATCCCAGACCACCACCGGAGAGCCAGCTAAGAGCTCTTTGCAGATAGCCATTTGCTTAGCTTGTGTTCTGAACCTCCTCATATAGCAGGTCAACTTGTCAGTTCTTCTAGAAAGCTCCAGTGGTTTGCAAGGCATGGCCCCAGACCAGCAGCACTGGCATAGCCTGGAAAGTGGATAAGAATGCAAATTCTTGGGCCCCACCCCAGACCGACTGGATCAGAAACTCAGAGGTAGTGGGGTGAGGGGTGAGGCTTCACAAGCCCTCTGGGGGATTCTGATGCAGCTGAAGTTTGAGAACCATAGCTATCCCGGGACAAAACTTGCCCAGACTACTGAGACGTTTCTCTTCTGCTGCTCCCCTTGAGAGGAAGCTCCCACGTGGGCCCCTCCAGGGTCTGACCCTGCCTCCTCCCCAGAAGTCGTTTCTGCCCATATGGCCTCTATAGCTCCTCGAGTGCATTGCCCACTTCCACCCAGGCCTGTGCAGCACCGGCCAGGTGGCAGCATCTGCCTCCTTCTCACCCCACCCCCAGCCTGGCCTGCAAGTCCATGAAGTGTCCTCAGGGAGCCAGCGTCGTCAATGGGGAACATTCTCAAGTAGTGGAATAAATGAGCCAGCTTGAGAAAAGGGAAGAGGGGGTACCTGATGCCCCCATCTCAGTTTAGTTCACCTGGCTTCCATTTTTGCCCCAAACCCTGTCCCTCACAGTGGAGACGGGCAACACCAAGTCATCGGCACACTCATGCTTGGCCCCTGTGCATTGGAGATAAAAGGTGGGTGTGCATTTCAGACACAAAATCAGCTGTCTGCTGGCTGATTCCTGGGATGGGCCCACTTTCTTGTCCCCAGGGAGCTCACAGGACAATGTTACAGCCAGCTAGGGGCCTCTGTTTTCTTTAAAGCTTTAAGCAAGATCCACCCAACTGAACTGATAGACACTTTCTCCACAGAGCTCTTGGCAGAACCCTGTGGGAGGCAATGAGTGGGCTGGGGGATGCTTCCTTTCCTGTGAGCATTTGGCTAAATACAAGATTTGTTTATATCAATCTTTTTCATCGCTTTTACCATTTTCTTGTTTTAGCCCCCAGTGACGGAGTGTGGACTCTACTTCAATGAAGCATAGCTATGCTTGCTGAAATTGTATATGCTGGGGTCAGGGTGCACATGTTTGGAGCTACCCTGGGTAGGGCCAAGGAAGAGGGGGCATGACCCAAGCCCCTCAGACAATGTGGTAGAGGAGGCTGTGTGTGTGAGCATGCCTGTGCCTAACTGCCACTGTTGGCAAGGACAGAGAACCAGGGGTCCTAGCTCAATAGACTGTGTGGCTCTGGGGGAGTCAGTTAGCCTCTCTGGGCCTCAGTTTACTCTTCCAACAAATGGAAACAGTACTAGCTCTGCCTCCCCTTCAGGACCATTGTGGGTTTCAAAGGAGCTCGTGCCTAAAATAGCATGAAAAATATTGATGGCGACACAAAGCAAGGCAGTGTAGTCACTAGCAGAGCCATTGCCTCTTCCTTGAAGGTGGAGACGGTGGCTTTCCAGTGTTTTGTATTCCCCAAAGCACCTGGTACAACCCATGACAGGTGGTCAATCAATACTTTTTGAATGGATGAAATAGAAGACATGGTCCCTGTCTCCACGGAATTGAAGATCTAGCAGGGGGATAGTGGTGGAGATGAGAAACGCACAATGGAAGAAACTTAAGAAGAGAGGGAGAGGACCTCATTAGCTCAGACACCTCTAATTTAGAATTTGTGATGCTTTTACAAGGCCAGAGAGGAATTGGACCCTGCTGATGGGAACATGTGCTGAGCAAACTCCTAGTGGGAGCAAGATAATAATAACAGGCGCTACCGGCCTCGGGCACGTCTTGTGTTCCAGATGGCAGAGGGAGTTCTGTGCCCTTTGGCAACACCGGTTGCATGGGAGCAGTTAGCATGCCAATCACAAGTGATCTCTGACCTCATCTCTGAAGCAGCCAGTACCTTTCCTTGACCATGCTTCGTTAATGGCTGTCCAGGGTGACTTCATGTATTTAAGGAACATAAAATTTTATTTTGTTAAGACTAAACCATTACTGGCCTCCCTCTGCCTCCTCCCACGCAGCTCAAATCCATTTAGTTTGCAAATAGAGTTGATAACAAAGAGCATCCCACCAACTCTGTCTCATCTTCCCAAGAAGAGAGGACATGGATTTCCTCCACAGCAGTCGGAGGGATCCTTGAGCCTGGCAGAGAGCTACTGGGCCACTGGAGACCCTGGGCCAGCCACTGCCCCTTCCTGGGCCACAGTTACCCAACAAAATGAGGAGTTTGGACAAAATGAGTCTCAGGGTAGGTGCCTGCTGCATTGGACTCTCCTGGTTCTTGGCCAAGGAACGTCCCAGCCCTGGGGTTGTGTAAGAACAGGATGGCTCCCATGCTGGCTGCTGCCTCCTCCTGCCCAGTGCTCTGGCCAGGGCAGACGTGGGCTCCGCAGGCTGGAGGCAGAGGTGGCCCAGGTTGTCTTGTCCTTCCCTCCTGGCCTCAGGTGGGTGGGCCAGGTTCCCAGTGGGTGCTGGCCTCAGGCAGGGGGAGTGCCCAGTTAAGCCCTGCCAACGAGGGTGAGACAGTGAGGAGGGAGGGGCTGGCGGGGGGGGGATGTCACCAAACTTCCACAGATGAGGGTCTCAGGAGCTGGCCGAGGGGTCTGCAGAAGGCCAGCCCCCAGGCCACCTTGCCCCTCTGGGAGAGTGACCTCTGGGTCCTCCTTTCATGAAGCCTCCCCTCTCCCCATCCTGGCTTAGGGCAGAAACAGGGGTAGCTGGGAGTAGAGAAAGGGCAAAGGGATGAGACCTTGGGATGGTCCTGAGGGAAGGTTTGCTCTTGCTCTGGACACCCCTTCCCCTGGGGTCCCAGTCCTAGGCAGGAAGCACGCCTCGGCAAGTGCAGGGTGGTGGGTTTCTGTTCTCACTGGCCTCCCACAGGACATCGTCATGCAGTCAACAACCTGCGGGGCTCTCTGAGGGGCCCGGGCTTAGCTAACCTTGTGCTTTCTGAAGCCTCCTCCTCCCTCGCCCTCCCCTCCTCCTCTCTGTGCTCCTCCCTGTCCTCCTCCCCTAAGGCTCGGCTGGCATTCTGGTCAACCTGTGCAGGAAGCAGTGCTGCTGGCCCAGCCCAGGGGCGCAGCATGGCCTAGTGGCTGCAGAGGTGGACTGCAGCCTGGCACCTGCCTCCCTGGCAGAGGAGCTTTGGATGTTTCCTGGGGTTTAGACCTCAGTGTCTAACACAGCCTGGAAAAGGAGGGCCTTGGGCCTTTCTATAGTTCTGTCTCCAACAGGGGGTGATCCTTCAGTGAATAACTGGGGAGTAGCAGGAGGGGTGCAGGAGGGACAGCGTCTGGAGATGCAGCTGGGGACGGGTCCAGTGTCCTGAGCCCTGCTGAGCTGAGCGCCTTCTGTCCCAGTGGCCGGCCCACACAATGACTTTGTGCGCATTAGACAAAGGTGCCCCTTTCTCTGGGTGGATGCAGCTCCACCCCGGGGCCTATCTCTTGGCAAGAGGAGCCTCTATGTGGCCCCTCAGCTGGGTGCTCAGCCAGTGAAGCACCGCAAAGCAAGGGTGGTAGACAGAGGGGCAGGTGAGGGCCCAGGAATGTGAGGGTGGAGCGACACTCAGGACAGTCCAATGCAGGGAATGGGGTTTGCTCGGGCCTTGAAGGGCAAGTTGATCTGGCAGGGGCTGAGCCGTCCAGGCACAGACAGGCGCATGACCACTGTGGTTGAGGCTGGAAGGTGAGAGCTGAGGTCCCTGCTGGAGAGAGGGGTTGGGGAGCCCAGGGTGGAAAAATAGCAGGAGGACAGGGCATGGGGCTGTCAACCTGCAGGAGGCGGTGCAGGGCAGGAGGGGGTGGGTGATGGAGCTCCCGTGACGGATCCACAGCCACGCAAGTGAGATGGGTGGAGCCAGCAGCACTGCGAGGTGGGAAGCCCAGGAGGGCTGGTGTGGTCTAGAGGGCAGAAGGCCAGAGCTGGACATCCCTTGAAAGGTCACAATGGCCAACTTGGGGCAGCAAGGAGGGCTCTGGGGAGATACTCTGCCCAGAAACATCACAGATGATGGAGATTCAGCAAACCCCTCCCTGAGTTCCTACCAGGCTGCGGTGACTGCGTGAGACAGCCACATCTAATTTCCATATTTAATCCTTGTTCAGCCCTGAGACCTGGGTCTTATTATCCTTATCCCATGAATGAGGAAACCAAGACTAGAAGAACAAGCAATGTGACTGGAGGTCACATGCTGGGAAGGATTTGAGACAGGATTTGAACCCAGGCCTGCCCAAGCCCCGAGCCCCTGCTCCGTCCCTCACGCCCGGGCCCCATGCAGGCTCAGAGCTGGCTTTGGGATTCCAGCACCTGGGGTGGGGAGGGCACGGCACATGCTGAGCAGAGGGTCTTGTCCCAGGCCCTGGCTTAGCGGGACTGGGCGTGGTTGGTGGGAGGAGGGGCCTGGGCCTGGACGGAACCTGGGAGAGCGCTGCGGAGCCTCAGGTCTGGGTGGAGAAGGGGGAAGCCGGGAGATGGTCCCCTCAACGTGCCGCCTGCACTCCACTCCTCACATCTGCCTCCGAGCCTCTCTGCTGCCTGGGTGCGGCTCTCTGGCTGAGGTTCTGGGCAAGTTTCCCCAGACATCTTCACACTTCCATTTCCTCAGCTGCAGAGTGAGGCTACTAACAACACAAGGTGGCCTTGGGGTGCAGTGACACGATATAGACGCTGGCTGGAGATCTCAGCAGACTCCTTAGTTCCAGGGAGCAGCATTATCTGCAAAGCCCTTACCAGTTCCCCTTTCCCCTGCAACACATCCCACTCAGCCTGTAAAGCCCAGTGTAAATGCCTTCTCGTCCCTCTGGGCAGAATCCGTCTTCCCTGGTTCGTCTCCTGCGGGCAGCTTGTCAGCAGCTTTATTGCAGGATTTCTCTGCATGCTCAGCTGAGGATGCTTCTATCCTTCCAGAGAGCGAGCCCCCTGAGGACAGCGGCTGTGTTTGCCTTAGTTTGCTTTTCCTGAGCTCAGAGGAAACAGCTGTTGGGACAGTTCTTCCAGTCCCCAGACACTGGCCCTGGGGCCCTCCTCTCTCATAGACAGGCTTCTCAAAGGAGGGGTCTGTCTCTGGTCTCAATGCCACACCTGCTTCCTCGCCTCTGAGATAGGCTGTCTGTGGGCCCAATGTCCATTCTTGATTCTACCAACTCTCTCTCTCCATCTGAGAGCACAGACAATTCCCTTTATCTAGAAATGAGTTTCTCCTTGGACATCGGTGTCTCCACTTTCCCAGGGTTTTCCTTCTTCTGGCCACTCTCTCTCTGTCCTTCCTAGCAAAGGCAGGTGTTCATAATACTTCAAAAGCAGTTCTAAGACAGGTCCTGCCTGCAAGGAACTGAGCTCTTTCTCTCTGGCCTTCTGTCTGGTCATCCTACCACGCATGGATGTACGGATGCTTTGTGCTGCCACATAAGTGATCTGAGATGGCATTAGGAAAGCAAACACAATCATACTGAGTCTCAGCAGGGAGTGGAAGACAAAAGTAAATATGTGTTTATATCCACATAATGCAGAGATGGTGATGTGTCCTCCAAAGCCTACTTCCTCTGCCTCTTGGGCAAAGTCCCTTGTAGAGAGACAGGACCAGGTGGCTAAGTTCTGGCCAATGGGATATGACCAGAGGTAGGTGACCCCTGGCCTGGCCCTGAGAACCTCCCCTACAATCTTCCACCATGGTTGGCTGTGGAGGACCCAGTAGAGAACTCTGGAACCCACGGAATTGGCAGGTTCCAGGTCGCAGAATCAAGCTAGAAAGAGAGTGACCCAATCAGCAATACCTGCGTTGGACTGCTGCCAGAGAGAGAAACAAACCCTAATTTCTGTTAAGCCATTTCAACTTGGGTGTGGTTTATCACCACAGTTAGCCTGCCCTGTTTCATACAACTTCAAGTGTATCTATGCAGCTCACATAGATGCATATAGTAAGAATATATTAATAAAAATAAATAGCCAAAGCAATCAAGAAGGGCCAAAATGGATTAGGGAGGTAAATGAAGGAAGGAGGAAAAGGAAGGTCTTGCAAATAGTACAGAAGCCAACAAGGAAAAGAATAATATTTCAAGAAGAAGAAGGACAAAGGCTCTGAACAAGTGAGTTAACCCCAAGGCCAGTAAATATATAAAAAGATGCCCCTTAGTAATTAGGAAAATGTAAATTTAAGAAGCAATGAGCTACCCCTTCAAACCCCTTAGCTTGGCAAAAACTAAACATCGCAATGATACGCAATGTTGGTGATGACAGGGAGAAGCAGGAACCCTGTGGATCATTCGATGGGAGTGTAAATTGCTACACCCCCCTTGGACAAGGGATTGATAATATCTAATAAAGTTGAAGATGAACGTTTCCTCCATCCAGCTAGTCTATAGAAACTCTCACACATATGTACAACTGGATAGAGATGGGGTGCTAATTTAGCTCTGAGCTTCCTAGCAGCCAAAACAAAGAGGAGCAAACAATTATTTACAGAATTCTCAAGACTCACATAATAAAAATGAAGACCAGTGGCTCTGGTTTCTTGATGAGGTCACAGAAAATTTTCTCCTGTGAATGGCTCCCAGAAGCAATAGGACTTTAATAGATGCAATCTTAGGCAATATCCCATAATGTATATAAATTTCATACAACTTACTAAGTTTCATACCACATACATAGTTCTACACAACTTACTATTAATTACAGGAATGAAATGAAAGCTGAGGACCAAAAGACAGCTCAGTAACAGCAATTATAGGAGAGTTCAAAGGTATGTGGTCCAAATGTGAGCCCTCTCATAACTTAGGATGGCCTAGCTTGATTCAGGGATGAGATTTTAATACCTCCAGGACCACCACCCTGGCCCTGTCTCATAATGGCTATTTCTCCAAACCAGGTTTTTTAATAGAGCTGACTAGAAGAAAGTTCAGGCTACAATTTCAGGCAAACAATCAGAGTGAAAATACCCTCTGTTGTGGATTTAAGGCATGGCCATGAGCTCTGCTGATCACATAGGCAAGAGGGTTGCTGCTTTCCCTAAAAATTAAGGAGCTCTCAATAGGAACAGTGTTTGCATAGTGGCCCCCTTATCTGAAGGAGTGTGGAGAGAGTAAAAGTAAGGGAAAATTACATCAAGAAATGCATCCAGATGCAAGCTATGGTTTGTTCTTAATCACAACATTTTGATAGAAGCTTCCTTGCAGCCAAAGAAATGTGGACAATGACCACGTGAAGTTCTATCTTATGTCACTTCTCCATGAAAACTCATGTTCGGGTTCAGGGTTTACTGATTTTAGTTCTGAAAGGCCAAGGTCATGGCCCAGGTGTAGCTTTGATGGTTTATGAGTAAAGCTTGGAGACCCTACGGGGGTGAGTACTTGTTACGTCCCCTAGTCCAGTCTTTATTATTTTTTTTAGAGATTTGGTCTCTCTGCTGCCCAGGCTAGAGTGTGTAGAGTGCAGTAGCTCAATCATAGCTGACTGCAACCGTGAAGTCCTGGGCTCAAGTGATCCTCCTGCCTTCTGGGGGCTGACACAGAGTGGAGGAGAAGACTTGGGCTGGCACTGACTTTCCCCCATGCCCCGTTCCTCTCACTGTGCCTGGGCCAAGGGCAGGAGGATCTTGGGGTCTTTATTCATTGTCAGGCCTTCATGGCAAAGCCAGGAACCACTTCTGAGATCTGTGACAGGTGGCTGGGTGTTTGGGCTTTTGAGGACTGAGTGTCTCGTAGCGTGACTGAGAGGCAATGCATCCTGGCACAGGGCTTCCTTTGCTGTACTCCTCCGGGGCTGCCCTGGTAGGCCTGCCAGGGGAGTTTTGACTTCCCAGAGAACCTCATAAAACAGGAATTTTATAGCCAGAGTCTCGGCTGCCCGGATCAGGGAAGTCAGGCTGAGACTGAGTGGTCCCCATCGATGCTGTGTGACCACGGGGAAAGCACCCCTGGAGAGGCAGAAGCAGCCACAATCGTCCCACCCCCAGGCCGTAAGATGGTCCTCACCCCCTCCAGTGTCTTTACAGTAGCCTGACCAGACCTGGTCAGGTCACCCAGAGTCAGCCTGAGGCTGCCTATGGGCACAGGGAGGTTGAGGGTGAGAGGGCTCCCTTCTGAACCCTCTAGCTTGCCCCTGTCACAGATACGGCAGCTGTTGCATCATCAAAGACGCCAGCCCTTTGGCTGAACTGGGAGCCCATTTCCCGTCACCGAATGCTGTGGGCTGCTGTTGAGCAATAACATGGAAGTTGGATCTGTCTGTCCCCTGCTGTCACGATGACGCTCCCAGAGGTGTAGCCCCTGGGAAGCAGTCTTCTGAAGGCTGCAGGACACAGATGGTGCCCAGGCTGGGCCTTTTTGAAAAAGGCATCAGCACTCCTGCATCCAGGTCCCTGCCAATTTGTACGGCCATGGGGCTGCGCTGTACACAGGAAGCTGCGAGGCTCTCTAGCTGGGACCCCGTGCCGGAGGAGCTTCCCTTGAACCGCAGCAAAGGAAAGCAGACCCTGAAGCTGGTTCTTGCAGGCGCAATCTGGGTGCCTGACCTCCAGCAGGGGCCCAGCAGCCAGCCTCCAACAGGTCACCTGTCAGCCAGTCGCCGGCAAAAGTCGAAAATCCAGCATCCCTTCTTACAAAAAGTGTCAGCTTGGAAAGAGAGGGTGGGGCCTGGTCTCAACACACAGCTCCCCCACATTCGGAGAGTGTTTTCACCTGCCTGTCCCCTGCCCGTCCCCCAGCTGGGTTCATCCTTCTATCTCGTTCCAGAACGACCTTCCCTCCCATCTCATGTGCTCTCCAAGCCTCCAGGCAACGCAGTCTTTAGTGCACTGTCCTCTCTCAGCACTAGACACTGGTGGGCCCGTCCCTTTCCTGACACCCCTTCTTTGCCCCCTCCTCCCTCTGGCTGCGCCTTCTCTGGCCCTTTGCAGGCCCTCTGTCCTGAGACCCCTCTCTCTCTCTGGAGAAGCGCAGCTGTGCCCTGGCAGCAGTGACCATCTCCGTGCCAGTAACTCCCTTCTGAAGGCCTGACTGTGTGCCCACTGGACACCGCCCATGAGTAGGGCAAAGTCTTGGCCAACGTATTTGCCCCAAACTGAGCCCATCGTGATCCTGCTTTGCCCCCAAACCTGCCCCTCCTCGGGTAAAGCCATCTTTGGTGCCTATCCGGCTCCTCGTCCCCCTACGTTCCCCATGGCAGCAAATGGCATCAGGAGATGCTCAGTGGCTCGAGCCAGACACTGGAGCTGCCCCAGCTCCCCTCCCCCAGCCAGAGTCCTGTTTATCTTTCCCACACATTATCACCGGTCGCATCTGCTCTCGCTCTGTGGCCCCCGCCTGGGCGCGGTCTGGCCTCATCATAACTTCCAGCCCCTTCAGCCTTTTGCCTTAATTGACAGGAGCAGGGAGCCTGTTAGTTGAGGGAGAGCAGGGCAGGTTGGGGACGGCCAGGGGCCTGTCCCAGCCAGGAGGTCCTGAGGCTCAGCGGGCTGAGGAGAAGGTCTTGGGTCCCCACGATCACCCCGCTCAGGGCAGACTCACTGCTCTATTTGCTGTGCTCAGAAGCCTCTGGCCCAGGGGATCCAGTCCCGAGGGCCACACTAAGCCACGTTCTGAGGCGCTTGTCTGGCGGGGGGAAGGGAAATGGAGGCTTCTGGCCTGTGGACCTGGAGTGCACGGGTGGGGTGCCCCTTCGCAGAGCTCCAGGAAGCCCATGTGCTTCCCCAGGGCCCGGAGGCTCTGCTCTGCCCACCCCACTCACAGGGCCCCGTCAACAGCACAGCCCTCCTCGACATTGCCCCCCACGACAGCCTCCCTCACCCAACTTCCCGGGGACGCGGCACACCCTCTCCTGCACCCTCTCTGCGGAGTGGACAGAGTGGGGTTGCCGGAGTGAAGTACGTGGGACTTCCCTGGCCCCTGAGGAGGGGCTGGCTTATCTTGGGGAAGCTGCTTTGCTCCAAAACACTCCCTGTCTGGTCATGGAGGCAAACGCACTCTGGTAACTCTTCCTTTCTCTGGGACAAATGCCCCTCAGGATAAGAAGTCCCACAGCCATCACTAGCCCCTCAGAGTAAATGGAGTTATCAGATCTCCCTAGGACAGTGGCCTGCAGGGTGTGTGTGTCCTTGGGAGGTAGGGAGAGGCAGGGCCAGTGTACCTCTGGGGGGCCTGTAGGCAGGGGAGTGCCCTGTGCACACATTGGGGCCCTCTGGGAAGCGGGGTGCAGGAGAGAACCCCTGGGGCCTGGCCGGCTTGGGGAGCCAAGCACGGTGGCCTGGGGGAGGGGCGGCACTGGTGGGAGAGAAGCTTTCAGACTTTCAGGGAACGTAAATTTTACCCCCGGCTACTTTCTCTGGGATTTATTTCTCCGTGAACTTGAGACTTTGCCTAATTACGTTTGGGTCTCTTTCAAAGCACATAAATTGCATCCAGTTCTTCTGCCTCCTTCTCAGGAATAAATTGTCCGTGTGTGAGGAGGGATCGGGGGAGAGAGTGAGACTTTATTAATTCGACACAGGACTCTGTTCCCCTGCCCTCCCCTCTGCCCCCCGTTGAATAATAAAATAATGAAGATTTGACTTGGACCAGGATGTATGGATAAATATATTGGTGACATGAATGGAAATGGATTTATTACATAAACAGGAGACTTCATCAATTTAAACCTGGCCTCCTTTCAATGGGCATAAATTACATTTTCTTCTCCTACCAGTTGCTGGATTTTTTTTTTTACTTTTAAGAAACTGGATTTATCGGAATTGAGAATTCACTAATTTATTTCATGGAGCCCTGTGCTTCTTCTTTCTGCCCAACTCATTAACGACAGGTTTCCTCTTCGCGTCTCCCAACCTCAGTCCCACTCACAGCAGCGCGGCCTCCTGGGAGTGAGTGTGAGCGTGGGGTGGAGCACGAGCTGTCTCGACTGTGCCCCAAGAGACCCCCAAGCCTCTGCTCCCCTCGGAACTATCCAGTCCGCCTTAGGAAGGGTGGTCCCACAGCACGCCCAGCCCCAGAAGTGCAAGAAGGTCCCCTGCCAGGCCTCCAGGAGGGCCGAGGGATGACCCAGAGCAGAACCCGGCCTCAGCTGGTCCCAGGACAGGTCAGCAGGCCCATGGCTGTGGGATTTAGCAAACAGGACTGCAGCAAGAGGCTCGGGCGCTTGGCCAGGAGTGCTCAGAGAGGTGACACTGGGAGCAGTGCAGGGAGAGCCAGAAAGTCCCATCTAAGACCAGTGGCAGGATGCTCACCGCGTAAGTGATGTCTTAGGAGTTCGGGCCCCAATTTATGCAGGGCTTTGGATCAACACCAGTTCCAGTGTTTGGCTGGAAGGAGGGAGACGGCCTGAGCTGTGCCGGGGTGGAAGATGTGCCTTTGCACTCCGTGGCTTTGCTTTTCTGTAACTTCGCTGGCGTGTCGAGGTTACTCCCAGCCTGAGAATTCCCAGGTAGGGAGCCTCAAATCTGCCTCTCCCCAGGTATCACTCCTCAAACGGACAGTGCTGAAGGTCTTGCATGTTCTCATTCATCCATTTCAGTTGGTGAGAAACTCAGTATTTTGACATTCCCAGGGATGAGCATGCGAGGGAAAAGAAGGGTGGCTGGCATTCTATGTTGAGACCCTGAAGAGGACCACGTTTAACTCAAAGAGGTGGTTATTGGCGGGAACTGGGGAACCAGATGATGAGGGACTTCTGTTCCCTAGGCCTATACGACACCCCTGCGTCTCCCCCAGCGAAACGGGAAGGGCGCCGCCTCAGCACCCCTGGCCCTGTGGGGGCTTTGGGAGGAAGAGGGAAGAGACGGCTCCCCACCCGAAGCCTCATCCACATCCACCCATTTCACCAGCCCCAGGACTCTGCAAGCTGTCATTCACCAGGCTTGCGCCCGGCACAGGTGTTTCTAATAAGGGCTCCTTTGGGCTTGCTTCATCCAGGAGGATGTTTACAAGAAGGTCTGATGAGAAATTGTCTCCAAATGCTGTCTTGTAAGCAAGACGTTGAGGAGGGGGGTGGGGAGCGCCTTAGGCTATAAGCAAGCAGGGCTCAGAATGGGGCCTGGCGGTGTTCTCTACCCTCCTCCCCTCTTGGCCAAGACTGGCAGGCTGGGGCCTGGGCAGGTCTGGGCCCACTGCCAAGGGTGGTAAGCGCCATGAGGATTGGGTTTCAATAAACAAAAGCAATAATGTTGGAAGAACCTCCACAATAAACAGAGACTGGGGCATCCCAACACTGTTACCCAAGCCCTAAGGCTTTGTCTTTGACCTCATGGTCTTCCTTTAGCCCCTCCTCCATGGGTTGAGGTGCAGGCGACCACAGGTTATATTATCATCCTAATGAACAATCAACACATCATTAAGGAGCATCTCCTTGGAGAAGCCCAGAGAAGAAGCCCAGAGAAGGAAGACGGGGGTCCTGTTTCCAAGCCTTCACACAGAGAATTCTCCAGTGCGATCATACCCTCTAGGAAGAAGGTAGGGGAGGCAAAGCAGTGGGTGCAAACTTTTTCTTTAAAGGTCAGATATGAATATTTTCAGCTTTGGGCCCCACACAGTTTCTTTGGAAACTACTCACACCTCTGCCATTGTGCAAAGGCAGCCCTGGTCAATGGGTAAATGAGTGGGCATGGCCAGGTTTGATCTAGGGGCAGGAGTTTGCTGAGCCCTGATGAAGAGGATCGAATGAGTGCCAGAAAGGCAAAGTGACCAGCCAGGATCTTGAAACTTGTGGGCCAGTGAACAGGACAATTGCCCAGGCTCCTGGCCCCTGCCCTGCAGGCTGTGCAGACTGGTGTGACCCAACTCAATGTGGCGGCAGGGCTGTTCCCTGGAGACCTGAACTAGGCACAAACGAATTGCACCCCATGGGAGAGCTCAGTATTTTGGAGAGGAATCTGATAGTCAAGATAGAGGTACAAACTGAACCACAGAAGGGAAGTCGCTGGGCAAGAGCTTCTGGTGCCTTCCCCTGGGTTGTGGAGTAGGACATAAAGGAGAGCATCAGGAGCCAGGGGTGGGTGCTGCTGCCCACCTGGGGGTGGAACTTTCCCCCTTGGAATACTACCCCTGTGTGTATGGGCTTGTGTGAGGGTCATAGTGTCTCTGAAGTGAGCTTGTGCTGGAGAATCAGGGAGCACTTGAACTTGGGTGATCTCTGTGAGTGAGGCTGACAGGCACTGAGTGAGGTCGGGCCAGGAGTGTTTCGTGGCGGGCTGGTGTGTGCAGGACTTGAAGGCCTGTGCAGCCGGGGTTTCAGCATGGCCAGGGATCAGTGAGCAATGGGGGGCTTAGGGCTGCCATCAGAGTGCCCTCTCTAAGTGGAGGGCAGTGGGGTTTGGCTCAGAGTGTTCAGCTTGCAGCCAGGTTGGGGGTGAGTGTGGCGTTCAGCTGTGTGGTTGGCATATTGTTGGGTGGGCTTGGGCTGGGGGTGAGGGCAGGCAGGGGGCTTGAGGGGCAGTGGACACTTGAGAGGGGGTCACTCTGAGGGTAAGTTTGGTAGCTCAACCTTTGGTTAGGGCTGAGTAGGAGGTGAAGTTCTGGGGTCAAAGGTGTGCTTGTTTTGAGGTCAGAGTGCCTGGTCTCAGGATGGCTAGGACGGAAGTCATTGCTTGGTTGAGGTTTGTGGAGTCAGTGAGTGTTTGGCTCAGGGTGCCAGTGGCTCTAGTTGGGTGGTTAGAACCCATGTGAAGCTTGAGATGGGAGTGACAGGCAGAGACTGGGACTGGGGTAAGCATGTGGCTGGACAGCTGGCCTTGAGCAGCTTCTGGAGCTTGGGGGATCAGTGTGTTGTTGAGTTGAGCAGGTTTGCCTGTGGGTTGTTTAGGTCGGGGGAACTGGAGTGCATTAAGCATTGGGGCATCGCCTTGTGTGACTGAGTTTAGAGACAAACACGTGGCTGGGCTAAATATTCCACTGTGCTGTGTCTTGGGTTGGCGTGTAGGTAGGGATGGAACTGAGGCATCAGTGTGTAGTCAGAATTGGGGGATCCATGTGATTTGGGGTCACTTGTGGTTGAGGATTCAGGTACAGTTGGACTTGCAACGTGGGGGCGTTTGCTCATTGTGTTTGTAGGTTTGAGGCTCAGGGTAAAGCCAGATTTGGGGTGGTCAGTGTGTGTTTGGGGATTAGTTGGGGGGTCCAGGGTGTGGTTGAAGTTGGGGATGGGGTGAATGAGTGTTCTCTCCAGGAAGAGTCCGGAGGAAGGAAGCCTCACAAGGAGACACTTGGAGGCTGAGTCGGAATCAGCTGCAACTTGGGCCATGGGGTCCCCGTGCACTGGGCCTCATAGGTCAGCCCGTGACCATGAGGGTGAGAGTGGGTCATAGGAGTTGGTGGAAAGGGAGTTATGGAGAGTCAGTGTCTTGTTTCCTGTGAAGAAAACAAATCTGGGTGTGGACTTCTCACGCTAGGCTTAGAGAATGCAGAAACTAGGGGCGATTCAAGGGTCAAATTTCCTTGAATATTTGGGCAAAAACACTGTAGCAAATGCTACTGCCCATTCCCCAATGCCTTCACTGTTCCTTATGTGCTGACAGCTTTTTGCTGCAGCACTTGTGACTCTGCCCAGGGCTGTTGCCTGGCTGTGAAAACAGGCTAGAAAGGCCTGGAGTTAATGTCCCCAGTGACAGCCCAACACTAAGACATGCAGGAACTGGTGAATAAATACCCAGCTTTGGGTCCTTACAGGACTGAGCACCTTTCCCACAGCAATCTCCTGCTCCCTGAGAAGGGTACTGTGGGCTTCCTTCCCCTCCCCAGCTCACACCTTCACTCCCCTGTGGTGCTGTCTGGGATCAAGGCCCAAGTAAATGGACTTGCCCTCACACCCTTGTCTTAGGTCTGCTTCTGGGAACCAAACCTCAGAGAGGCATTTCTACAATAAAGCTAACAAAGATATGTTATGGAGCGTGAATTCCACATGTCTTCCCAAGATAAAGCAAAAGCCTTAATAGACAGTACATGCCTCTGCGGGGTGGGGGGGGCCTTCCTTCCCTCACTAATAGGGGCTCTAATTTGGGAAGTCCAGCTGGAAGCAAGAGGGCAGAGGAGGCGAGATGCACTCCCCAGAAGTCAGCCTCCCCCACACAGACAGGGTGGAACAGGTGGAGCAGGAGTCTGGAGGGACACATGGAAGGTACTGAGGACAGCTGTGCACTTGGGTTTGAGGATCGCCACGTGGCCAGAGGTGTAATAAGTGTGCTGTTGGGATCTGGGTTTCTTGGGTTGTCTCTTCCATTGTCGGGTCAGCATGGAATTAAGTTGTCTTGTCTTTAGGGTTCAGTTGTACTGGGGTTATCCTTGTCCTGAGGACCTTGTGAGGATCAATGTGCAGTTGCTGTGGACTGGCCAGAGTGGCCCAGTTGCAGTCATTGCATGGTGAGACCATTAAAACATGCATGGGATTGGGGGATCCTATGTGACTGATATTAGGTGTCAGCAATGGTCATAGATTTCCTTGGGGCAAGGGCTGTGTAATTGGTTTGGGGATACAGTGAATCACTGGATTTGGGGTCAATACTTGAAGCAGTTAGAGTGGGGATCAGGATTTATCCAAGAAGCCATGTATTATCTTTACATGGGTGTTTAAAACGGCCCACCCTGGGCAGACACAGCCCAGCTGCACAGGGGCTGGCACTGTGAATGCAGCCCCCACTTGTCCTGTCTGGATGCCTTGGGCAGGAAACTGCCAGTGCAACTCCACATGGCAGCCCCGGGGGCAGCTGGGCTCTCTGAGCAGGGGTTCCTCACTGACCCAGCCTCAGCAGGGGCTGCATCTTCTAGCCCCTCCGCGGTTTCACGTCTGGCCGTCCTGTTCTTCTGCAAGGAGCCCGGGCAGGTTTCTGCAGCAGGAGCCTCTGCACCCTGTGCGGCTTGGGAGCTGGCTTCCTGGAGTGAGGGTCAGGGTCAGGGTTCGAGTCCTGGCCACGTCGTATATGTGTCAGAATGAGCAATGCCTTTTTAGGTCACATATACTTTGGACTTCAACACTGCTTTATGTAGGCCGTAAAATTAATAGGTGGGAACTAGATTTATGGGCCCCGCTGGGCTGTTCTTTGCTTGTTAGGTTAAACACACTGATTTCCTGGTACAAAAGTGCTTGTTAAAATAATCTCCCCCAGCATGTTCAGAGGGGACATATCTGTCTTGTTTGGGGGCTGGGGAGAAGACCGCGGCACCCCATCCCCGCCTCCCTGCTGGCCCACCTGTCGTGGCCTCCCCCAGCCCCAGCTGTGTGCATGATGGAATGAATGATGATGTTTCTGGGTGGGGGCGGGGGAGTCGAGGGAAGGAATGGCGCTGTGCAGATAGCACCAGAGCCAGATGCACCCTCCCATCACCCCCACCCACCCTGAAGAGCCACTAGCCTTTGTTCCTGCCATATCTCAAACAGGAGGGCTAGAAGCATGGGGAGGCCTGTCTGGGGGAGGCACAGTGTGATTGCAGCAGAGCACAAGGATGTCCTAGCTGCCACTTCTGAAGACTTGGAAGTCAGCAATAGAGGCAGAGAGAAGGAGGGAGGAGCCCTGCAGCCGGAACATCCTCTCCACTTCTCCCAGCTCCAGGCACCCTCAGGAGACACTGTGCTTGCATCTGCCTGGGGCTCTCCCTCACCTCCCGCAGTGCCCAGGGCAGGCGTCCTCTCTGAATAACTCACCCATCCAAGGAGGCAGAGACTGTCTTGTCACCTCCTGCCCTGGTGGGGTGCCCCTTCCTCCCCTGGGGGTGTGTCTGGTGAAGTCACAGGTGCAGTGGGTTATGCAGAACATACTGGGAACTTCTGACAAGAGCTTGCTCACAGATGTTCTTGCAGCGCAGGGAGGGAGAACTGGCTGGGGCTGATGGTGGAGAGGCTTGAGTGGACTTGGTCCAGTGGAGGCCAAGACAGTGTCTGAGCAGCTGCAGGGACACACGGACACACCTACAGTACAGGAAGAAAAACCCAGGCTGAACCAACTCAAGAATAGTGCCTGGCACTTAGTAGGCCCACCAGCTGCTGGTTGGATGCCCACATGCTGATTGGAGTGCTCTGTGCCATCTACTTCCTTGTTTAAATCTAGCTCATGCTGAAACCCTCTAAAGGCTACATTTCCCATCCTCAAACGCATCGCAGTGCCCTGGTTCCATGGAATCAAGGGGTGGTGCTCACTGAGCTCCTTTCCTTCTCCCTCATGCTTTCTCAGGTGTCACAGGCTGTTGAGTCTCCAAGGCTTGTCAGTGTTCCTCTCCTGGGCTGGAATCCTCACCCTCCTCTGTCAGCCAAACTGCTCAGCCTTGGAAATTCATTTCAGTTGCCCCTCCTCTGGACTCCCATTGCCTTTTGTATTTAATATCTGCTGTAGGTTCAGTAAAGCACGTGACCTGCTCCATGCCTAATTCTCACTACGTGTGTTCCCATTTCATCCTCATGAGAGACAGTTATAGATGGATGAAAAAACTGAGGCCACAGACATTAATTAACATCCCAAGGCCACCCAGCCAGTGAGTGTAAGAGCCAGGGCTCCAGCTGGGCTCTGAGGACTCTGGTCAGGGCTCAGCCCTGCCACCTGCTGCCTTGCGTGTACCTACCACATCATTGTGGGACATTAGAACCATTCACTTGTAAAACCCAATTGACTGGTTGGACCCCTGGAGCAAGGATGTCTCTTGGATCTGTTTTGAGTCTCTAGCACCTAGCACAATGCTTCATGCATGGTGGAAATTCAGTATAGGCTTAATGATTGAGTTATGAGGTTGCATCTTTGGAGAATTTAGCTCTGGGCTTAGACTGCCTGGTAAGAATCTTGGTTCCAGTACTTCCTGCCTCTGTGGCCTTGAGCAACTTACTAAACCATTCTCATATGTAAAATAAGGCTAATAATAGTACGTACATCATAGAGTTGTTGTGAAGCGTCAATGAGATGCTCTGTATGAAATGTTTATGACAATGCCTGGCACATAGTAAGAGCTCCGCATCTCCTCTTTTGATCACTGTCCTAACCTACTTGAATCTGTTCTTGTTCTGAAATACTGCCACCTGCTGGTAGGTTCTGGGTGCAACCACCACATGCCATCAGTGCCCAGAGCAGCGGCGAGCGGCTGGCTCTCTGCTGATTCCTCCATGTGGACCATCCTCCTGCCCTCCACAATAAGCCATGGTCCTCTTCTTCTTCCAGACTCTGCCCACAGCACCTCCTCCTGGGAGCTTCCTTGATTATCGACTCTGCACACCAGTGAGCGCGGAGCCATCTCTGGCTTTTCCCCTCTGTCCTCCCATCCCCCAACTATTCCTTTGGTCGCATGAATTTTAGAGTCAGGACGAGGTGGATTTGGACTCTGGTGTCAACACGTAGTAGCTGTGCAACATGAGGTAAATTACTGAAACTCTCTGAGCTTTATAGTTGAAGGACCCCCAATAACTAGTTCTGTTGTTATTCATCTGTCTCAGTCAGCGTCTGGTGTCCCCCTCAGCTCCCAGCAGGGCACACTGCTTGCCTTCTGGTCCCCAACTGTATGTGCACTCTTGGTAGGTTCTGAAGAATTGTCCCTGCCCATAACCATGGGGAAAAGGGAACAACGTAGGGAAGAGGGGTACCGCAAAGTCAAGCCAATTGTGATGGTCACACAGAGAACCCAGGTCCTCACTCTTTGAGCTCCATCCTTGCTCTCCATGTGTTTCATCTTAGGCCTTGCTTGGAGGGGGCCCAGCTTCCTGTCTCTCCTGACCACACCCCACGCTCTCCCAAAGCAGCAAGCTGGAGGAGCTTGGCTCCCTCCAACTCCTTCTGGAGGGGGATCTCATGGGGATTGATCTATAAACGTGGGGGTTGGACCACTAAGTTCTCCAAGGTCTTTTCTAGCTCTGGCGTGCTTTGTATCTGAGTCAACCATATTTTGACTTAATGACTTCCAAATGTCTGCTTGGGAGAACTTGCCTTTGCACTAGTAGCTGACATTTAGCACCACCCCACACAGACCCAGGAAAACCTGCCAGGCCCCAAAGATGGGAACTAGGTGTCCTGCTGTTGATGGAAGACTGGCTCCTCGTTCAAATCCAATTCAGGAAGGTCTGAGGCTGAGAATTAATTCAGATCCTGACTCTGGGGGCGGGGGAGAGGGGCCTGGGTAACAAGGCAACTGCTCCTCCCTCCCATCACAGCACCCTACCGTGATGGAGGCCCCTGCAGTCCCCCTTGTCTTCAAATGCGTCCCCGGGTGCCTGAGATCGCACTATTAGCTTCCCTCCTTTGGGTCTGGCATGTCCTCTGCAGGTTCATCTTAAACCCAGCCTTGCCCCAGGAGGGGTGGCACATTCTGTGCCTCTCCTTTGGGGCCATATGAGTTTCCCAGACCCTTGCAGGCAGCCTGAGAGCTCCCAAAGAGGGAGAAGCCAGTGGGGAAGGGCTCCAAAGGGGCCAAGGCTGGGGAGCAGATACTCAGAAAGCCTTCACCGTGGTGCAGAGCCTGCCCACAGGCCTGGTGGATTAGAAGGGGTATTTGGTGAGGCCACAACCAGCCCGCGGCGGCGGGGAGCTTTGCTCAGACTTTGTAGACTATCCAACGGCCTCTTTCAAAACAGGATTTTGATGAGTTAAGTGTAAATGAATCAGAAACACATGGGTTGGATTTCCCTCCAAATGCAATGGGGTTTGAATACAGCCCATGGAGAGAGAGGGGGTCTCGGAGGAAAGACGTGGCTTAATCAAACAGGTCTTTTCTTATTTCTGTTAACTTTCGCCACCGCTGACCTGTGGTTCCCTGTCCTTTGCCATCCCGCCACCCTATCCCCAGGGGGAGGAAACCTGGGTCGTTGCGGTCTGTGCCCAGCTGGAGACCCAGGGCCAGCCCTGCCGGCGTCAGACTCTGGGGGAGTTGGATGCTCCCGGACTCCCTCCGGCTGCCTTCCAGGATGCCTGGCAGAGGCACCGGGAGGCTTTCTCTGGAGACAGTGCTTCTGCTCATCTTAGACTCCTGAGGTGGGGTGACCCAGGAGGACAGGGTGGAGCCGGGAGGTGCAAGGCCCCCTCATGGTGACATCCTTGTTTTATGGCAACTAGACCCTAGTCTTGGAATGTAGTGTCTCATGAGGAGACAACTTTTCAGACAAGACTGTGTCTTCATCTATTTAAATCACATGTATTATTTTATTTTTTCATTATAAACATCATACTCTTTTTTCTTTGTACAAATCTTAAAAGCACAGAGAAGTGACTAACTCCCACCGAGAGGTAACTTTGTTAACATTTTAGTACAGTTGCTTATAGGACTATGTTTTGTGTATGTGTTTTTTTAAAAAATACAGATTTAGAGTCATGCAGGATAGAGACAGTACAGCATAATGGTTAGAGTTCTGCATCTGGTAGACTGCATGGGTTCAAATGTCAGCTCCATTACTTGCTGGCTTATTTCATCAATTCCCCAAGCCTCGGTCCCTCCTCTCAAATTGATGATAACAACGACAATATGGTAGTTGCCAGGATAGAACAGGATAACACATGCAAAGCACTTAGAGGTGTGCCCAGTGCTTAGTAGCCACTCAATAGTTGTGAGCTATTAGCATTTCTATTTTGCATCCTGTCTTTTCCTCTTATATATATGACACAAACATCTCCCATGTCATTAATATTCTTACTCTATAACATGATTGAATGGTTCCTATCTTGTTGAAGATTATTCATCCAACTTTTTATTTTAAATGTCTACTGTAAATAACACTGTAGTGAACATCCTTCTGCATGTTAATAACAGTAAAACCTTGGGTTTGAGATTTTTTCCTTATGTAAATTGCATAAGTTTTATTTGCATGGCGGGAATTAACTTGGAGAACATTTATGCTTATGAAATTGGGAGAGAACTCGGGTATTTCTATCCCCATAGTTTTGCCTTTTCCAGAGTGTCAAATAAATGGAATCATATAGCATGTAGCCTTTCACAGCTGTCTGATTTCACTTTTGTAATGCTTTCAAAATTCATTCACGTTCTTGCATGTTTCAGTTCAGTATCTGCAGGGGCTTGGTTCAGGATACCTTGAGGACCAAAATCTACGGATGTTTAAGCTTCTTATGTAAAATGGTATAGTATTGGCATATGACCTATGCACATCCTCCCATATACTTTAAATCACCTCTAGATTATTTATAATATCTAATACAATGTAAAGGCTATGTAAATAGTTTTTATACTGTATTGTCTAGGGAATAATGACAAGAAAAAAGTCTGTACATGTTTGGTGTAGACACAACCATCTATCTTTTTCCCAAATATTTTAGATCCATGGTTTGTTGACTCCGCAGGTGCAGAATCCACAGATACAAAGGGCCAACTGTACTGCATTCCTTTTTATGGCTGTGTAGTATTCCATTGTATAAATACAATTTGCTTATCCATTCACTAGTTGATAAACTTTTGGGTTAATTCCAATTTGGGGCTATTATGAATAAAGCTCCTAAAAATTTACATATCCATCATTGTGTGAACATACAGTCTTTTTCTTTTTGGGTAAATTTCTAGGAGTAGGAAAAATAGAGGCTGAGATAAATAGCACGTATGTCCCGAGATGGGAATGCCTCTTTTTCTGTGAGCCCCATGTGTGTGTGGGGGAGTCAGGGTGAGTGAGTGTAGGGGAAAGTGTTGAGTTAATCTAGTCAATAGTTGAACTGGATTTGAGTTTTCTTGTTGTTATAGTTATCTTTACCATATCACAGCTTGCAAATTCTTCCATCAGTGGGCTGCTGCCACCTCTTTCTTCTATGCTCTGCTAAAGAAAAGCAGTTTGTGTGTTCTATCTCCTCAAATGGGCTTTTTACTCTTTGAAATTCAGTTCATCTTGTAGCCTTGTGACATCATCACTCTGACGGGTTCTGGAAAAGTCATAATTTTGTAGATTTTCTGGCTATTTTTTTAAACCACTGTTATGGGTGGAAGCAACATTCCCTTGTGATTTTCTACATCCTAAGAGAAAGCAGATTTTTCTTGCCTTTTCACACCTATTTAGATGATTATATGGTTTTGTCCTTTGACCTAAAGATGCACTGAACTATATTATTAATAGTAAATTTCCTGTTAAGACATATTTGCATTATTTTTCATAATGCCTATTGTCTATGTATGTATGTGTGTGTGTGCAAAGGAATGCAATCATGGAATCATGGCTGGGCACAGTGGCTCACGCCTGTAATCCTAGCAATCTGGGAGGCCAAGGTTGGAGGATCGTTTAGCTCAGGAGTTCAAGACCAGCCTGAGCAAGAGCGAGACCTGATCTCTACTAAAAATAGAAAAAAATTAGCTGGACAACTAAAAATATATAGAAAAAATTAGCCAGGCATGGTGGCGCATGCCTGTAGTCCCAGCTACTTGGGAGGCTGAGGCAGAAGGATGGCTTGAGCCCAGGAGTTTGAGGTTGCTGTGAGCTAGGCTGACGTCACGGCACTCTAGCCTGGACAACAGAGTGAGACTCTGTCTCAAAAAAAAAAAAAATACCTAATCATTTTGACAAAAATTGAGAGGAGGAATTTGGGGGAAGTATGACATAAACACATACCAGTTCTTTATCTTTCACAGGGATAGCACAAGAGAGACTCTTTTTAAACATAAATTTTATTAGGCTATCATTTACTACAATAAAATGCACACATTTAAAGTGTATGAACTAATGAACTAATGAGTTGACAAATATATACAACCATGTAACCACTGCCATGGTCGAGATACAGAACATTTTAATTACCCTAGAAGGTTTACTTGTGGCTCTTCCCAGTTAACCTCTGCCCTCTACCCTCACCCCTTACCTCAGAAAATCATTAGTTTTTTGTATATCTATATTAGTTTTCCCAGAGATTAATATAAATGGAGTCATATAGTATGTACTCTTTTGTGCCTGTCTTCTTTTGTTCAGTATAATATTAGAAGTCCTCAAACCTTGTTCTTTTCAAAATTATTTTGGCTATACTAGTTACTTTGCTTTTCCATATAAATTTTCAAATCAGCTTGTAACTTCTATTTAAAGACCTGCTGGGATTTTGATTGAGTTCACAGTTGAATCTATATAGATTGATTGGGTAGAATACACATCTTAACAATTTTGAGTCTTCCAATCCATAAACATGATCTCTGTCTCCATTTACTTAAATTTTCTTTAATTTTCCTTGGCAGTGTTGTCTAGATCACATGGTCTAGATCATACAAATATATTTTTCATTTCATACCTAAATATATCATGTTTTTGATACTATTGTAAATGGTATTTTTAAAAGTTTAAATTCCAGTTGTTCATTGCTAGTACACAAAAATACAATGTGTATTTTTATTGACATTTTATTTTGTAACTTTTCTAAATTTGTGTATTTGTTTTAGTAGGATTTTTTGGTGGATTGATTCCTTGTGATTTTTTTTATGTACCTAATTATGTCATCTTTAAGTCAAGAGAGTTTTACTAATACTTATCCAATTATATTTCTTTTTCTTGCCTTATTGTACTTGCTAGGATCTCCAGTAAAATGTTGAATAAAAGAGTTAAGAGTGAACATCTTTGCCTTGTTTCCCACTTTAGGGGGAAAATATTGTTTGTCATCATTAAGTATTATATCAGGTATAGTTTTTTCATAGATTTTTTTTAACTGGTTGATATAGTTACCTTTTATTCTTGGTTGTTGAGAATGTTTACTATGAAGTTGCATTATGTCAAATGCTTTTCTTGATTGATTGAAATTATATTACTTTGCACCTTTATTTTTTAAAATTAAAAATAATTTCTTTTTGTAGTAGAGACAGGGTCTTGTGTTATTGCCCAGACTGGTCTTGAACTCCTGGCCTCAAGAAATCTCCCACCTCAGCCTCCCAAAGTGCTGGGATTACAGGTAGGAGCCAGCACAGCTGGTTTATCATCTTTATTTTTAATATGGTGAAATTCATTGATTGATTGTTGAATGTTAAACCAACTTTACATTCCTGGGAAAAATAAATATCACTTGGTCAAGATTATGTATACTGCTGGATTCAATTCACTAGCATTTTGTTAGGGATGTTTGTGTCTATGTTCATGAGGGATGTTGGTCTGTTATTTTCTCTTCTTGCAATGTCAGTATCTGGTTTGGTCTCCTCTATTTTATGAGAGAGTTTGTATCAGATTTGTATTCTTTCTTAAGTACTTGATAGGATTCTTAAGTGAGCTATCTGAGCCTGGTATTTTATTTGTGGGACTGTTTTAAACTACAAATTCAATTTTTTAACAGTTTATTTACTTGTATTTAAAAAAATATTTTCTTACATTATCAAATTTATTGTCCTAATTTCTAATATTATTTTATGACTTTCATGTATATAAGATCTGAATTAACTTCCTCTTTTATTCCTACTATTGATCATTGGTGTCTTCTTTTTCTTCTTGATGAATCTAGCTAGAGATTTTTAATTTTAAAAAATTCTTTTCAAAGAATCAACTTTTGCTTTCATGGATTTTCTCTCATGTTTTTCTGTTTCCTATTTCACTGATTATTGCTTTTACAAATTTTACTTCTTTCTATTTCTTTTAGGCTTAATTTTTCTCTTCTTTTTGTAACTTCTTAGACTGGTTAATTATGTTATTAAGTTTAGACCTTTCCTCTTTTTAAACATAAACAGTTTATGATATAAATTTATCTCTAAGTACTGCTTTAGCTATAGTCTATGAATCTGATAAACTTTGATGAACCTTTTTTAAAATTTTCATTCTCTTCAAAATATTTTCTAATTTTATATGTTATTTCTTCTTTGGTCCATTGGTTATTCAGAAATGTCTTAATTAATTCTCAAACACTTTGTTGTTTTCCAAATATCTTTTATTGATTTCTAGTTTAATTTGATTATTTTCAGATAACATATGCTATAAGGTTTCAATCTTCTTTTAGTTTATTGAGATTTAAAAAAATGGTTCAGCATATGATCCATCTGGTGACTGTTTTTGTATGCTCTTGAAAAGAATATATGTTTTGTTGATATGTGGATGTTTTATAAATTCCACTTAGGTCATTGTCTTAACTTGAGCTCTATAACAAAATACCATAGACTTGGTGGCTTAAACAACAGAATTTATTTCTCAGAATTCTGGAGGCTGGAAAGTCCAAGATCAAGGTGCCAGCTGATTCATTTCCTAGTGAGAGTCCACTTCCTGGCTTGGAGAGAGCCGCCTTTTTGCTGTGTCTTCACAAGGTGTAGATAGTGAGCTCCAGTCTCTTTCTCTTCTATGAGAACGTTAATCCCATCATGAGGGCTCTATCCTCAAGACCTTATATAAACCTAATTACCTTCCAAAGGCCCTACCTTCAAATACCATCACATTTGCAGTTAGGGATTCAATATATAAATTGTGGTGGGGGGTGGGTAAACGTTCAGTCCATAGCAGTCATGTTACTTGATAGTGTTATTCAAGTTTTCTATATACTTACTCTGATTTTCTGTCTACTTGTTCTTTCAGTTACTGAGAAGGCATATGAAAAACCCTTTTATTTTATTTTATTTTTTTTTTTTGAGACTGAGTCTCACTCTGTTGCCCTTTGTAGAGTGCCGTGGCATCAGCCTAACTCACAGCAACCTCAGACTCCTGGGCTCAAACGATCCTCCTCTACCTCAGCCTCCCAAGCAGCTGGGACTACAGGCATGTGCCACGATGCCTGGTTAATTTTTCTATCTTTAGTAGATACTGGGTCTTGCTCTTGCTCAGGCTGGTCTTGAACTCCTGAGCTCAAGCGATCCTCCCGCCTCAGCCTCCCAGAGTGGCTAGGACTACAGGCATGAGCCACTGCACCTGGCCAAAAATTCTAATTTAAGTTATGGACTTGTCAATTTTTCCTTTCAGTCAGTCAGCTTTTGTTTCATCTATTCTGAAGCTGTTTTATCAGGTGCAGGCACATTTAGGATTATTATGTCTTTTCCATGAATTTACCCTTTCATCACTATGAAATATCTTTCTTTATCTCTGATACATTTATTCTTGAGTTAACTTTGATATTAAAACAGCCACCCCAGAATTCTTATGATCAATGTTTGTATGGTTTATCTTTTTCCATCCTTTTACTTTTCTGTGAATTTATGCTTAAAATAGTTTATAGCATATAGTTGGGATTTGCTTTTCTACTTAGACTGACAATCTCTGCCTTGCATTTGAATTGTTTAGACCAACAGTCAGCAAACTACACCCTGTGGACCAGATGTGGCCACATCATTCATTTATGTATAGTCAATGGCTGCTTTGGCACCATAATATCGGAGTCCAGTAGCTTTGACAAAGACTGTATGGCCCACAAAAGCCTTAAATATTTACTATCTGGCCCGTTACAGAACAAATTTACCAATCTCTGGTTTAGATCATTAACATATAATGAGATATAAATATGGTTGTATATATGTCTATCATCTTACTATTTGTTTTCTATTTGTTCCATTTATACATTTTCTTTTTTTCTCTTTTGAGTTATTCATTTGTTTTTTATGATGCCATTTTGACTCCACTATCAGCTTATTAGCTATAGCTCTTTGTTTCATTTTTAGAGATTGCTCTAGTGTGTATTGTATGGGTCTTTGACTAATGACAGTCTACCCTCAAATGGCATTATGTGTTTCATGTATTACATAAAACCTTACAACATATTTCTATTTCCCCATTCTTTGTGCTGTTGTCATACTTTTCACCTCGTCATAGGTTATAAATGAAGCAATGCGATGTTATTTTTTTTTACTTAAACAATAAATCATCTCTTAAAGAAATTTTAAAAAATGAGAAAAAGCATTTTATGTTTATCTACATATTTACTCTTTCCAATGTTCTTCAGTTCTTTGTGTAAATCCCAGTTTTCCATCTGGTATAATTATCTTTCCACTTGAACTATTTCGTTTAATATTTCCTGTAGTGAAAGTCTATAGATGGTGAATTATTTCAGCTTTTGTCTGAAAATGATTTGATAATACTTACAGTTTAAAAAAATATTCAGTGGATTTAGAATTCTGGGTTGACACATTGTTTCAGCACGTTAAAGATATTATTCCACTGCTTTCTGGCCTGCATAGTCTTTGATGAAATTCTTTTCATGGGTTTTAAGAAATTTTATAATGGTCTGGTTTTGTGTTACTCTTTCTTGGGGTTTGTTGACCTTTCTGGAGACCCAGAAAGGTTTATAATTTTCATCAAATTTGGGGAAATTTTCAGTCACAATTTCTTTGAATATTTTTCTGCCCCTTTCCTTTTTCCTTCTGAGACTCCACTCTAATAGGTATATGTTGCACCATTGATCCCATTATATTGCCTCACACATTACTGAGACCCCGCTAATTTTCCCCCCAGTCTTCTTTCTCTTTGTGCCTCATTTATATGATTTGCATTGTTATATTTTCAAGTTCACTAATTTTCCTTATACTTTTGCTAATATGCTGTTAATCCCACCCACTAAATTGTTCATTTCAGATTGTGTATGTATGTGTGTGTGTGTGTGTGTGTGTGTGTGTGTGTGCATATACATGCAATCATAGGGATCTTTTCATTTGTTTTTCTTTTTTCAGGGATTACAATCCTGAACTGTCTGTTGTCCAATATCTGAAAATAGTTGTTTCATATATTTTTTCCAATTTCTAATTGTTTAAGGTTGGATGGAAAGCCCTATCCCTGTTAATACAGTATCACTAGAAGTAGAAGAGTAGATACTCTTTTTATTCTTGACTTAAACAACCACAAAAATATAGATCAAATATGTTGCAGAAATTAGTTTTACTGATTTTGCTGATGTTTACTGTAAATATTATCAAAATACAGAAGTTATAACAAAGAAAATAAGTACTGTTAATATTTTGCCATGTGTTGTCACAACTTTTTTCCATACTTGGTGACACTCAGTAGATGTGGGTTTTATAAATTTAGTTTTGCAGTGGATATGGAAGCCTTGTGAGTTAAATAAACAAAAAAATTAAAATAAATAGTATAAACCTTGGAATGGAGTTATTACTTTTATCATTACTTACAGATAATATGATTGCCTATTTAGAAAGCCCAAGAAAATAGGCTAAAAATGGATGGAAATAGTAAAATTGTTCAAAAAGAAGATTTTAATATGCCAATATTAACTAAAATATAATGGAAAAATTATCTTGATTATAACAGCAACAAACATATGCAATGTAATATATATATATTCAGGTTTGTGGAAATATATAGAAATAAATTGTATGAATAATAATTATTATGAATAATATTACAAAGCTCATTTGAATGACAAAATTTTCATGATAACTAGTGAGAATATTATGTTCTCATTTGGGAACATTTAATAGTGGGAAGTTGTCCATTGCCCACAAATTAAACTATAAATTATTTGTAATTCTCATCAAAACCCATATGGGATATTTTAGAACTAGGTGAAAGGATCCGAAAAAATCACTGAAAGAATAAAGTTTGAGAAGATCCAGGAAACTTTTGAAAAAGGAAA